>NC_048545.1:11504840-11832582 GCF_902806685.2 Maniola hyperantus | reverse complement strand
TGCATAACGTGATTTCTAATATTATACCGAAGAAAATATCAAAAAAAATTGGACTTTATACTTTGACGTAAGATTTTTTACACCTTTATTACCTGTTATCTTCCAAAGCTACCATGATCCAAACTTCATAGTCGCTAATCGTTCGTCCCTGTGTTGGGGAAAATACGCAGAGAAACTTTTATAAAATAACGAAGGTCTGGCACGCGCTGGCTCTCTTTCTATTGTCTTTGTACACACCGTTACTCCTTTTACGCCCTGCTAATATATTCACGTTGGTATATTACATCGTTATCTGCTCGTATCGAAGAGTTATCGGGGACATCAAAGGGAATTACTGTTCCACATTACACGTTTCACATTCCCGCGTATGATTTTCTCGATGTTCTTAGAATGAGGCTATTACGTTTATTTATTGGCCTGTCTGTGTTTTTTATTTTCATCCTTATTCGAATATTCATACAGTTCAAGTTAGGGAATGTAGAATTTTTACTGTGGCGAATTGTATCCTGTTCAATTTCTTACGTAATTTCTTATTTCGGCCGGTAAACACAACTAACAACAAATACCTAGTAGAAACATTGAATGTGTACTATGCATATAATCAAATACGCAGAACACGTGTATCACCTAATGAATAAAGAGAGACAGTTGCAGACTATGTGCAACGCAGTCTGTCGAGACTCGAGACTCCGTTGCACATAGTCTGCAACTGCCATGCTCAATGCATAAACGTAGCATTCACCTAGGGAAACACATCGTATACCCTGAGGAAGCTACTTCAATTCCAGTCAAAAAAGTGCTGCTACTGATACCTACGTATCTGACGGCTACAGGATTTGACAAGGATGTGAAGTGGAGGCGAACACAATGGATCGGAGACGGTCGAAGTGATACGGCTATTCAAGAACCTGAATAGCCCCAAAGTATAGAAGAAGAAGATGGGAGAGGCGTTTGAGCACTAAAATAATTAATTTAATAGTGTCTTCTCCCTCTGGATAGCAACGCACAACTGATGACGATGATAGACAACTGTGGTAGAAGACATGCACAATGCTACTTATGGCCAAAACAGTTAAAAAATGATGCAAGATTATGTCCAAAAAGCAAACAACTTGACGAAGACAAACCTCAGCAGGCACGTTGATTTGAAAGTCCAAGATTAAAAAAACATCTTCTTAACTCTTTCTTTCCAATAACGCTTTGAATGCGCGTGAAGTTAATATATTACTTGGAGTTATCCTACAACTAGATGATGCCCCCGACTTCGTCCGCGTGGATTTAGGTTTTTTAAAACCCGTGTGGACTCTTTGATTTTCCAGGATAGTAAAAAGTAGCCTGTGTCCTTCACCGGGATGTAGGCTAGCTTTGAATTTCATCAAAATCGGTTAAAATGTTAGGCCGTGAAAAGCTAGCAGACAGACAGACATACAGACTTTCGCATTTATAATATTAGTATGGATAGGAAGGATAAATATTTGAAACGGTAAAATTCTTATCTCATTCAGCAAATCATTAAGATTGCTATTTAAATTTTTTAATGTTTCAAACAGTGGCTAACTCCCTGTAAGCCGTGAACTAGTTTCTAGCAAACAATTTGACTAGCTTGCAATACAAGTAGCTGGAACAAGTACTGGCAGGATTCTCATCGGGATAAAACAGTTTATGTTTGCCCGTTGTAATCCCGGCTTGATGCAGAAAATCCGATTTTACAACTGTTCTAGGAACTGCCGGTGTTATGGATGGTGATCCGGCCTGTCTGAATAGGGCCCCTACTAGTAGCTTAAATGTAACAAATGAATAGTGCCAGTTTGACCTATTTACTTATTTTGTGTTCTTTGTGTTTCTTTTGTATTGTGTTTTGGTATCACAGTCGAGTGAACTGATTCTATTCCCTTATTAATTACTAGCGACCTGCCCCGGCTTTGCACGGTTAGCTTATTACAATTTTCGTAGGGATCTCATTTAAAAAAAAATAACATATAATGTAACTCAGGAATTATGTAGCTTTCTACTGGTGAAATTTGTTTCAAAATCGTTTCAGTAAATCCAGAGATTACCTCCTACAAACAAGCTTTACCTCTATATAATATTAGTATAGATTTTCAATGTTTTTGATATTATGTTATTGCAAGTTTAGATACTATACTATATATTTCGTTATTATGTATGTATAGAGCGATGAGTCTAGACTCTAGTGATAAAGACATCTGCCTTCTATTTGGAAGGTTTGGTGTTCGGTTCCGGGGACGCGCCTCTAACTTTAAAGAGTTATGTCCGTTTTGAGAAATTAAATATCACTTGCTTTAACGGTGAAGGAAACATGGTGAAAAAACCTGCATGTCTGTGAGTTCGCCATAATGTTCTCAAAGGTGCGTGAAGTATACCAATCTGCGCTGGGCCAGCGTGGCAGAATATGGCTTAAGCCCTCCTTATTCTGAGACCAGACGAGTTTCCTCCTCCTCCATGATGATGAGATGATTATGTATTGAACATTCAACCACTTTTTTCTTTTTTTCGCATTTCGCATTAAATATTGTTATTGTAGTTTTTATTATGTCATCTGCAACCTCATCAAAAATGTTAGTACATGATCTCGCCTCATCTCTCAACTCCGTTCGCTTTATTGTTTTCATCATCATCATCATCATCATCAACCAATAGACGTCCACTACTGGACATAGGTCTCTTGTAGGGACTTCCACACGTCACGGTCTTGCGCCGCCTAAATCCAGCGGCTCCCTGCGACTCGTCCGATGTCGTCCGTCCACCTAGTGGAGGGTCTTCCAACCCTGCTTCTTCCGGTGCGAGGTCGCCATTCCAGCACCTTGAGACCCCAATGTCTATCGGTTTTACGAACCATGTGCCTTGCCCATTGCCACTTCAGCTTCGCAACCCGTTGAGCTATGCTATATAAGCTTTACTTTCTGAAAAATCACGAAATAGCTTCCAGTATATTCCTAAAGTTATGACAGGATTATTTCAAAGGTAGATAAACGTATTATTCCGAAGCCGGTAACACTTGGGCAGTTTTTCGGAATTAGCATATATATCCCATGACGGGCGAAAGCTATTTAAATATCAAGTCCGACCTTTTGATCACAGCTTTAATTAAAATGCCCGATGGATTTTAAATTACACTAATTAAACTGAAGTGGCAATGGGCAGGGCACATAGTTAAAAAAACCTATACACGTTAGGGTCCCAAGGTGTTGGAATGGCGACCTTGCACCGGAAGGCGCAGTGTTGGTAGGCCGGGGGTTCTAGGTGGACAGATGACATCGAACGAGTCGCAGGCAGACGCTGGATTCAGGGGCCGCATAACCGTGGCGTGAATAAATCCCTACAGGAGACCTATGTCCAAGAGTGGGCATCTATTGGTTTATGATAAAAATGTCCACGTATTTACCGAGTAAAGCTGGTGTTTATCCTCCTATTGTGATACGATCGCAAGTTGAAAGCGCTGCAAAACGGCTTTTGGTGCTAAAGTAGTGTTAAAGTTAAACCTTGTTTGAGGCTCAGTTCATTTATTATTCAATAGCGTTTGAAAGGCCTGAACGTATCTCTTTGGAACTCGCATAAAACAGACGGCAAGCGGGTGAATGGAGTAAATAGTAAAGTAGGTATAGTGAATAAGGGTCATGTTAGGTGGGAGCGGATGCAAGCCTACTTTGATATAACTTTGATATAAAATAAATAATGATAGAGATATAATAAATTTGATATAAAATAAATAATGGTAGTAGATATTTTAGTAAATGTCAACTAGATACCTACATTTAAAAACATTAATGAGATGGTTTCAAAATATTATTAATTTAATTATTTCTAAAGGCCTAGATTCTTAATTATCTTTTTTCAATTGTCAATTGTTGAATTTGTTAGATAATTAAATAATTATTTAAGTATACTTAAAACTAAAGCTACGAGGGTTACAAACGCGCGCTGATCTGAGAGGCCCACAACAAACTCATCGCATTATTTGCAATTTGATGACAAAGTAATATTTCTTTTATAACTGCCACAATAATTTTTGAAACGATTGAATGTTTTTAAAATTTTAGTTTGTTTGATGACTGGCATTTATTTAAATTAAAAAGCGAATTCATTCTGTCGCTTAAATTTCTCGAAAATAGTTTCCCATTTAGCAAAAGCTCTACCGCTTTATCAGCATCTGTCCAGTCAGCTTTATTCCTTACATTAATAATTGGATGAAATGCTGCGAAAGCGGAACTTTTAATATTACGAAACAGAATTAAAATATATTTAACTATCGGTATATACTTCTTTCATCCTTTTTAAAAGATAACTATTTGCATACTAATTTGATCATATTCTATTGGAATTACATATTTTAGGTAGCCACTGTATTTAGAGCATTGTTTAAATAAAAAGTGCACTTTTTTCTCCGACAAGCTTCGATTATGTTAAGTAATTATCTACTTTTTCAGTTTTCTTCGACAAGTGAACACACTCGACTCCGGATATTCCAGGGGAATAAGGCGCCACATTTTTTATGTCCCCAACCAACGCATTTTTGCGAAAATATTTTGTTTTCCGAAAATGCCGTAGGTATGCTAATACCTACGGCATATAATATTTTCGGGAGCTTACTTTTGGGCAGTGTATACTTACTGTTATATTGTTGGGCTACTACAAAACAGACCCTTGTGTAACTTCTAATCTAAGTAATAGTTTATTGGTAAAACTTGCCGCAATTAATTGTGAACTGCGGGGCTCTAGTTTCTTTTCCTTCTTTTCAAACTAAGAAAAAGACCTTGGCCTTGTTTGTTTATTTTGTTCAGTTCTTGAAAAGCTTAGGTTTGGTTTAGACAAAAACTACACAGTAGGTACTCTTTAATAAAGCCTCAACAACTCAACGGATAAAGGAGCGGACTGAAATCCGAAAGGTCGGCGGTTCAAACCCCACCCGTTGCACTAAATTGTCGTACCTACCCCTAACACAAGCTTTACGCTTAGTTGGAGGGGAAAGGGAAATGTTAGTCATGATTAACATGGCTAATTATTTTTAGTAAAAAAATATTTTTTACTACTTATTATAAAAATGGTTCATTGAACTATTTTTGCCTTTAATTTGAATTGAGATTTGATACCCGTATCATAAGTGGACAACGCTTTACCAAGACTGCATGGTGATCATGAATTAGTCGTAAATCATAAGTACTTGTTAGTTCTTAACTTTTCCAGAAAGGAAATAGTTACGGTCGAGCTTTCCCATCAATCCATCCAAAGTGTAAGAAAAGTTATCCGTTATGTTAAAGTTAGCAAAAAATGTTATAGTATTAAAAAGTTATCTAACTAGAGAAGAAATATATCACAACTAGCTTATTCCCGCGACTTCGTCCGCGTGGACTACGCCAACCCTGGCGATTTTCAAACCTAATTCCATGCGGACGAAGTCGCGGGCATCAGCTAGTAGGTTTATAATGCCTACTCTGCATATTCCTTCCGTCTATCATTATGCAGCATAATATATACGTGATGCAGCAACTTACGATGACTAAGTGGTTAGATGTACATACAGGACGTTGCAGACTCATAAAGCTTATAAACTTGGGAACACCTTGCACAAAATGGTCTTAAGTGTACTCGATCGTTTGACCTAGCACAGTTAATAGACTCACAAGTAAAATATGAGACATCGTAATAGCATTAGTTTAACCGTAAGTTTGTAAGCTGCTTTTAACAAAGTTAAAAGCATGTTGGACAGTCTAGGCTATCTGTTTTCACAAACCAACCGTGATAATGTACTAAGAGCCCGTGAAGGCCAGACCTCAGTTTTTTTTTAAAAATATTAGCCAAGTTAATTCCCCTTTTCCCTCCAATTAAGTGTAAAGCTCGTGCTAGGAGCAGGTATGACAATAGTGCAACGGGTGGGATTTGAACCGGCGACCTTTTGGTTTTCAGTCCTCTCCTTTAACCGTTTAGGTATCGAGGCTCTAAATATTATTGTATAAAAGGTGAAAATTTCTCTGCGTATTATCCCAAACACAGGGAAGAACGATCAGCGACTTTGAAGTTTGGATAATGGTGGTGTTGGCAGATAACATGTAACAAAGGTGTAAAAAATCTTACGTCGCACAAAGTGTAATTTATTTTTATTTTTTCTTCTCTCTCTATAAGAAAACCATACAAAAATTCGTGATATCCGATTTCCGAATAGGAGGCACACGTTATAACCACTAGGCTATCACAACATAAACTCCAATACTCGTGAATAATACGCCGACGACGTATAGACGAGACAGATTGATTAACAATAACATTTCGCTCGGAGTATTATACCTACTTGAGTAGATTTGTTTCGCTACAGACGAATAAACAAAGGCTAATCAAATAACCTCCAGCGAAACAATCGCTGGTTTTCAAATGCTTCGTATCGGTTATTAATATTATTTACAACATTTTTGTTTCATCTGGCATGGCTACAAGTTTTAATAACGTTATTTTTTATTTTCTGGAATCTGCGTAAAACAATTGTAAGAAAAGTATATTAAAGGAAAAGCTGATTGACTGACTGTCTCGTCTATGATCGCACATCTCAAACTACTGGACGGATCAAGTTGAAATTTCGCATGCAGATAGCTATTATGACGTAGACATCCGATAAGATAGGATTTTTGAAAATTCAATCCTTAAAGGGGTAAAACAGGGGTTTTAAAGTTGAATCCACGCGGACGAAGTCGTGGGCATAAGCTAGTGACAAATAAAATATACTTGGAATACACGGGGGAAAACAAAAAACATGGCGAACAATTAATAATGATGCCAAGAATGTAGATACATATTTTAGTAGTCAGTAAAATAGTACGAAATTTTGTTCAGAAAAAAAAACACTTCGAGTGAACTCGGAGATTTTTTCTCGATAAAAAATTCCAAAGTGGCTTGTACTTTTTGCGTTCTAATTAAAAAGGTAGGCACTATGGCTGTCTAGTGTTTTTAGACATTCATAATCGAGCCTGTAGTAGCGCAAAACTAATGAAATTCCGAAGATATCTCGCTAAGAATTACCACGAACTCTGGTGCCCGTTTTTGTTGTATTACCTAATCTCAAATTCTTTACCGAAAAGTTCAGTGTCTCAGTGATAGACTTACATCCACAAAAAAAACACGGGTACTACGAGCGTTTGTGCACTCATCCGTGATTTTACGGATCCGTAAAAATAAATACGACTCGAATGTCCGGATTTGTATTACGGCAACTTTCAAGAATCACGGATACGAACCTAATACGGATAATTGTATAAACGCCCTATACAGTACCCGTAGTATAAGATTTTACGTCACACCAAACGTTGCTAGAATTTGAGAGTCGAAACACTTCTGCGTTATAGTAAACTGGATCTTAAGTACATTGTTTTAAAGCTCAAGTTTGTCTACACATCTACAGACAGCGCTCCAAGCGGAAACGTTGCGAAATTAAAATCAGTGGCATTGAATTTTTGACTTCAATTCAGGCCTCTTTAGGTCCATTTTACTTTGATGTTATTGTGTTTCGATTCTCAAATTCTAGCAACGTTTGGTGAGACGTACAATCTTATACTACGGGTACAGTTAGGTATTTCATCGTCCCATTTGCCTGTATCAAAGTCTCGGATAATAATTTTTTGTTGATGACAAATATAATCAATAATCATCAATACCTACTCCCGTTTTAATGTTGAAATCTTTAAAATGATTCTTCTCAATAATAGGTATATGGGTATAGTCCACGACAGGTTAAAGTGGCTATCGGGGTATGAGGTAGGGGATGTCCCGCACACCCGCACGTCACCCGCGCCCACCCGCACCGGGATAGCACTTGGTATGTGCGGGTGTGCGGGGCGTGCCCTCCCCAATTGCTATTTCAACGTATATACATCTAGAAACTATGACAGTGTACAATCTATGTTATGTTGTCTACAAGAAAAGTAGAGACTACTAAAAGCCTGTCAAGTATACTGCAGATGCAGAACTCTAGAAAAAATAAGTCTTGAAAAAAGAAACATGTAGATCCCGGGACAAATGTAGCGTGACTGGATACTGGACGTGGTCCCTATGGATGTAAACAACGGGTGTGGCGTAGCAAAGATATGTACGTCCCAGGACCAAAAGTCATAGATACATGACTGAGCAAACGAATGAATAAAATATTTCATAAAACCTACTAAAGTACTGAAGCTTTGGCAATACTAATATTATGAATGCGAAAGTGTGTTTGTTTGTCCTTCCTTCACAATTTTACTAAGCAATCAATCGACTTTCAACATGATTTTTGGCGTAGAGATAGTTGAAAGGACGGAGAATAACATAGGTTTTTTTTTATTAAAAACATAAATCCACGCGGACGAAGACGCGGGCATCCGCTAGTAAAGAAATAAAATAAAAATCTGTACTATAGAAAAACTTTTTGAAATACTTGGATTTGTAAGAAAGATTGAAGTACATATTTTGTAGTGAAAAAAAAAAACTGTACCTAATTTAAAAAGTGTTCGTTTTGAAGAATAAGTTGTGAAGCAAGTTTGATCAAGCGAATTATTATTAAACAATATTGAGAATGACTGTATCATCTAGGATGAACGCGCTTTTAACATAAAGTACTTGAGACCAACCGAATCACGCTAGACATCTTTCGATTTAGTCGGTGTTATCCCTGAATTCCCGCGGGAACTCTGGGATGACATCTATTTAGATAAATTTGGATAGTAAAACATTATCTAAATACAAAATTTCAACCAAATCATTAGAACTATTTCCAAAAAACCATAATAATACGAGATTTGCTCATTTAAAGTATAGGATTATCCTACTTACAGAGATTATAATACCTCTAGGGATTGTTGCATAATAAAACGACCAAATCAGGAACTTTAAGTCTTAAATCACCAGATTTGCAACAGTATGGATTTCGATAACTACTACAAAATGCCAAAACTGTATTTTATGTTCAAAGTTTCTCAGGAATTAAATTCATAAATTTTACCATTAAATCGACATATAAACTTCTATTATTAGTATGCATGAGGTGCATGCTGTATCTTGGAGATTACAAAAAAGTTGTGTGTAGTCTTTAACTGAAAAAAAAACAGGATTAGAAAAACACTGTTAAAGGATTGAAGTAGAGATATAAGATGATAAAAACGTTTGATCCAAAATCGAAAGTGTTCTTACTTAATGATTAACAAAAAGGATTCACTTTTAAGAAAAGGAACCTCTCGAAGTAGTGATATGAGATAATTGAATCAAAATCGGAATTGTCTGGAATTGATGATTAACAAAAAGAAATTCACTTTACTCAGCTCAGGACTTAGGACAGCTCGTGAAGTTCCAGCGAAGAGAACAAGAAAGAGGTTAGTTCGCTACTGCCCTTGACAGCTCGAACTTCATCTTTCGCAGCACCGCTTTCCCGTCGTGACAACGACTCGTGCAATATCAACAAATAAAACGCCAAATAAATCGTGGTATGTACCCGTTGTCTACATTAAAATATGTCGTTAAACCACGAAATAAGCTTAAAATCATTAACATATTGACAACTTCACTAAGGTAGTACTCATAAGAGTGTTTTCGTTAGTAAATTTTTCGTAAGTTAATCATGTAAACAGGTGTATCCGCGGCCATACACTTCTTTTTTGGAAATTCGTGTAAAAAGAGAGTTCACTTTTTGGATATGACGTTCATTCAAAGCTTATTCAATTATAGGATAAGTGAAAGCATTACAATGAAGTTCCGAACGTGCCAGAAAACGTCCGCCTGTGAGATCGGTAAACGCTTTCCAGGTTATTTGCTCTCAAAGGCTGCACACGCTCAATTGTCCCTTGTTAAGCAAAGTGGAGAGTCGGACTCGTAAAATTTAATGACGATAAATTATGGAAAATATTGAAATTATTTTATTATTTAATTTAAATTGCCTCGCAAAGCCTTTAAATAGAAATGAAAAACTTTTCAAGAGAAGTCTCTCTTGAGCGCTCCCGAGCATGCCCCATACAAACGAAGTTTAATTGAATCATATGTGGGAATACCAGATTCCCGAGAAAACCCCCTCCCATTATTTAATTAATGGAAAGGGATCAAGATGAGGAATAAGAGGCAAATAGACACAGATTAAACAATTTATTATTACAGCTTAAGTAGTAAAGCTAAAAGAGTTTTGGATTGAGAGAAATATTTAACCCGTGGATATATTATTGCATTCAGAATTTGTTCTGTAGATAAGAATTGAAAAATCGTTTTCCCTGATGTAATGAATTATTGCCGTCAGAAATTTAAATTTTAAAATCCGCTACAAAGATTTTCTACATTGTGCATTTTAGCCAAGTAAGCATGTTTTTGTTTGAATAACATTGATTTTCATACGCGTTTTGCTAATGAGATAACTCCATAGCGTTATCCTTTGTTTGTGGTTCTATTGTCTGTAACATAGAAGATTATATTCGGGAAACGAAGTCTAAATTGTACAATCTCAGATGATACAATAACATACTCGTAGGTACAATTAATTTCATGTCCCTCCCTTTCACAGAATAGTAATTTACGGTCTCGAGAGGAGTTCATTCGTAGTGCGCTCCAAACAAACGTAGTTTGTCTCTCATTTATATAATAACTATTCAAAGATTTGTATTTAAATGTCCGTTTGATTTGTATGTACCTACCTTAATGAAAGTGAGTCCGTGTAACTTTGAAACTAAATATTTTAACAGATATTTGGGCAAACCACAGACACAGATATTAGTTCCTAGATCGTATCTATAAAATTTCATTGAGTTTGATTAAGGTTTATATAAACCAATCAAACTGAATAAATTTTGATATCATCGACCGACGTATCTATAGCTACAAATCTCAAGGGCTTATGGTTCAGCTTGCAATATTTCGATGTAATTTTTTTTTGACTGAACAAGGGATACGTTTGGCAAAATTTGCGGCAACTAATTCTGTAAACCGAGTGAAAACTCAAATTATCAATGTTTATTATTAATTAGGCAACCACGACAAATACAGACTTGCCAAGTGTGGTTACATTACAGCTTGCTATAAAACCTATTATTTATTCATTGTATGAGTACCTAGCATAATATTTATTTTTTTGATAAACATGAATAAACATGAATAAAGATGATCAAAAAATTTGATCTATCTGTGTTTGTGAAATGATTTTTTTATTATTTTCTGCATCATCATTCACAAAAAGTTTAATGAATGCCATTGGATCTATATTGCATACAAAAATAGCTCTATCTGCCATTTTTATTGAATCACTACTCAAATTTGATATGCAATGGAACGTTTTGCTTCAATTTAGTGAAAAATTTTACGCCAGCTATTTTTTTAATCCGGTATGTTTTATAGGTAGGATTGCCTAGCTTTGTATTGCAACATGTTTTTACAAGTTCAATAAATCTGTAAACTACGTGTTTGCAGTAAACCTTGGCTATTGTGACATATGAATTTACAATCATTTTTACATCGTTTATTCTACGTTGTAGTTTTTCTATTTCTCTTATTTGATTATATTTTAAGCTTGTAAGCCAATTGCACGATCTCTGGAAGTTCTTACTAGGCGTATATATTTGTTTTAACTTTGTTTTATTTATTGAACCTACTCTATATTAGTTACAATCAAAATTAGTTCAGTAGTTTCAGAAACAAGTAAGTCTAATCACAAATCACAATATACTGCTCCAGTTAGATTTATCGTTTACCACCATCAAGTGAGGAGCTGTAATAAAAACATAAATAAAAAGCATGATTTTAGTCGGGCTAGCGTCAATTAAACACGTGAGTAAAGCCGGGTGTGAGATATGTATAACAACATGATAATTATTCCAAAAGAAAATAATAATTTCAACAAACTGGGTCATAATGAATATTATACTATAGGTATATGAGAAAACATACAAGACTAATAGGTAACTCATGAAAGACGTGAATTAATCACATTACATTAAGGAAACTCCTTTGTTGAAGAAAAGGTAGTTAATTGAACGCACACGGAATTAAAAGAAGGTAAACGCAGGTAGGAGACGGTCGTATTGGTCTGAGTTCATAAAATAAATATAGGTCGGGTCACTGTAAAGTGAGCACATCTTGGGATCTCTATTAGTGTAGGGATAAACTGTGCTCAGCTGGCACACTGCAAAGTCATAAAACAGGAATCAGATACACATGTGGAATTAATTGCTATACCCTATCCGCGGAATGAAGTTTGTATAGCGCTTTCTCTGTTACGTAATCCCATACAAACGATAGAGGCAATCTCACCACATAAATATTACACACTTACCAACAACGTATTACTACGACATTGGAGAGAGAGAAATTTTTTTTCCAGAAGCATAAAAGTTCCCATAATAATGTAGACAAGGAATAAGGCCGGACTTATGGACAATGGAACGAAGCCGCTAGTTTTCAGAAAAAAATTCTTTCATCCCTAAAATTTTCGTCATAATTAAAGTTACTTCAGTAACATGGTTTTCTGTTTAAGAAGAGAAAGAGTAGCTCTATGAGATAAAGACAAGGCATTAAACACCTTAAACGTTAGGCCAAGATTACACTTGTAAGTTTTACTAACGTAAGTAGCTTGCTTGCGTAATTAATTGACAACAAATTTACTAAGGTAAATCTACATATATAAAAGGAAACGCTGACTGACTAACTGGCTGATCTATCTATGAAATTCAATCCCTAAAGCGATATAACAGGGGTTTGAAATTTGTCAGTTCACGCGGATGAAGTCGCAGGCATAAGCTAGTGTATGTATGTATGTATATACTTTATTGCACCACAAAAACACAAATGACGGGTTACAAAAGGAGATCTTAAAAAGTAGGTACAAAAGTGTACTTATAAGAGTGTTTCCATGAGTAAATTTGTTGTAAGTTAATCTTGTAAGCTACATACGAGAAAAAACTAACAGATGTAATTACGACCTTAATGAAACTAGCAAACCTTAACAAATATTTTAATATATTTCAAACAGATCAAATCACAGGTGTAGTAGATAAATGATGATGGTTGATCATGGTAGTATTATACATAGAACAACTACGAGCATGTCCAACGACTCAAGATGATTAAGTGGCTACGCAGTGGGCTACGTTGAACATTTCACATATTGTTGATGATACCTAGTGGGAAATACCTTACAGAAGCTGCTTTTAAGCTTGATTGATCACTTGACCTGAATGAGCGTTATAGAATACAATCGCTAACACAACCACGCCATTATTAAAGATAAAATATCGCTGCTATCAATTAATATTGAAGGGAGTTTTTAGTTCAGTCTTCTAAGCGTAAAGTTTTGATACAATCAGTACCATAATTGAAATTCTTCCGATTAAAAATTTTGAAGGGATTACAAACGAGTCAAAAAGCGATGATTACATTGAAATTACTACATGTATATTCTATATATTAATACATGTAGAAGAGGAAGGTTCGATTAGTTAGGTGCTACGCCAGTTTCTCTAATTATAATTATCAAATTAATTTCTAATGGAAGGTATAATATTTCTAGTAGGTAATTCTATTTACTGACTCATTGATACATTAAATTTAGTTCCGCATTATTCTAACAAACAATTTCATAGATTGAAATTTACTGACGGTTGAAACATAAATGGAAGGAAAACATACGAAATAATGAAGTAATTGCTAAACTTTGTATTGCTAGCATTTGTAAGCAAATGTATTCACGTGCAACTGCTATTCAAGGAATAAAACCGAAATCAATAAGAAGGAGGAACAACCGACAAAAGAATTCGAAGTAGTATTTTGCAAACGAATAAATAAATCGCTTCATCCAGATCAGTGATCAATACCATCTTAATTGCTGAAATACTTTCAAAGATTCTTCCGGAAATGTTATGATTGAAAAAACGGACCGTACAGAAGATAATTTGAATTGATAACTTGAATTTATTTTTTAATAAGTTTTTCCCACGGTTTTTCCATTGTTACAGTTACATCTATATAGATTAATATTTTACTGCCACGTGTAAAAAGCAAATAAAGGCAATTATAGAGTTCCGATCTATAATTACCTCTGGAGACCAGGTCGAAGTAAAACAAAGAACAAAAAATATCATGAGCTACAATCTTAGTGGATTTTTATCAAGTTAAAGGTATTTCTTAGATTCAATACCTACGTTATGTCGTTTGTATTTCTTTTGTTATAAAAGCAGCATACAGTTAAATAGAAAATAATAAATTATATCTCAGATCACTATACCGTTTAGTTTAAGAAACTGATAAATAGTGCATGACGTAAAGTTATATAATAACGTAAATATAATATAAGTGTTCTATGTACTTATTAATGAGAGAAGATGAAAAACAATAACACGTTCAGGAAAATAAAAAGCCAGAGTGACTCAGCCTTTTTTTTATAAAAATGGCACCTGATGTTAAGTGATTACCGCCGCCCATGAACATTTTCAGTACCAGAGGAATCACCAATACGCTGCCGGCCTTTCAGGAATTTGTTGGTCCGCTCCTTGAATAACCCCATGTTGTGAGCTAAAGGGAACACCGCCGAAGGGAGTTAGTAGATTTCAAAGTTTGCATGTACGTGGAAAAAAGTTCTGTCATAAATATTTAAAAAATTAATGAATATTTGTTTGACTATTCCTTATTCATTCTTATACTATTCATCGGATTGCTATGAAATTTTGTCAGTTGCTGTTGGGACTTACAAAAAGGTTTCCGATACAGTTCCATCAACGCAAGATAGGTGGCGCGCGAGACGTTCATACAGAGAGGCATTTGATAAAATGCATATTTATATTAAGTAATATCAAGAGATCAAGTCCTGCGGTAGTGGAGCGGTGCGGCAGGGGTGACAGTTGTCATAAGCGCTTCACTACCGCAAGAACCTACTCAGTTATGCGTTGTGCCTTTAGTAAGAAATAAAATTAAGAAAAGCCATGAAGGCTTAAAGCTACACAAATTGAACAGTACCTACTCAAAACGGCACTATTATCTCGGGGATAAGAGTCTTCAACTTCAAATGTCATAATTGTAACGAGAGTTGAGCGTAGTTCAATTTTAGACTACATTTCCTGAAACTTAAACTTGACGGGTGCTGAGATCAGGATTTGAGAACAATTAATGTCAAATAGTTCCTCAGTTGAATGGTTGGAGTACCTATTCAGTTGTAGATGGGGAGAACTTAAAGTTATAGTAAGATCTTAATTTTATAGTGGCTGATAAATGATAATGGATAAACTAGCAATATTTTACATTTAACTGTCAAATCAGCAAGTTTTGGTGTAAAAAGAATATTTTCTTACGAGAGGTAATTAAGTTAAAACCATATGATTATAAATGCGAAGGTGTGTTTGTTTGTTGGTTTGTCCTTAAATCACGCCGCAACGGAGCTACATTTCTACGTGATTTTTTGCATGTAATTTTTACCACATAGAGAGTGAAACACGCGAACGAAGTCGCGGGCATTATTGATAAATAATTTAGAAATGCAAAAAAATTAACAATCTTTGGGTAAAAATAAACGTAATAATTTTGTTTGGAGGGGTAATTAAATTGAAATGATGAGTAATTTAGAAAAACAAACAAAAGATAAATGATGATAGAGACGGTCGCCGACAGCCATGTTAATGTAACTATGTTTTGTAGAGATACTCGAAAAGTTCTAACGTTTAATTGTATTAAAGTCTTGCGGGCACCAACTATCACAGTTTGCTAAAACAACAATATGTAATTTATCATAATAGTAGGTAGGTAAAATACATAGATCATAACTTTACGAAAACCGAGAATTAATCAAATTAAACTAATGAATCTCGCTTGTTAGGAGATACATATCTGAATTTGAAATTGTTGAGCCAAAAAACGAATCTTATTTTGCTAGCTTCGTGGTTTACCTTATCTAAAGCTATTCATGTTATGTTGTATGTGGAACGCCATACGACATCATACCAAAATTCAAAATTACTTGTCGTTTTGTCTTTAGATAATGAACATATTAGTAACTAGAAACTAATAATCCTAAAGGTACCTGCCAGTTAGTTACTAATGCCGTCGTTATGGATAAAAGAACAATTATAACTTAAACTTCATAAACTTACAAAACAAGAAAAATTTAACAAGTACTTAGCCTGGATATTTCGTAATATTCTGAAGATCTAATAAATATACCAATGAAATATTTTTCGCATAGCGAATACCTAATACGCTCAAGTAACGGAACGGTATCTTATTTATTGCATTAGGTAAATGAGCAACGCTTCTTGCTGTCTGTCAAGGTAGGGACCTTCGAGATTAATCGTTTTAGGCCCCGGGCGACGACACACAGTCACCCGGTTGTTGTGTATAGATATATCTATTAAGATACTCGTATACGTAATCTATGCTAATGTCGGATAGCGCTAACTGCAATATTCCACTATGGCTTAAACTACCGTGAGTGATTTCCATTATAAATAATATCTATCCCGGCTGTATTCACGTGTCTATTCGACGTTAAAATCCACTATGGCTCCAGAATTTGACAAGAACTTATTACTGAAACTGGTTACTTAATTCTACCGTTTTCATGAATACATAATTATTATACTTTACATATTATTATCACAAATTAAATTATTTGATGTGCTGTGTAAATAATAATTAGCTGTAAACAGATACAGATTTTTACAGGGATTTCCATACCATTTTTGTGCCGCTTATATCGCGACTTGTTTAGTTCAGGTCTAAACATAACAGCTTATTTTAAAAGAAAAATGCTCTACATCACCGTGTAACAATTCCATCCATTCATAAACCTTCATCATTATCAGCCTGTGGACTTCCACTGTTGGACATAGACCTTCCCCAAAGAGCGCCACCACACCCGGTTCTCAGCCTTCCTCATCCAACCACTTCCCGCCAGCTTATTTACATCGTCGGTACATCGTGCTGGAGGGTGTCCCACACTACGCGGTCTCCACTCAAGGACTTTCCGGCTCCAACGGCCATCGTCGTTAAACCTTACCAAGATAATATTATTTTAGCTAGATATTAACACAAATACAATTATTTCGAGCCATTGGTTTACGTACCCTTTTTTACGAGGGCCCGGCACAACACTAATCGTTAACAGTGATCGTTGCTATTTAAGATAGCAATATCAATTCCGTTTTACGGAGCATAAACAGTGGTAAAGATGATCTTAAAATAAACCAAGTTGCTAGGTATCTATCGTAAATATTATCGTGATCTCGGCTCCCTATAGTCGTTTGGCCTTTATTTGTATAATGGTGTTTGTTTTTTATTTACATTACTTGAATCATTCAATAACACAGTTTTGTATTTATTTATACTAGTGGTTCTCCGATAGTTTTATAATGTTAACTGCGCCATCTATTAACATTAATGTAAAATTATGTTTAAAATACTGATACCCATTAAAAGGTACAGAATAAGACCGAAATTGTACACAAGTTTGAGTTTCTAATATATAGCCGTTTTTGACATAATATAGCGTCCAATTTAATCTCCACTTTAAAGCCCCCCATTTCGTATGGGAGTCCTCCTGAAATAAAGCTTTCTATATTTTTTATGCAAAATTCGACTGAAGGCCATCAGTTTTTTTTACTTTTTACTTTTTTTACATATTATGTTTAAATTTGAAGTTATTACGTTCAGTAATTCAGAAAATATATCTCTGGCAGATGGACAGACAGACAATTGCAATTTCACTCAAGTAGATTCAAAGACCTCGCTTCGCTCGGTCAACTATTATCTACGTCGACCCAGTAGAAGTTTTAAGAAGTTACTACAGTCACTGATGTGACAGACGGATAACCATAACAGATGTTTTATAATTTTATTAATTTTTTATCTACATACGAAATAAATATTTACAACAAATAAAAAACTGCGGAACTGGCAGAAATTGAACTAGCATCCCTCTGGCTATCCAAAGTATCCAAATATTTGGTATCAACATGTTTGTATGACACATATTTGGATAATCCTCTGCTTTATAAATCATTCCTTATTGATGGAATTTTTAAATTTGATTCAAATCTGATGGTGAAACGTAATTCAACATAGACTCAATTTTCCCTATCATGACATAGGCCCAGCTTTGTTGTTATAGCCGTTTGGTCTTTATTTACACGATCGAGTAAGGATTTTATTTACTCTACAGCCTTCGTTATTTACTCACACTACATAGTAGGATAGCAGAGTTCGGCCTTAATCAGAAATTCGGAATGGTTTTCATAATAATTCAGTCGCAAAGTTGTTTACTTACTACCAATAAGATTTTGGATTTTTGCTAGCCGGTTGGTCTTTGTTTACACAATAGCGTTTGGCATTTGTTTACACTCCAAACAAAGACAACTGGAACTAAAAAACAAATCATCATCATCGTCATCAACTATTGCCGGCCCGCTATGTACTGAGCACGGGTCTTCTCTCGGAATGGGAAGGATTTTCGGTTTAGGCCCATAATCCGCCACGCTGGTCAAGTACCTACAACTGGCAGACTTCTCACATCTTTGAGAACATTATTGAACTATTGGACGGATCGGGTTGAAATTTTGCGTGTGGATAGCTATTATGACGTAGACATCCGCTACGAAAGGATTTTTGAAAATTGTATCCCTAAAGGGGTAAAACAGGGGTTTGGCATTTATGTAGTCCACGCGGACGAAGTCGCAGGCATAAGCTAGTTGAACAATAAAATTAATACACCAACTTATTTTTCAAATGCTGACCTAAACATTTTGCTTAGAATTTAGATGAATGCAAAGAGGTCGCATTGCGAGAGTTCGTAACCGATAGTCTGAAGGTAAACCAATATCTAGTTGAACTGAATTTAAATGGACTGTGAATAGACCTTTATACCTAAGTCACTCAACTATAAGTGAAGTGTGCAGTAGACGGAGGTAGTTCACTCTGATGGAGGTACGATATACCGCGACTATGGAAATTGAAAACCGCAAAGTAAACTTCGCACACCAAACAAATCTGTATTGTAAATACATAAATTTGATAAATCGACATTTTTAAAATCCAATTCTATTTTACCCGGCCACTATGTAATGTAAACACTAGTTTCGTGACTATGGAAGATGTTGATCAAGTAGATAGCTCTTCCCTGTTTCTAGTAGGTATTTGAAAAATACATTTATTAACTTTTGGGGATAGTGAATAATAATATTTCTAGATTTAGAGATGGGTACACACTTTAAGTTAGTCACCGGACACCGACATGCTAATGTTAATAGTGCTCACAGTGTCGATAGAGGTAAAAACTAAACTAACATTAAGGTTTTATTGAATTTATTATCAATAGTATATATAATTTAAAAATCCAAATAAAAAACCACTTTTATTTCATAGTTTACAATTGATTGTTATACAATTTTTATACTTACTTATCAAACGGGCCGCCATTTTTTAAGCACATTCGCGGGTGTCACCCATAGAGTTATGATAGAGATAACCACATCACTGGTGTCACCACAAAAGCGTGCGAATAATTGTATGAGCTTTGTCAATCTGGAGTTTTATAAGCTTTTTGACTCAGATATATACTTCATTAAAGTGCAAGTTCCGCTGTTGAATTTTTTCTGTTTCTTCAATTTTTATTTAGTTTGCAAAAAATACCCAGAGTTTTTTATTACAGTTACGAAAATTCTTTATTTTCATAAAGAAAGCTGTTAGCGAGATAATAAAATTAAGTAAATGAATGAATTTATATTACCTGCTCATTAAAACGGCAAAAAAAATCTAAACAGGCTCGCAGCTAAACGGTGTTAATTTTGTGCACGAATTTTACTGTAATTATCCGTGAAATATAAAAGTTATCTAAGGTTGGAAAGGAGCTTTTTTTTATTAAAAAGGTATTTACTTAGCTAATTTCAATTTCATTCATTTGAATTTTTTGTTTCTAATTTGTGAATAAGGAGATTTAGAAAATACATTTAAGAAATATTAAGTAACTAGCTGATGCCTGCGGCTTCGCCCGCGTTGATTTAGGTTTTTAAAAATCCCTCAGGAACTTCTGATTTTCTAGGACAGAATTAGCCTATCCGTAGTAGCCCGTCCCCAGGATGCAATGTATCTCTGTACCAAATGTTGTAAAAACATTTAAACGCATGCTTCTTTAAAAATCCCGTGGTATCACCATGATTTAAGAATGCAATTCCTAACAGCATCAGAGCTGAGGAGTTGGATCCTCGAGTTCAAAAGTCTTTACTTGGTACCTCCAATATAAATTAATAACCGAAAGTTTCTAAATCTCATCAGTTTTGGTGGTCAGATCCCGTACAGCATCAGGATTGAGGAGTTGGAATCCAGATTTTTTTATGGGACAGTGTCGCAAAGTTTCTCTGTCGATAAAAAAATACACAATTCGGTTCAGAAATCTCGGAGATTTCGGTGCATATAGGTAGAAAATCACAACTCCTCCTTTTTTGAAAGTCGGTTAAAGAAGTAGCCTATGTTACTCCTTGGTTAATCCTCTACTTGCCTGTGACAGTCCCTACAAAATAGGTTCAGCCGTTCCGAAGATTAGCGCAAATAGACAGATAGGCAGACAGACAGACAGTATATAAAGACAATATAGCCGTCTACGATATACTCGTAGTAGAAGGCTACGCAACTTCGTAGCAAAACTAATCGGTGAATGGTACTACATTTGATCCATTTATATCGTTAAGATGTTAATTTCACTACTAAAACTACTTTTACTTTTATAGGATTAGTTTTATAGAAATTTATAGAATATTGATTTAACTTTACTCTTAATCAAAATCGTAATAAATTATAATCAACTAGAAGCCAAGGCCGAGTTTCACGCGGGCGAAGCTGAAGGCAAAAGCTAGTCTGAGCTAACTTAGAAAATTCTTAACTGATGTCTCATCCTACCCACGTCATGCAATCAAACCTAACAAACTGAAAAAATACCAACCGAAAATTCAATCTAAAAACGAGAAGTCAAAAAATACTCAACCAGAAAAAGCGACTTACATAGCAAAGCATTTCGGCTTCAGCATTTACTTTCCTCTTCAGTATCCATTTTAGTATTCCGCACTCGAATTACCATGGTGCCTTTTTTACAACACATCGCTTTTAAAGAAAAAAGCCCACTTCAAGTTTCATTGTAAAAAAGTCATTAAGTTCAACTTTGAAGTACCAAGAAGTACCTAAATTTAATCTTATTTCTTCAAGACAAGACATATACAGTCAATATTAGTTTAAGTCACTGACCGTCACTAAAACCACTGAATTATAAGCTAAAGTCATTATAATTCGATGGCTTGTCATAAAAAAAATAACTAAATCATCTGATGAAAAAAATGTTAAAACTCTGTAAAACAAATAAAGATTTTCATTTCAATTAATTAAATAATCCCCATTCTATAACAAGCATTTCATCAAAAAGGTAAGTATTACACAGTTTCATAAATATTAAAGTCTACGTAAAAAGTTACATAAATATATTTCGCGACGTAACGAACTGGCCGGGACACGTCCGTACGCGACCCGTGTCCCGAATCGACTACGCTGAAAGCTTTGGCGCTGAAAGGACGCATATTGCATCCCTATGGACCTCTTATCAAGTTCACTCACTATCTACCGATTTTCTCTTTTGAATACCTATTTCTTTTTTTGTAAACTGACAGCGAACTCTACTATGCAACGAGATTTAAAGAGATATTCCCGTGGAAGTTAAAAGCTATTTCCACACAGAAATTTTTATTGTAGATCAGAACTTTTTAAATGGTATCTAATCCCAAACACCCTGTAGATAACAATTGTAATAAGGGTAATATATTTGTGGTCAAGAAATTTTCCACATACTGCCTAGTAGTTCATTAAAGTAGATAGAAATTACAAAATTTACCATAGTATAAAAATTACTCTTTAGGTCACGTCATACTTATGCGGAAGGATCTCGGAGCCACTGCATTATTGTTCCAAGGCAACCCCATATCATTATGTGTGTAATTAAAGGAGTCAAGACCCTCAGAATCGAGGAATATGACGCGGGTAAGAGAGTATATATGTACTATAGCATCCCTACTTAATTTTCTTAATAACCCTCATGTTAACCCTGTTGCTATCAGACCTTTAATAATCCTATTACGGGCTAACCGATCACGGGAGATGTTACTAAATAGCTACCTAAGATATAATGCAATTAACACTATACATAGTACTTCAGGTTTATAGCTCCATCCATGAATATTGACACGCTTATTAAAATTGACGTTAAGCTCGTGCGTTTTATGGGATACCTAGACGGTTTTACGTCTGTTTAAACTGCGCCTAAAGTTTATTAGGACCAATAGTTTTTAAACAATAATGTTATTGTAAAAAATGTAAAGGGAAATATATCTTACTTGGATGATGGGACAGCTTGGTGTACATTTTTATTTGCACCCATATATCAAAGTAATTTAAAGCGACGATGCAATTTATTGCCCAGCTGCGTCATTTAAAAAAACATTGTGCAATTTTTATGTTTTACAATTACACATGTTTTTTTTGCTTAATCTCTTAACATACACCTTATTATTAATCATTGTAGCCGTATTTGCTTTCTCGTTTATAATACGCACTGCTAGAATATGAAATGCCCTTAGGTACGGATTTTGTTTTCCCCGCTAGCTATAATTTATTGGTACATTCAAAAGAAGAGTGAATAGGCACCTTAAGCTGCATCATCTCCTACTCTTTGATGTGATTGCAGTCAAGCGCAAGCCTATATAGTATTAAAAACATATGCGTGAGCTTAAGTCACGTCTGGACGACCTTTGTCATCAAACGTCATAATTGTTCGATGCAAACGATGTTTCCAATACTTGCTTCCGTCATATACACATTTAAAAGTATAGATAAATACCTCTTAGGAGACATCTCGTGTTATTTTACCTTTACTAGTAGTAAGTTGGAGTATATGAAAACTGTCATTGGTTCGTGTTTGGAAATTGGAAATGTGTCACTCCTCATTCATTGTTTCCTATGAGCTCGTGTGATTCGTCGACGGTTTCAATCAGCCCCTGATAACCTACATGTCTTTGACAATACTGATGTTCATTTCTGATATGCGAACTGCGAAAGTTCGGTTTTGATGAATGTTCTGGCGAGCTACCGTTTAAATATAGTTTACACAGTTCAGTGCACTATATATTATCCAGATACCTATAAGTCGCAGCTATCAGCCGGTTCCATCCGGGATAAAATATTTTGTTCTCGCCTTTATTTTTGATTTTTTCACTAGCATAAGAATAAGAAGATAGCGAGCATATAGCTCAGCGCACCACAATTTTAAACATTTACTTGTTAGCTGCTGAGTTTCTTAACCTGAAGCTAAGCTTATAAAGCTGTTAGGGATTGGTAAATCAGTCAATTCGCTCTTAAGCTTCCTACAAAGGATTAATATAACTTTTACACTGAGTTTATAATTTACTTGTAAAGTTTTTTTAATGTAAAATTTGTTACCATAGTTTTTAAACTTTTACATTCACGAGTAGAATTTTACGCCAGAATTTCTAGATTATGAACGTGGTAACATTTAATACAATTATGAGGAAAATTTCTAAATTAAGGAGCAAGAAGTTGACTTTTTAGTAAGAGTTGAGTTTTGAAAGAACGTATACTTTGAAAGCAAAGTGAACATATCACAACATTTTTTAAAAGGAACGAAGGAATTTTAACGAGAAGACTAGATTTCTAAATTAACGGCGAATTTTTCTGCATTAGTGATCAAAGGAAATTTTCATTTAATACATTCCCGATTAAGAACCTGTTTTACAACCGCCAGATAAACAGATAAACTTTATCTAACGAATGACGTTATGACAGTTTTTGTGTTGGGAATCTGTCAAAATGTCAAATTTATTCATTAGATAAAGCTAAGACATAAAGTTTATCGGGCAGCTGTGAAATAGGCCCTAAGAATTCAAGCGACAAAATAAATTTAACTGTCGAATTTAGACATTTAAACGACCTAGCTAGTTTAACTGAGGAACTAAATTTCTCAGTAAAAATGCTTATAGCTAGATACTTTCACTGAATAACATATTATTTGACAATTGGAAAATCGGCATCCAGGAGGAGCCAGGTAGGAGCTAAAAAATAATATAAAAAAATCAACTGACGATCAATTTGGCCAGGCATCCAATACGAAACTGCACAATTCACTCGGCAAAATTCCACAGTTAAACGTTATTTTGGCGCTATATCCTTGAAAATGCTCTTATAATATAAAAGTTCACACTACTCAAATCATCATAATTCTCTGCCCGGCAAATGTTAGCTCCGGCATTAAGGGGTATTAACTTCATTTATCTAAAGTGAATCTATGTGCCATTTCGGCGTGACATATTCCGGTTGCAGGCTATTTTCGTCGGCAGTAATGTAAACTTATTCGTACATATTTTATTATATACGTTCAATATGATAATTTAGTAGTCAGTGAGTTGTGCAATTTCAGTATGATTAGCTTGTCGTTGAGATTGATGTGTGATAAAGGTTATAAAGTTCATGAACAAAGTAAACAAGGTGACAAAAATTTTCCCCTTTTTTCACCTTTTACTTTTATAGACATTTTAAAAGTGAAAGGTGTCCTAAACGATTTGCTCGTACCTTAAACAATTTTTTTACAATCATTTGAGTAATATGTACCTCTACAAAAAACAGTTTGGCAGAAGTGAAATCTTTGGGAGTCTGACATACTTTCAAAGTAATACTCACTAATGTAGATTCTTAATAAGAAAGTGAAAAAAATTATCACACTAGTAAATCTCTTCGCCAGTGAGGAAGTGATGTCAAGGAACATTAGTTGAAAAACTAAATTTCCAAACGTAAGCAAATTTTTTTTTCTGCGTTCAACTCCCTTTATTATATTATATGATTTTATTCGTGCTGAAGTAATATTTTACATTAACTTTGCTATTTGAATGAAGGAAATACGTAATACAAATATTTTGGTCACGTTTGGATTCAAATCCCTGAGCCAATCTCGGCCACTGTGCCCAGTCTGAAGAGAAATTTTGCACTAAAAAAAGATTTTGACTATACAAAACATTTGAAAGGTACGAAATTAGCTAAGTTTGAAATTTTCTGGCCCGGGGGACTTATTTTACATAATATTTTGCCTGACCTTCTAAAATTTTGTTTATGCTTACAAAAAAACTGTATTAAAATTCATTACATGTTCACTTATACAAAAACATATTTACTGTATTTTTATAATTATTCTATATCTTATTATTTATTTTAGTATTTAAATGTAGATGAAACACAGTGTATATTAAGATGCAAACAGTCATAGGGGCAAGTAAAATTTCTTTATTAAACTTTTGTACAACACCCTAAATGAATATTGCTAGACAAAATAGTCTTCTACACATTTTACTTGTAAAGCAACTACCAGCGCAATAAATTGAATCCATTGCTTTTAAAACAAAATTTAAACAATTTAGTTAGGTTTAATGTAAAGACCTTAGTCGAGATTAAATTTTATAAAATTCCTCTCAAAGGACATTTTGGTAAGTACAGAGATTATTTTAAAGGTTTATTAGTTAAAAAACAAATTAGATTTTTCCAACATGTGAAATATTCTTTTAAGGTGAGTATAAACGAGCGTAGATTTGTGAGGTATTGAGTCGCGTAGCATTAACATAGCAGCTTTAGTACACCAACGCATTCCCATATGGTACCAGAACAATTAACGCCTTCATACAAAGACGTACCATAAACAAGTTGCGTTCATATTCAAAACGCACGAGAGTAAAATATAGAAGAGATAGCGCTGTACAAATGACTTACTATCGTATAAGTATCGTACTTGAAGTCTTCGCTTTACATACGTATGTAACTTCTACTATCTACTTTTCTCACATCAACACATTCCTAACACGTTCCCAACATTCGTACCAATTTTTAGCACTATGCTAATTATTGTAACCTTAAATGTCTATTTTGATCGGACTATAATATAATTAATATCCCGTAGTGTAGTAGTACCTTTACAGTTCGGTTTCTTACGAAAAGTTATTTCCTAAGAAACTGAGCTTGTTCAATTTAACGAAAACAGAAACCCTCTTAATATTATTTTCCGTAAAATTATATACGAGAGCTTTCTGGTTGATTGCTCGATTTTCAAAGTCGTAAAAATGCAATAGATCCAATTTATTTTCCGCAATAAAAACCGATATAAAACAAAACCTGTTATTTAACGTACCTACATTATTTAAAAGCCTTGTATTTATATTTGTTTATGTTCTCAGGACTGTGGTAAACCGTGTGTTTTTTTAACTGGAACAGTATGGGAAAATCTAAAACTATAGAAGGTATAGGGAAACTGTCTAAAGAAACTTCAGCTCTTTTTTTGTGAAAACAATTTTGGCACAGTCAATTTTTTGGTCAAGCGTGAGTTGTCCATAAAAATGAATGAAATTAACTTATTTTTCTTTTAATGCCGATTGAATCAGTTTTATGTAGGGTTTTCATTGTATCGAAAGAAAAAAATCTGGACAGCAGAAGTTGGTCAAAAAGTTTTTTTACTTATGACGTTTCGGAACTCAGTTCATTTTGTAAACGGTTGAGCTACTGAGCCTTATTAAAAGTTTGGACTTTGGCTTAACCTTGCGGGTGACATACCTAAACGTTATGGATTAACTTAGGCTCAGGTTTCAGAGGTTATAGGGTAAGCCCAGTGCCCAAATATGTCACGGCATGTGACACCTAGATTCGGCACAGATAAACGAAGTTAATGCTTATAATCCGGGCGCTAACATTTGGCTCGACAGGCGCAGGATTACAGGATACACGAGCTTACTGTGGTTTAGCAACTTGTATTTGATAAATACCTGGATGAAATATGTGTAAAGACAAATGGCCTATATATGACAGTGCATATAGGTCGATTGCGCTGAGGAAGCAACGTTGACTCATGTTAGTAACTAGATGGGTAGACAGGCCCGAATTCAGCCGTTTCCTTTTCCTAGCTTCTCCGTGCCTCGAAGAGTACGTTAAGCCATATATTCCGACTAGCTTATGCTCGCGACTTCGTCCGCGTGGACTACATAAATTTCAACCCCATATTTTACTACCTTAGGGATTGAATTTCCAAAAATCACTTCTTAGCGGATGCCTACGTCATAATAACTATCTTCACTTCACTTAATATCACGATTAATCGTGGTATGTGCTCGTGAAGTTCCAGCGAGAAGAACAAGAAAGAGGGTAGAGTTCGCTACTGCCCTTGACAGCTCGAACTTCATCTCTCGCAGCACCACAGTCCCGTCGTGACCACGACCCGTGCAATTGGGTTGAAATATCGACAAATAAAAACAAAAATTAATCGTGGTATGTACCCGTTATATATAAAAATATTAAAATATGTCGTTAAACCACGAAATAAGCTTAAAGAATTAAGATGAGATTTTAAATTAGTCCCTAGTAGGTATGGTAAGATGTAAGCAAGTAGGTACGAATAAGACGAGCAAAAGATTTAAGCTAAAATGACCCCAGTGTGCTTTAACACTAAGTAACGACGTGGTATTAAAAAGAAATACCCATTTTATATTCAAGACATATTCAACTGAATACATTAATCTGCATATTTATCACCTGATAGCTTTTATAATTTTCATGAAAAAGGCTTTGCGCTGAGTAGAGAACTTTTAAATTTGAACACTCTACTTAAATAGGTAGGTATACCTACGTATTGTACATTTTTAGAAATATACGGGAAGCGTTAATTGGCACACTATTTTAATACAAACTAGCTTATGCTCGCGACTTCGTCCGCGTAGACAAAACGTACAAAAATTGTTCCGGGGACTTTCAGGGAAAGAGGCGGTAGTTTTTATTCTCAAGTTACGATTTTACAGAAGGCAGCTTACGAGAAATCTGATTTAATAAGGATCGCTCAATGCCTCAGAGAAGTTTAGTATCTGAGGTACTAACAGGCAACATCCAAGTTTTAAATTGAGCCCGAACAACTTTTATGCTCGCAATATTTTATCTTCCTTATTTTATGTCAGTAGGAAATTTTAAAACAAGAATCGCGCATCTTTATTTTTAAAGCTGATCGAACATTTGCCTGATCTATTATACAGCCTCATCTAACGAGTCTGGTACATCTATCTGCAGTTTAGTCGCGCAGAACGCCAAAAACGCAATATCCCAAAACCAAAATTACGATACGAACGGTAATTAAATATTACTTTACCAAAATACCAGACAAGCATATCATATCGCGAAAAACGCATAATGTCAAAATAAATATGTTTGGAAATATCAAACCCAAAGTTTCGTAGTTTAAACAAGGTGTTCTTAAAATATATAAAAGTTTCTAAAATTAAAAAAAATAATCCTTTAAAAGAAAAAGCTTACTACATAAATTATTACATAACTATTTTCTCAACGAGAATTGAGTCGGACATTGTCAAAAACTATTTATGGCGCGAGTGGCAAAGATACGAGGTGGCAAAGTGTAAATTCGAAATCTACAAAAATACCAATTTTCAAAACCCAAAAACTTACAAGATAATATAGTACGCGACAGATCGAGATGCCAATCGGGGAGGGGACGCCCTGCACACCCGCACATCACGCGCGCTCGCCCGCACCTGGTTAGCGCGGGGGCTGTGCGAGTGTGCGGGGCGTTCCCTCCCTGTCATCTCGACCTGTCGCGTACAACCTATTTTTTGAGCACCTAATTGGCGTATGATGAATCAAGGTGACTTTTTGACAGTCGATCATTAAATAACCGCCCATGCTTGCCTTGTATTCTAAATTTCTAGTTGTCGTATAATTTATTAGTTTAAACAATTCCTAATACTTAAAATTGTAAGAGCCACTTTGAATTAGTTCACGTCACGTTCACGAGCTGTATTTCAGGCTTAAGCCCTCAGAAATAACCGCATCAATCGCACGCGGTGCAAGTAAATGAGAGTGTAGCATTATTTTTATGTCAGAAGGGAATTCAAAAACAAGAACCGTACATCTTTATTCCTTACACTGTTTTATGATGGTCGTAAAGGCGAAGGCGATTCATTGTTTTAACGATCGCACGAGACGGCAATCATAAGCGCAGTGAAAATATGATGCGTCTGAATCGTTGCTTGGTGAGAATATACGATCTCCGTCCTAGTAGAGTAGCTTAATATAGAGGCGTTCTTAGAGATTTAAGTATAAGCAAATAGATACAGTACTTGACACGAAACTTGAAATTCATATCAATTTATATAGACTAGCTGATGCCCGCGACTTCGCGTGGATTTTCATTTTTCGGAATCCCGCGGGAACTCATTGATGTGTTAATCCAGGGTATAATCTATCTCTATTCCAAATTTCATCCAAATCCGTTCAGCCGTTTTTGTATGATTGAGTAACAAACATCCAAACATCTAAATATCCAAACATCTAAACATCCAAACCGTCTTTTAGTTGTAACTACTTTGCTCACTGAACATCATGTCATCGTCCCCACTTTAAAATCGGACGCGCAGTGCGTCACAAGGCAATATTCGTTTGGCTCTCGCCAGAGGCGGTTCTCAGTAGATACGAGGTGTCTGTCGTACTGTAGGTTTTAGAAAGCTCTTAAATGAACAGAAAAAAAACCTTAATTGCAAGTACATAAAATTACAAAAATCACTACCCATATTATAAATGCATGGGTATAGTTTTTTTTTTTTTTTTTTTCTTCATTATAGGTGTACGCTTGACCACAATCACACCTGATGGGAAGTGATGATGTGGCCTAAGATGGGACGCGTTTACCTAGAAGATGCCTATTCACTCTTGTTTTAAAGATACCCGGGTTGTAATATATGGGTTGTGGGTATAGTTAAAGATCTGGAGAGTGACATAAGCTACTTTATATCCCGGAAAATTAAATAGTTCCCACGGGATTTTTAAAAACCTAATTTCACGCGAACGAAGTCACGGGCATCAGCTAGTAATATATAACAGAGACGAACCTAATAAACCTTTCCTTGGACGATAATTATTCCTCAATATACTCCTCCGTCCGCGTAAAATTTCTGGTTTCTCATGAGATATGAAATTTTCCCGCCGCAAAAGGCCGCACTTACCTACTCACTCAGTCTCACCTTAAGGCACGGAACCCAGAATACCTAAATGCCAATTTTCATGTGTCTAAGGGGGGAATTTATAAAGACCGTTTCTTAGCTGACACCTACGTCCTATAAATAACATACCTTCCAAATTTCAAGTTTGTAGGCTTAATAGTTTCTGAGATTTCGTGATTAGTCAGTCAGTAAGTCAGTCAGTGAGTGGTATTTCACTTTTATTTATTTAGATTATGACAATCTACCAAAAAATCCAATAAATAAGTCACGATATAAACTGGCGAGCAATAAACCGTAGGCAAAGATGTGTATTTTCTTACCGATCATTTGCATTTAAATGTGAAGTGACCTAGATAAAGAATAGGTTTACTAGAGCGATTTTTCACTTTGTGATCGAGCATGCGGTTATCAATCGCTTGTAACTAGCTACCACATATTATCAGACGCTGATTAAAACCGTAGGCAATATCAAAGCGGTATAGGTACGCCCAATAAAGGCTGACACATTCCAATACTATAAAACAACAATATGGAAATATTTTAGAACAAGCATCCACGATTTCATGTCGATGACTGCCTATCCACATTGGGCCAGCGTGGCAGACTATGGCCTAAACCCTTCTCACTCTGAGAAGAGACCCGGTTCAGTAGTGGACCGGTAATGGGTTGATCCACGATTTTTGTATGAAATCCATAACTACTATTCTAAATGCGATATTTTAAGTGTGTCTGTCTGTCTCTCTGCTAGCTTTTCACGGCTCATCCATTTAACCGATTTTAATGAAATTCGGTACACATATAGCTTGCATCCCTGAGAAGGACACTTCATATCATAGGATATCGTATCATAGGATACTTTTGATCCCGGAAAATCAAAGAGTTCCCACCAGATTTTTAAAAACCTAAATCCACGCGAACGAAGTCGCGAGCATCGTCTAGTATTAAATAAAATACTAGCTGATACTTGCGACTTCGTCGTGCTATTAAATTATTTTATTGCTTAATTACAAAATACGAAAAAGTAAATATCTAATCGAAGAAAAAAAAAACAATAAGCGACTGGTATCTGTAATATATCTAGCCTAAGCACGTCATAATAGAATAGGCTACTTGACAATTTTTTTAAGTTGGTCTTAAATGGTTAATATTTGTCCTATTATATCAAAAAAATTAACACTATATTTTTTTGCGCCCTAAAAACCGTAAAACTTTAATTTAAAAAAATATTTTTCTTAGACAGGTGAAAACACTGTCGGCCATGTTTGGCCGATAGATTATCTGTGCTCTGACGTCATGCATTTGTAAACAACAGTATAACCCTGTGGTTATACTGTTGTTTACAAATGCATGACGTCAGAGCACAGATAATCTATCGGCCAAACATGGCCGACAGTGTTTTCACCTGTCTAAGAAAAATATTTTTTTAAATTAAAGTTTTACGGTTTTTAGGGCGCAAAAAAATATAGTGTTAATTTTTTTGATATAATAGGACAAATATTAACCATTTAAGACCAACTTAAAAAAATTGTCAAGTAGCCTATTCTTATTACGTGTCAGATGGTACGAGAGGAAAGAAAAGGATTTTTCCATTCAGGAGCCGTTCCAGATAAATCTTGGCCATCTGATGAAAAGCGGTGCTCTATAAATCCACATTAAACTTATGTAAGCCTATAAAACGAAAATTTCTCGCTGAATTTTGCGAAGGAATTGTTTAAGTCATTGATGGCCTAACATTTTTCGTTCTCAGTAACATTTTTAGGGTGTTTCATAGTAATTGCGAGCCCCAGTAGCCTTGCAATTACTGTGATCTTAATCAAACAGACAAGCAGTTTCTTAACAATCGCCCCTAGCAGTATCATCTCCACAGGCTTAGGTATATAAAAAAAATTACTTGAAAGTGTCCAGTTTAAGAAATTAATCAAAATAATGAGTTTGACGTTAGCTACTCACAAATTAGTCATTATTTTGACTAATTTCTTAAACTGGACAGTTTCAAGTAAAGATTTTTATATAAACCTGTGAAGATGATATTGCTAGGGGCGAAATTTGAATGCCATAAGTCTACTTTGTCGCATTAGTTTACAAATTGTGAAAAACCAAATTAAATTTGAATTTCACGGGTAGACCTGTGTCTTGGGCCTTAAAGGTATTTTCTTAATCGTGTAAAAGAAGAACAAAAACATATCTTATTTAAACCAGCTGAACGCCCTTCGGCTTTGTATTCGCTCGAGTGAAATTTCTGAAAATATTTTATTAGTGGGGATCTATAGTACGCGACAGGTTGCGATGGCAATCAGGGCATGAGACGGGGGACTAGCCTGGGGGCTGTGCGCGTGCGCATCACGTGGGCGTCACCACCCCGATTGCTATCTCGACCTGTCGTGTACTATACATTATAGGAGAGAACCCACTCTACTAGCGATTTTTTAAACAAAATACCAAGTTCTCAAACTCAGCGGTTTGAGCGTCAGTCAAGCGTTCTTTAAACATAAAATCAATACCTACATTAGCGATACAAAATTTATATAGTATTGGCAAAAATAGATGTTTTTCAAAGTCCAAAGGAAAACTCAGTCTTCCATCTAGTTACTGACAGCTTTGTACAAAATTTGAAATACTTTACTACAAGCAGATCAAAGCACTCCCCTTGGTATCCAGGCAATTACAAGAGCTAAATTGGGGCACATCAAAAAACTGATTCGACGCATTTTTCCTTAAGAAACCTGAGCCATTTATACCTACTGAGAAAATAGAAGTTTCTGAAGGATGTTTCTAACGTTCATTTATTTCATACTTTGTTATATTTTCATCAACCATCGCCGGCTCACTACTGATCACAGCTGCTCGATTGCGGTAGAATGACAGCTACAATGTCACGATCGCAATCACTTCTGATTGTACATTGACAATGCATTGTTGCAACAAGAATCGCATAAATTGAGCCAATCACAACAATTGAGATTGTAATAATGATTGATGCAAATTTTGCGAAATCGACCTACTGGTCTCCCCTCAGAATGAGAAGGGTTTGGTCATTATCTACCACGTTGGCTACGTGCGGATTGGCAGACTTCACACCCCTTTTGAGAACATTATGGATTTCTCTCAAGCATGCCAGTGTCCTGACAATCCATAATTAATAAATAAATAATCAACCTGTAATCTGTTAAGTTATTTAAGCAACTTTGTTATCTATTAAAAATGGTCTTTATTGACTTGACAAACTACTATGTTGCTTATCGACAGATTACAGATAGATTGATTATTTTTAGCCATTAGTTGCGCTCGCTCAGGCAACAGTAAAAGAATATCTAGTCCAAAACTTCAAAGGAAATCCAAATTAAATAGGAGTTTACAATGCAAGCTTTGTAGATTGCAATTTGAAAGCAATCCTTCTTGTTAAATAAGAGACTTTCACAATAAACCACAAGAAAAGTATAAACCGAAGTTAAAATGTGCTTTTAATATAAATGCTAACAATTGAATGAAAACTTTAATAGTTACTGTGCAGTTAAAAAGTATGGAGGAAACTCTTTTGTAGCGAACTGTAGCCAGAAAAGAATTTATATAGTAGGTACTAAGTCAGTATGGTATTGTATAGTAAGTTTTTGATCTTTGAAACTTACCGCTAACAGATTTTCTCTACTTTGAAATTTATTTGAGTTTCACTTTGAGAATATTTATAGTGTGACCACCGAATTCTAAAATAGGTAATAGAAATGGTTTCTTTTGTTATAAATCCCGCAAATTGCTATTGCGCTGGAACCATGTCTCATTAACATCGAAATAAAGTCATTTTGACGTCATTTGACGTATATTTAAGTAACTGACGTCACTAAAATGGCGGCCACGCGTATTAGCTATTTGCGGGACTTATACATTTTAATACCGTAACAGCATGTCTTCGATTTTTAGCAACATATTGTTTGTCATCAACGATAGACCAATGATAGACGTCCAATACTGGATTATAGGTCCCTTGTAGGGATTTTTTACATGCCACGGTCTTCTTGCGTCGCATGAATCGAGCGGTTCCCTGCAGCTCGGCTGATGTTGTTTTTCCACATAGTGGGGGTTTGACAACGCTGCACTTTCCGGTGTGAGGTCACCATTCCTGCATCTTAGGACCCCAAGCATTATAGGTTCTTCGAACTATGTGCCACTTCCATTGGCACTTCAGCTTCGCAACCCGTTGAGGTATGTTTAGTGATTTTAGTTCTCCTATGGATCTCTTCGTTTCTAATTTGATCACGTAGAGAAACTTTAAGCATAGCTCGCTACATCGCCCGCTGAGTGACTCTGAGATTTCTCATTAAAAAAAATATCGATAGAAACATACCTCCAACATAATTGAAAAGCTACATACATAATAATTTAAACTCACTATCCAAATACGTAATAATGTTCTCAAAGGTGTGTGAAGTCTACCAATCCGCACATGGCCAGCGTGGTACTAATGGCCAAACCCTTCTTACTCTGAGAGGAGACCTGTGCTCTGCAGTGAGCCGGCGATGGGTTGATCATGCATCCGAACACGTCTGTTTTTACGACAACGTGCACTGATATTTCACTACACAATAATATAAACTAGAATTTTTTTACAAAAAAAATAAAAACCGACTTCGATACACAAACACTAAAAATTGAAAAATAATTTAATTTATTACCGAATATATTATGTATACAAGAGTTAATATAGTTCCATAATAATACTTTTTGGTGCCGGTGCCAATTAGCTTTAGCTGCGCGAATCGTCTAGACTTCATATTTTTATGAGACTCCACAATGGCACCTCATTGGCACCGACCCCAAAAAATATTATTATGGAACTATATTAACTCTTGTATACATAATATATTCGGTAATAAATTAAATTATTTTTCAATTTTTAGTGTTTGTGTAACGAAGTAAGTTTTTATTTTTTTGTAAAAAAAATTTATTTCACATTTTTTAGTGGTCCCATGGAATTATGCTATGACTGGTTAAAAATCTACTGTTTACTAAGCTATTACACTGATCGCGAGCAATTTACTCTTATCCGTTGAGGAGTTCCAGTATCTATCTTCGAAGATGTTCATCAGATCTTCACCAAATTTAAATGGGACCAACTTTGAAGTATACCCTTTCAAACAAAAAAAGAATTTTCAAAATCGGTCCAGGCGTCTTCGAGTAATCGGGACACATACATAAAAAATAAAAAAAATAAAAAAAAGATTCCGACGCATTGAGAACCTCCTCCTTTTTTTGAAGTCGGTTAAAAATACCAAATAAGGAAAACGTAAAAAAGGCGTACTATGTGTATCTGTCACTCAAAAACACATCACGCAAAAACGCAATGCAAAATTACCTTTTTGGCGTATACATTAAAAAAGCATGTCCTGAGATATTACTACATACTGAGAACGGACAGCAAGCACAGACTTGTACTCTGTATTTAATAACACTCGGTGTTCCACTCTTGGTGCAGTATAAAGGCTAGCTTTATCTTCTAACTGTTTTTAGGGTTCCGTACCTTAAAAGGAAAAACTGAACCCTTATAGGATCACTTTTTTGTTTGTCTGTCCGTCTGTCTGTCTGTCAAGAAACCTACAGGGTACTTCCCGTTGACCTAGAATCATGAAATTTGGCAGGTAGGTAGGTCTTATAGCAGACATATAGGGGAAAATCTGGAAAAAATTGTGGTTACATCACACAAAAAAAATTTAAATTGTGGTCATGAACTAATAATTAGTAATATATTTCAACTAGCTGAACAGTCGATTCTTTTTCAGGATTTTTAAAAAAAAATTCTCTCCGTAAGAACCATCCTCGTACTTCAAGGAATATTATAAAAAAAGAATTAGCAAAATCCGTTCAGCTGTCCTCGAGATTTGCAAAGCAACACATTTAGTGATTCATTTTTATATTATAGAGATTATCAAAGTAAGATAACTACATCAAGTGTGGTATCATATGAAAGGTCTTCATCTGTGGATTCTAAAACAGATTTTCATTTATTTTTATGAATCATAGTTTTTGATTCATCGTGCAAAATGTCGAAAAATACGACTGTACTACGGAACCCTCGGTGCGCGAGCCTGACTCGCACTTGGCCTGTTTTTTGTCAAGGACGTTACTACACTGACAATATGACTTCCAGGATTATTTGTTGGCGCACTTCTATTTTTGTCTCTCATTCTTGTCCTGGAATATTACTTTATGCCAGCTTTATTCATAGCTGCAGTCGCACCGGTCTTTTCTAAATTGCCATTTTCGTCGCGGCGTCCGCTCCTGAATATTATTATGAGCTTTTTGCCAAAAAAAATTGCGGAATTTGACTCAAAGTAATGAGCACGAAAGTAATTTTATGGCATTTAGGTTTCGGTAAATCTATAATTCAACCTGATCAACCCATCGCCGGCTCACTACAGAGCACGGGTCTCCTCTCAGAGTGAGAAGGGTTTAGGCCATACTCTACTACGCTGGCCATGTCCGGATTGGTAGACTTCACACACCTTTGAGAACATTACGGAGAACTCTCAGGCTTGCAGGTTTCCTTACGATGTTTTCCTTCACCGTTAAAACAAGTGATATTTAATTAATTAAAACGCACATAGCTCCGAAAAGTTAGAGGTGCGTGTCCGGGATCAAACCCCCGACCTCCGATTAGAAGGCGGACGTCCTAACCACTAGCCTATCACAGCTTTATATCTATAATTAAAAGCACATAAATCAGCAAAGTCTGAGGTAAAGTTGCAATTACATATCAGCCCTAATCAGGGACGCTTATTTTGTGACGATCAGCGTAATAAAAAAATAATTATTGTAGTCTAAATTTATTTTTTGAATTATTTGAAACTGAGATCATGAAACTATACCTACGTATAATTTAAACTATTTTGCTTGTTATAAAAAAATAAAAATTAGTTTTGGCTGATTTAGTTCACATTTTTATTGCATTTTGCAACGTTTGGACTCGTAATGTCAATAACTCAAAGTTCCAATTATTGCAGAAGTACCTACAACATTTCAACACACTAAGGGAAATCGACACGTCGCACATTTCATGCTTTACTCGAATTTCCCAAATGTGAAATACAATTTTTAGCTGCAAATTGCATTTCCTCTAGTATAAAATGGACTGGCAGCAAATGAAATCGCGTGAAATTTTAATCGTATATTTCGCCTAAATAGAATTAAATTAGTTCACGGTGTGATTTCATTTAACAGGTTAAACTTTCGCGTCAAGCTGTGTTTTGCTGCTAACGTCCCAAAACGCAAAAAGTTTCAGGTCGGAAGCAAAACTGTAGGTATGGACATTAAATAGCGGGACCAAGTTTTCATAACGAACTAGTTTTTGCCCTAAGTTTCACTTTAACCGATATTCATGAAAAAAAATTAGGTTTAAATTAAGTTACAGTTTTTATTTTGTTTTTGTTCATTCAAAAGTAATATATAATGTGTAAAAAATTACTTCTCACGCGCCATTTTAACTTTATGTGTCAATTGTGATGTCAAAATTAGTTGACCCATAGAGATAAAGTGGCACGTGAGAAGTAGTTTTGTACGGACTATATATTAGAGTAATGAGAGCATACCTTTACTTTAAATAAAATTGAGCGTTTAAACAAAATGCGTATCTTGGAAGTAAAAAAGAAGTTACTTTGATAGTATTACTGCAGCGTAAAAAGAATTTTTAAAATCATTGCTAATAGCAATATTCTTCTTTTATCTCTAACTTTTAGAGCCATGCTTTTGCCAGTAAAACTTTTTCATTCTTTTCTGTCTGGCTCTCTTTGATAAAAATAAATGCAATAGAACTACTACTTAATTAAATTTTTCACTTAAGTAATTAATTATATCGGAAAATTCTATTATGCAAAATGCCTCACTGTCTGTATTTTCAAGCTTCGTACGATCTCTAACGTTCAGTTATATATTAAAAATGTTATTTTTGTAGCAAAATATAAGTGCTATTAGTATGAAAAAAGCGATCAGCACACCAAATAACATGAATTGTACGAACAGAATCTATCCGGAATTTCTAATAAAAACCGATAAAAAATTCCGATAAAAACTGTTAGAGCGTTTGAAAGCGTCAATAGGTAGTTGGTATGATCTATCCGAGGTATTATTGCAGATGAAACGAGCAAGTTTAGTTTTTGTAATAGTTACTGTGCATACACTTAAATAAAAATACATAAGTGTGCACTCTGCGCGCTCTAGCTGATATTTTTCAACGGATTAGCAAGCTGAAGTGGCAGAGGGCAGGCTATATCTGCCGCAGACCTGATGGCGGCTTGGACAGACGTGTTCTGGAGTAGATAATTTTCCAGTAAACCTTGAAAATTGCTGTTGGCTGTATTAGCAGTTAGACCCTTTATAGATGACCTCTTTCACGCTGCGCAGCGCAAGTACACACTGCCTTGCAAATAGCGTTACTGTTATAGAAGATACTGCCTCGGAAAGATACTTCATACAAAACACACCGACGCGCTACGTCAGTGCAATCATCATGATCAACCCATTACCAGCCCTCTACAGAGCCGGGTCTCCTCTCAGAGTGACATCACACACCTTTTAGAATATATAGTTTAACAATTCAATCCCTAAAGGGGTAAAACAGGGGTTTTAAAATTGTGTGGTCCACGCGGACGAAGTCGCGGGAATATAAATGATATAAATAATTTGTAAACCTTTTAGAAGACACAATGTAGGGAACGAAAATGAGTTTCCAGGGCTATGAATAATTAAGTAATTTAATAAATCTTTGCCTCCTTGGAAAATAATATAGAAACCCAAGAGCGTAACGTTCGCAAAATATCAACGTTAATACTAAATTGAAAAGATCAAAAAAGAATAGACGCCGCTCTTGTGAAAAAACGTACTAACTGACAAAATTGAAGCCAGTTTTATACAAGACACTGTATAGCACATGTATTTAAGCGGAGTTATTGGTGTTTAAAATGATAATACTATCGTTGCTGTTAGAATTGCATAATTTTGAATGCACAGGTAGCACTACAGCAGCATATCGGTTGGTAATAAATTCAAAATAAGTAAGGGCAGGTAGTAGGGAAATCAATATCGTCGGACTTGTAGATGTGCAATAAATTAACATTCTGCAAGTGCTCTGCGCCCAGGTATCGCATGTTTTGATTGACATTTGCAGTCACGGTAACCGCTCTCAAGCAACGTCTAGATATTTGCAGAAAATAGTTTATGTCTAGGCAGTAGGCACCTACTTTTTAATGTCGCCGGCCCGTCTTTTTTCTTTTGTCTACGCAGAAAACGCAAGAATAAAATTAATTAAAATTAGAAAAATTAAAATTAATTAAAAAAGAAAAAGTAATTTATTCTATAACTTTCCATTAAAGGCTTAACGCAAATCCCAGGTTGTGATTTTTTGGGGTCATGTAAACGATTTTTACAAGAGTCTTTTAATTTTTACTTTATATTTAATCAAGTAGAAGATACTCACTTAATGAGGAACGGCCCGGCTGCTGGATGAGGAAAGCTGAGTAGACCTTGCCCTTAGCCTTCCTCATAAGTCGCTTCACATCCTATCACACACTGGTAGTGATTGTAGTGGCGCTCACTATAGAAGGCCTATGTTCAACAATAGAATTCCACAGGCTGATAAGGTAGGTAGCGCAGTAAGGAGGTAGTTTTGTTCGCCACTACGAATTTCCATCATAAAGGTTCTAACATTTAAATAACATTTCTGTTCGAAGGCAAAACTTCAACGCATCCGACGGATTCAAAGTAAACCCCTGAGATGTTATGACGGAACTTGTGTAATTAATAGTTTAGATGCAAGCTAAAACGTGGCTTAGTTTAGATATTACTTAACGTGCGCAATGCGCATGCAGTGCAGCGTGAATGAGCCTTGAACAAATTAAGCGTAAAAATATTATAAAAGAGAAAGTGCGACTGTCTGTCTGCTAGTTTTCCACCGCCCATCTGTTTTACCGATTTTAACTAAAGGTATCGAGGTATAGCTTGCATCCCAGGAAAGGACAAAAAAGCCTAATTTTTTTTATCAAACGGGATTAAAAAAACCACAACGCAGAAGAAATCGCGGCATCACGTTAATATTAATACAGATATAGCTTGCACTTTGGATACTTTTTATCCCGGAAAATCTAAGTTTCCTCAGGATTTAAAAAAACCGAAACTTACGTGGACAAAGTTGCGAGTATTACCTAAAATCTTTTCTTCTTCTTTTCATTAGTGTTTCAACGTTCCCTATTTATGTCGTATTTATATCACCGAATATTACCTACTCATACAACGTAAATATAGCAATCATCCAGCGGCCTAATTGTCCGTCAACATCATTAATCACAATCTATCATCACTAATTGCAGTACACGAAAATCTACTATAATATACAGTAAATAGTACTCCAAATAGTCCAAATATTAGTGTTTCACGGTTTGGTGATAATTCAAAAATACTATTATTAATTATTAATATACCTATTTCTGATGTATAAAAAACCTATTTCTGATACGAAGCGAGCCAAATACATTATTTATTTAACCAAAATTTATATATACACTAGATTATAGGTACCTAAGAGAAGATCCTACCTTTGACAACGTCCCTGGCGCAGTGGTGAACGATGTGGTATTAAAAATGGGAGGTCCCCGGGTACGATTCCCGGCAGTGGAAATTTATAATTTCTAAATTGTCTCTGGTCTGATCTGGATCTGGGCCGTGGATATTTACCACCCTATACCGGCAAAGCCGTGCCGCCAAGCTATTTAGCGTTCCGCTACGATGCTTTGTAGAAATAGAAACCGATAAGGGGTATGGCTGTAATAAAAACTACCACACCCATTCCAAGTTAGCCCACGACCATATTAGACTACATAATCACTTACCACCAGGTGAGATTTCAGTTAAGATACTTATAACTTTTTTTTAAATTTAAAATTAGCGAGCAATCGAATTGGCGGGTCACCTCATGTTGAGTAATTAGGTATCGCCGGCCATGAACATTTGCGGCCAAGAACTTGTAGCGGAATTAAAAAAAGCTAAAATATAATAAAAGCATGCCTACCTACTCGTATATTACTGATAGTATGTTTGGAGTGATCGTTACTTAGCGTTCTTATAATTGACTAATTGACGGTCCATTTTGTATTAAAGGGCAGCAAGGCAACTCTTCAAGCTAAATATAAACATGCCTTCTCATCCACGAGTCAGGAATAGCTAGTCATAAAGTGGGCCCAACATTATTAATGTTATACGGTGGTACGGAATGTGTCATGTCATTTAATAATCAGATTATTGGTGGAATCCACAGTGACCTCATAGTAATGATTGTGAATACGGATGCAAAAGAGCCCGGCCTGGTGTAGGCAAGGCCTTACAACAAGAAGGAATACGTGCTCAAGTTCGCTTTCGGCCACAATGACTGAGATACAAAGTCAAGATTGAAATTGAGGAAGTCGCCCTTGAGACGAACAATGGCTGACGACGATGTTAGAAAAGTGGCGTATTAGGGGAAAAGATAAAGCGCACCTTTCATCTATTTTTAATGACCTTCAACTTGAGACTTTTTTTAATTTTACTAAAGAAAAGTGAACTTGAGTCTACTCACCGCCTTTTCATACAGCTCGTGCGAGGGTTCATCATCATGATCATGATCAACCCGTCACCGGCTCACTACAGAGTACGGGTCTCCTCTCAGAGTGAGAAGGGTTTGGCCATAGTCTACCACGCAGGCCATGTTCGGATTGGCAGACTTCACACACCTTTGAGAACTTACTTAAAACGCACATAGCTCCGAAAAGTTAGAGGTGCGTGCCCGGGATCGAACCCCCGACATCCGATTAGAAGGCGGACGTCCTAACCACTAGGCTATCACAGCTTGCGAGCACATCTTGCGAGGGTTATTAGCGATTAATTATAAAAATAAAAAATCAGGATTTTATTATTAAAACTTGTGTTTAATATGCAAAAGGTTCTTGAAAATAGATTTGATTAAATTAAAAGTTAGAAGTAACCGAAATGCCTAATTCAAATGTACAAGTTGAAAAAATTAGAGACAGTTCGTTTTATTTTAATTTTTTGTTTCAATCATCATTCAAAAATTTCAATTTTACAGATGCACAATAAATAATGGATCCATAATAAATCTAACACTAATACCCATATTATAAATACGGAAGTGTGTTTGTTTGTTGGTTTGTCTTTCAATAACGCCGGAACGGAGCAACAAATCGGCGTAATTTTTTTTCATGGATATAGTTAAAGATACAGGCTACTATTTAATAAAAAACCGCGCGGACGAAGTCGCCGGCATCATCTGTAGTAATTTAGCAATAGTATATGCGAAAGCGGATGTTTCTTACTCCTTCACGCCACTATGACTAAACCGATTTGGCTGAAATTTGGAACGGAGGAAGCTTATACCCTAAATTATATAGCTATGTGCTATACATGTGGGTACATTTTATCCCGCAAAATCAAACATTCCCATGGAATTGTTAAAAACCTTGATCCACGCGGAAGAAGTCGCGGGCATCATCTAGTAGGCGATAAAACATTTTCAACGTTATCCACCGAGATGATACGTGTAGACGCGTAAAACATGTCTTATATTACAAGGCATTTCATCGGCATAAAGACATAAATTCCCCATAAATACGTCGCTTTATTGCTGGAAAAAACACTTTTGACACGATTAAAGTTTGGTAGGTACCCTTACAACTGATGTTACCCTGCTATCGACATCCATATCTATTTTTATTACCTTCGTTATACTTGAAAGACATTTTACTTTGTGTTTTAATATATAAAAGTAGTCGGTAAATACATATGGGGCCCAAAGGTTAGATGAAATAAAATTAGTGGACGTCTGCCAGTTCACAAGGATGACGAAATTATGCTTAAAAATGTTTCTGAAGGCAGGAATGTACGCAAAGCAAATATTTCTAAGCTATTTTTTTATCATCCCTATATTGAAAAAAAACCCAACAATATGGGAAATTCCTGTCGTTTTCCCCACTATGTTCTACACCGGGTGTTCGATAGGAATGTGAATTTTACAGAGCAGCTTACAGTATAGAGCCTCGCTGGTGTAGGTTACGCAAAAACAATACAGGCATCCGCTATGTATTCGGCGTTCTTCATTTTATTTTATTACGTGAATATGGTTTTTAAGTTAAAGTAACAAAAATTGTGTTAGTAAAGCATGACCCCTCGGCATACCTTTAGAAATAAAAGTTTGCCAAGAAATGTTTTGAAAACGTTTTAAGACACGACATGCGGTCGTGGCATAATTGAAAATTAAACTTTTGACACTATTTAAAATTTTTGTCTACTGCTCGGGTATTAATTGCGCCTACGCTGTAATTTTCTATTTTGCGCACTTGCAACATAAACCAACACTTTTATATATCTAAAAAAAAGAAAAGCTGACTGACTGACTGATCTATCAACGCACAGCTCAAACCACGGGACTGATCGGGCTGTAATTTGGCATACAGTGAGATAGCTATTATGACGTAGGCATCAGCACATATAATTTTTGAAAATTCAACCCCTAAGGGAATAAAACAGCGGTTTAAAATTTATGTCGTTCACGCGGACGAAGTCGTGGGCATAAGCAAGTTTGTAATAATTAAAAAGTCGTCGAAAATGATCGATAGCTGTTGCAATTACCCACTATAAGTGTATCCTTTGAAAGTAAAAATTGAATTGTTTTATATTTTTAACAAAATCGAGCACAATAGGTTGTTTTATCATATAAAAGAAAATATCATTGATTTTCTGAGGACCTTTTTTATTTTCATCGCTGCATCAATAGTGAAAATATTTCATTTTATGATTTTACCGTTCACAAATACCTACTCGTAGTCACGTACAAGGTTTTCATTATCCTTTCCGATATCCGGCTGATTGTTTTTTTTAAAGTGATGTTATTAAAAACAATTACTGATATTCTCCTTTCCCCTTTTCGTCTTAATTTTAATAAGGTATGTATGAAATAAAAGCAAGCATTGATCATGAGCAAAAGCATACAAACGTGAAAGATTTTCGTAGTATTGAATAGCAAATTAAATTCAGCTTTTCGTACTTTGACATTAGGTTAAAATTGGCATTGTACGCCAATTTTGGTATATTGCCAGTCATATCAGGTAGGTATGCCAAAGTAAATAAAGCTTAGGTTAAAGTGTCACTTAGAAAGCTGCTGCACCTCAGCTCTGGTGGTGTGACACCTGTCATACCTGACATTATACCAAAATTGGCATACAATACGCCAATTTTAACCTAATGTCACAGTACAAGAAAAGCTGAACTTAAGTTGCTATCAAATACTACGAAAACGGCCCGTAATTTTGAATTCATTCATTGTACGTGTCCTGAAACTGTTAAAATATAATGTACATATTTGTCCTATAACTTTCTCTCGGCGATAAATAATGCCATATATACTCGTATAGATAAAAAAAAGAAACCTCGGCTCGATTGGGACAAATAAATAACAAACAAAAAGCACAATATTTCCTTGACAAACCCGGCAACCTGAGACCGAAAAATACGCACATAAATCTGTGGAGGCGGCAGTAATATAGTGTCTGGTATCGACACGGAAAAACGACATCATTAGCATGCGGCGGGTGAAAGGATTGCGTTATGTGATATACCATTGAATTTCTACATACCATTTGGAATTTAAAAGAGCAGTGAGCCTAATAGTTAAGACGGGTTTGAATTTCGTTCGCAGGCATGACGCACCTCTAACTTTTCGAAGTTATGTGCGTTTTTTTAACAAATAAGTAGGTATACCTTAATTTAACGGTGAAGGAAACATCGCGAGGAAACCTGCATGCCTGAATGTTCTCCATACTGATTTCAAAGGTGTGTGAAGTCTGCCAATTCGCATTAGGCTACCTTGGTGGATTATGGCCTAAGCTCTTCTCAATCTGGGATGAGTCGTGTTGGATTGATTATGATTATGAAATGATGATGTTTTATAATAAACTAGCTGATGCCTGCGACATCTTTCTCGTGGATATAGTTTTTAAAAATTCCGTGGGAACTCTTTGATTTTCCGGGATGAAAAGTAGCCTATGTGGTTATCCATCTTCTCTTATAGGTATAATCTATCTTTATTTCAAATTTCAGCCAAATCCGGCCAGTAGTTTTTGCGTGAAAAAGTAAATATACATACCTAAAAAAAATCGCCTTTATAATATTAGTGTGACAGAATGTCTGTCACCTGCTTTTATAGGTTATTTATTAATGTTATTTTATGATCATTGTACATAGCTTTTAATTCAAAACATTTTAAGGTTTTAGCAGATTGTTTAAGTTTCAAAAGTCAATTTGAAGAAGCGAAAGTGCACGAATCAACAGAAACATATTGCTGAGTTAAATAAGTAGTGCAGCCATCTCTCACAAAGTTGAAGCCTGTTTATAAATTACAAGAGATCCCATCCTGCCACTAAACTTTTAAGGAACCCTGAATTTCAGCACGTAACTGAACATATTTTAAATAGATGGCAGCACTTAGGTTTACAATTTATTTTACTACAGATGTCGCCACAGTAGAGACTGCAGCTAACCTGGGAAACTAAAGCTTAAAGCACGATGTAGTTTTCGATTTTCACTATAGGTGGCGCTTCAAAATTTCCCAGAACAAATAGTTTGTGAAAATTCCAACAGATGGCACTAATTTAACGTATGACTAGAAAATTTTCCCACTAAAATACTTAAGATATTTGAAACTGTTTATTATATTATTACCTGTGATAATAGCTAGTGACATCATTCTATAGTTGTTGCAGGTTTACCTGTGAACAAAAACAAATTGCGTTTAATTTCGTTGCATTATCATAATAGAGAGAGAGCCAGCGATTTTATAAAAACTGAAAGTTTATCTGCGTATTATCCCCAACACCACCTGTATTGGGAACCATACGCAAACTTTCAGTTTTTCTCAAATAACGAAGGGCTGGCATGCGCTGGTTCTTAGTTCATAAGCAACTGTAGAGTTATGACGGTGCGTAAAGGATATGTTTAAGAATACCAACAACATCTATGTAGTACTACGAACTAGACGGGTCATGCCAAACAGAAAAAAATATGGGCTGCAACTCGGTTTTGCTTACAACTAGGTAAATGTGAAGTATCAAACTAATTTTGACCACTTTTCCCTTCTTTAGGTAGTAAATATTTAGTTCAATGGAGAATACTTTTTCGTTAGCTATTCATTCGTTAGGTTTCATCAATTTTAGTTATGGTCAAGACAGATTATAAACAAATGTACAATCTAATACGATATTATTCACTAATACAGAAAAAGGACTATACAACTTCGTTTTGCCTTCTTCGAAAAACTCTATGCATACAAATTGTTCTTTACCCTATTTACTTTAGTACCTTGATTAAATTTTCCCTTGCCCTAAACAAAAAGTTAACTCGGTTCGTGTTCAAGGAGAGTTAAAGCTAGGCTTTGTTTAGAGATAAGCTTGCAGCCTCTATTAATATTCACAGATAGGCCAGTTACAAGTTTAGCGAGTGACCTCTTATGCAAATGCCAGTGCTAAGGGTAATCAATGATTATTCTTTATATGCAAGACTAGTAGAAATAACTTCAGTAGCAGAGATTGTACTTGAAGAAGAATAACTTATCTTCTGTATATATAAAATTCAAAGTCCTCACTGACTAACTGACTGTCTGACTGACTGATTGCCTTATATATCAACGCACAGCCTAAACTGCTGGTCCTAGAGACCAGAAATTTGAAGGGTGTGTTCTTTGTAAAGAGTAGGTATCCACTAAAAAAGGATTTTTCGAAATTCTACCCCTAAGTGGGTAAAATGGGGGTTTGAAATCTATGTAGTCCACGCGGACGAAGTCGCGAGCATAAGCTAGTACTTTAATATTATAAATAGTTTAAAAAAAGTTCTATGGAACAAATGGGATTTACCCAGCAAAATTTCAAGAATATACGCTTATGATGCTATTCAATCATGCATAAAATGTGTCAAGATTCAAGAATATGTTGCCTAAATCTCTACCGGCCATTATTTTCCCAAATCGAACGCATCTTTTCCCTCCAATATTTTGGAGTTCCGCTCCCATTAATGCTATTTCTCCGTTATCCCGAGGTACCGTATATAACTCAGAGTCTATTGGGTAACCGATTTATTTCATAGCTTCCAATATTGCTCGGACGTCCATCGTTGTATTGTGTGCCGTGTGTCACATGTAGGGATGGACCATTTCACAGGTAGCATATGAAAAATCATGTGAAAGTTTTTCATTTATGTAACACTTGCTATCGTTATTAAAGTAGCCTGTGAAAAGTCACGAAGGAAAATCTCACGAAGATTAAAAATTATCACATTTGGTCCCGCATTATTTATTAAAATTAGCGCGCTCATGGTCACGAACCCGAGCAAAGACGCTAAGGAGTGTGGGAGCGAGGACACTCGCATCGCTTCTTGTTAAGGTGGGTACTGACCGGCGCTACGGGGCGTAATGTAACGTGTTACACCGCGAATATTCGTGCAGTCAGTACGTCGTGTTACGGGGAAAGCAGCGAGCAACGAGCCGCTCGTTGCTCGCTTTGAGTGCTCCACCCGGCTGTCGGTTTTTTGGCGAATCCTTTGAGTGTTACGCGGTTCGGTCAGTACGCTCTTGCAAGTCGTACCGAGCGCACGCGCGTCGCGAGTAATCATACGTCGTTCCTCTCGTATTTATTTCTTAAAACATGGAGTGGCACAAAGAAAAAACTCTGTATTTTATAGAAAAATACAGACCCAGCTCATCCAGAGCATTATAACAAACTCAAGAAAGAAGACGCTTGGAATAGATTGGCTTCGTTACTCGACAGCGGAGCACAGAGTTTTGACGAGCATGTTACGCCGATTTTAAAACACAGCGTAACATGCTCGATGCGTACACGCTCGATGCGAATGTTACATTACACCTCGTAACGTTGATCAGTACCCATCTTAAGAAAACAAAACATCTATAGTACGCGACAGGTTGAGGTGGGAACGCCCCGCGCACCCGCACATCCCCCGCGCTAACCCGGTGCGGGCGAGCGCAGGCAATTTGCGGGTTTGCGGGGTGTCCCACCTATCTCATACCTCGATTGGCATCTCGATCTGTCGTGTACTATAGTTAAATAAATGACCAAACGATTGATAGTGCGAAAATTGGAAAATCAGACTCCGTAAAAAACCACCCGTGAAATTTCAGCGCATTGATCATAATTTCTAATTAAACTAATGTAGCAAACGATTGTAAGTGCAAAAATAGAAAATTACTTTCCATTAAAAATCACCAGTGAAATCACCATGATGAAAAAAAATAATTTCACTAAAAGAAAATTCAGCAATAATGCCCATCTCTAGTCACAAGGGACCCCGTGGTATCGAGCATCATATATTATATAGACATAACTACATGATCAATTTGTGATGGTTCTATTGAATTTACTCGGATGCTATCAGGACTTGTACCTACGTTAGATGAAATTTAGGTAAACTCCACCTTAACGATGCTACGGACTCAGGTTATGTAACCGACAGTAACAACCTAGGACCTAATCTTATTCAAGTAGGTCAATTTCTAGTGGTTTGGTTTGCTATCGAAGTAAATGTATGTCGAATAGGAATAAAATCATTTTAGGTAAAATAAAAGAAGAGCCAAATAAAATTGCACGTACCACTATTAACTGGTCCATATCCAAATATTGACTTGTATAAAATGAACAGGATTGGGGTGCGCAATATTAAAAAAGGCTTTAAACTATATTGTACAATGTACATGCCTGAATTTAATCTACAGGCAAAATACTCGGGCTTTTGTGCACTACTTTGATTTGAATGCCAGAACATACGGTATTGGGATCTTGTTCTATATCTATACGGTTCGAAATGTCAGTAGTACCATACTTTTAAGGCTTTCGACAAGACATAACTATAATGACATCCGAACAAAGGAAATCAGTAAGTACAAATTCTCATTCTCTCTCACTACCCATATTATCATTACCCATACTGTCACTACCTATATTATCACTACCCATATTATCAATGCGAAAGTGTGTTTGTTTGTTGGTTTTTATCAATTGTACAAAAAAAAACAATTTTGTTGGTTTGTCCTTCAATCACGTCACAACGGAGCAACGGATCGCCGTAATTTTTTGCACAGGTATAGTTAAAGACCCGGAGAGTGACATAGGCTACTTTTTATCTCATAAAATCAAAGTTCCCACAGAATTTTTAGAAACCTAAATCCACGCGAACGATGTTGTGAACGCGGGCATCAGCTAGTTTTTCATAAAACTATCGGACGTATAACCTAAATCTAGAAGACTTCTTATCAATTTTTTTTAATTTTACCCTACTCAAGTGAGAAAAACGAAATATTTTATTTATACTCGTAAAAAATTACTATAAAGCGGTAATTCTCTTTTCTTACTAGTATTAGTAATAATCCTACCCCGTTCATAAATAAAAATTGTTTGCCAGGAAAACAAGAGTATGCTATTACATAAATTGCCGTTAATAAAGTTGAAGATGCTATCAATAAAATTAATGCTCTACAAAGCCAAGATTGCCTTACCATGAACGTTCTTCTTGTTTACTAAGGTGCTACAAATTGCTATAGCATAACACTTTATTCGACAACAGTAAAAATATAACAGGAATATTTTGCTCGTTGTTTCAAGTCAGGCCTTTTTAAAATTAATTCTTAGTCATAGCCTTAACAATAACAGAATTTACTTAATTAAAAAAAATGTTACCTTCCAAAGTACCTACCTAGTAATGTAGCGGCTCTACCCGTCGTAGCACACCATCGCGTTTATAACGCCAAAAGAGATCCCTCCGCCGCCCACATTCACGCTGACAAAAAATTATGTGTCGCTACGACAAACACATAGAAAGTACATTTATGTAGGTTATGAAACTTGTTACAAAACGTTGAGGCATCACCTACACTACACTGACAGGCGTCAAATGTTACCTAGATTAATTACTGATGCTAGGTAGGCTGTGAAACGACTAGGTATCTTTGGTTTCATGTCACCCCTAGCCTGATATTTGACAAATCGAATCAAATCAAAATATTTTTATTCAATTAAACTTTTACAAGTACTTTTACCAGATGTCGATTCAGAATCAAACCGAAATATTACACCTTTAACGCATGCACATCAATGTTATACTAAATTGATCACTTGATCAATTGAACCGGCTGTTGCGACAACGGAGGTCCCGTTCTATGGAACGATCGCGTCTGTCTTTGTATACCGCTATAATTAATACGAAAAAGCAAAAAGAAACCTTAGAACTCTGACGTCGAAACTTTAGATCTTGCTTTTTAAAAATACAATTTCTTCAGGAAGGAACACAACTGTATTAAATTTAATACTTAAAAACTTTTTAATCTTAATGAATTGTGACGATCCTTCCTCCCACAAAAGAAACAAAATAAGTAAGCCTTGATGTTAGCCGAGTTAGCCGACCCTCCCTTCCCCTAAATGGTTTTAGGGTGAGGTTTGAGGGGTCCAATAATAAATGAATGGCGACTAACGAGTACTGGCATATTGACGAGCTATTTAGCGTTTTCCTTATCGCCAGTCAATTATTAGAAAAGAAGCTTTATTTGAAATTTTCAGACGAAATCAAGATGGCCTCAAAGTGATACTACATTAGATATTTTTATCGATTTTCTCTCTGCGTATTCCACATTCAATGAATTATATAATGGGTAGGTTTCTTGGGGTAGTATTGAGGTGGGATCCCAGATCCATCCGTATATACAACTTGAAAAACTAATTTAAATCCACGCCTGCTTAGTTCTCTGGTAGCCCATTAGACTACAACCTAAATATGCTATGAAGTCTTCATAATCAGCTAAGTATTTTTTGAGGAAAATGGTAACAGACAGACACAAAACCTCATACATCAAGATACCTTCTCCTTACTGGACCTTCTGGACGCGACAACTTCGTGTGGGTATTTTTTCCGGACTAAAAAGTAGAAGATATCTTTATCCAGGTTTTAAAATCCATGCTAAAAAAACCACATCGATCCATTGCTTCGTCGATTGAAGGGCAAACTAACTAATAAACACAAAGTTTTGCATTATTTATAATATTAGAAGTTCACGACTTCGGTGGATTTAGTTTTATATAAATCCCGTATGAATTTCTTAATTTTTCGGGACATAAAGTAGCCTAGGTCTCGTAAGTCTTTAACAATATCTGTTCAAAAAATCACATCAATCCGTTGCTGCGCTGCTGGCCTGATTGCAAGACAAACAAACACTTTCGCGCATATAAAATTAGTAGAATACTTAGGGAGTTCCTTTAAAGTATATTTTTATTAGGGTGTCAGTCCGAAATACATAAGTTCCCCACTACAAAAGGCAACCCTGTGTAGTGTCCAACGAGACAGATTCAAGGACCCTTATTGCCTTTATTGGGCACATCATTTCCTCCCTACTACGTGACCGTAACCATAACGTTTCTTTTGTTGACAGTCGCAAGTGTTTAACCGACTTCCAAAAAGGAGGTGGTTCTCAATTCGGCTCGTTTTTTTTCGACTTTTTTTTATGTATGTACATCGATTTTTTCCAGGTTTCTGGACCGATTTGCAAATATTTTTTTTAATCAACAGAGGATGAAGGTGGTCCCATTTGAATTTCTGGATCCAACTCCTCAATCCTGATGCTGCAGGGTTACTTCCCGCCTAAGTTATATATTCATACTAACAGCTTCGGTAACTCAAATCGATTTAGTATAATGACATAACAATACATTTTTTTAATTTATGAAATGTTAGCACTCGACTGCATTTTTAACTGGCGATGCAGTACAAGATGGAAGCGCGCTAACTTGAAAGATATAATGTAGATGTAGGTAGGATGACAGTTTTCAAGAACCCATACACTCCGGTCCACGAATTAGTTTCTACGCGAAATCACAAGTTTCTACTGTTTAGCCGGTAGAGTGGTAAGCAGGGCTCAATTTATTCTTAAAATATACTGTTATTTTAAATTGTAAGGATATTTGTATTTTGTAACGGATAGTGGTACGGCTTTACCTTTGTGCCTCAGTCACACTTTATTGGTAAAAATCACAAGTATGTTTTCGAAATGTAGATACCCCCTAATAATTATAATGAGTACAGTACATAGTACATAGCACAGGAAATGTTTAGCAAATGGAAACAAATCAATAATCGCAGAAACACAATCATAGAAAGTGATTAATAAAACTGTATCAGTTTCCGCGTATTCTCTCGTGCCATTAGCATCAGCTCAAAGGGAATTGTACCCCCCTTGCCGACGGCCTCTTGTTTCGTCTTTCCTTCGCTCTATTTCATTTGCGGACAATTCATTATGGCATTAGCGTTATTTATAGGTTGTTTTTGCGTGTACGCGTCCGATACGTACGATAACAAGGTCCTGACTCACTCACTGACCCATCAACGCTCATCCCAAACCTTTAGATTAAGAAAGCTCCAATTTCGCACAGAGATTCTCTTTATAAATGTAAGCAAGGAATAAGGCCGGATATTTTGAAATTCCTACGGAATAGGGAATAAAGGGCATTTATATTTTCACCGAGCGAAGCCGCAAGCGACCGCTCGTAACAAAGTATTTGTGGACTTCCCAGGCGCAGCTGAATCCATTGTGGTCTATAAAATGAGGGGTCCAGGTTCTACAACCAATACAAAAACTCAGAACTACACACAAATAACACTGCCAAGAAATATTTGTTTCCTAAATATTACGGAAAATCAGGAACGGAACTTATTATACCAGAAGAACAGCTAAGAGGTACTTACTACCAGAGGTTTTAATGGTGTCAATATTCTTTGGTACATAAAAACAAAACAGGTTTGCAAAGTTAGACCATCATATTTTGATCTGTGTAGTAACTAGAACAAAGAATGATGCTTGAGATACGACAGGCGTCCGGAGCATAAAATCGAAGATTGAATCTGAAATGATGTAGGTACACTGCGAGTCTGATGTGTATTCTGTACAACGGGTAACGCTGCGCGCTGTTTATGGTTGATTTAATTGTTGAGAAACTGTATATTTTGTACAGAAACAAAGCATAGAGCATCGCAGCTACCGCCCGGTGCAACACGACCCGAAGTAGTCTGATCATAAGTAGAGTATCCTATCATAATTTTTTCCCAATATCCACTCGGATATATTTATGACATACAGCTACTACTTATATTATTATGTATGATCATCGATGTATAGGATATATATAAAGTTCTGGTTTATTAGGACACTAATAGAAAAGAGCGTATCGCCTAAGATGCAATCCAAAATAACATCAACATTTTTTAGATTTTATATTTTTGTTTAAACGGGCTATTAAATTCTCACTTGGCTTGCCATGTTGCAGTGTGTGATTCGCCGCTGCGGCAGCGTTGAGTACGAAGCTGTGGATTTACAGAATAGCGCCTCTGTACGTAACTCGACGGGTGCCTAGAAATTGCGGAGACGTGACTGAAGGGCCGATTTTACACAAAGCTCAAAGCGTAGTTTTGAACAATCAGAACCGAAGCCATTTGTATTTATTCGGGCTAAAGGAATTGTTTTCAGTGACGGGAACATATTTTGCTTTAGTTTATATTTTATTTTCAATCTCTGTGAAATGTTTTTCAGTATATTAAATTCACTTCCAAACTGTAACAATTATTTGACGTAAATAAAAAAACAGAGTTAAGTGAAGTTACCCTTTACCCAAAATTAAACAAAGTATTTGAATTTCAGTTCACCCTTAGACCGTCGACTTATCGATTCATTTCCATCGAAAAGAGATGGAAAGTAGATCGTCATAAAGACTATGAGATGTGGCAACATGGTTTAACTTCGGCTTTCAAGCTTGATTATTATTACCAAACTTTATATCCGAGCCAGATGACGCTCAGTAACGACTGGGAGTATAAAATCATTGTATAGTTTATGTAAAGTAAACCTTTATATTAAAGTAGCTCATAATCATCATAATCATTTTTCCTCGCACTGTCTCCTTTTAACTTATTTCCTACATATATAAAGGTATAGACAACTTATTTCAATATCCTTTCAAACAGCAACATAGAGGAAAGTGATGTAAGTTTTCTTTGCCTTTAAATAGATAGAAAACGAGGGAAAAAGAAGACATACTAAGTGTACAGACAAGGCATAAAAAAGTTTGTATCTGTAGCGACGTACACAGTACGTGTAAACGCAACTCTAATTGTGCCTAGAAATTACGGAGACGTGACCGTAGGGCCGATTTCACGCAAGGCTCGATGGCGCAATTTGGAACAATCTAGAACGATTTTACTGCGCCATTCTCCAGGCAATTGTGTATTTATTTTTCCTCAGGGAAATTGTAGTAGGACGACTGTTCAATACTTTCAAAGACCTACATATTTAATCGTGCACCGTTGCAGGCAACTAAATAAGGAACAGTTTATTTCGTACCTAAAATCCATCTGTAAAGTGGGTTTTTATTTCCACAATGATTTCGTCTAAGTGCGATATTACGTTTTTTGCTTTAGTTTATTATAGATGCATTCTTATTTAATTAGCGTTATTATAGCGACCATATTATATATGTCTTTGTACAAGACACTGGTGTTATGCTGACCTAATTTTTTTTGGGTTATGCTTACGACATAATCATATGTGCGTTTTTAATAATTAAATATCACTTGCTTTAACGGTGAAGGAAAACATCGCGAGGAAACCAGCATGCCTGAGAGTTCTCCATAATGTTCTCAAAGGTGTGTGAAGTCTACCAATCCGCACATGGCCAGCGTGGTAGACTATGGCCAAAACCCTTCCCACTATGCGAGGAGACCCGTGCTCTGTAGTGAGCCGGTGATGGGTTGATCATGGTGATGATGATGATGATGATATGACATTAATTCCGGCATTTCTGTTGCTTGGGGACCTTTATGTTGTATTATAGAAAAAGTAGATATACCTAGTGATGTGTGGCACAATTTTTAGACAAACATTAAAAAAGCATCAGTTTTTCCCTGCTCTTTTAATAAAGGTACCCTCTAGTCAAGAGTGAATAGACGTTTTCTAGGCAAGCGCGCTCCATCTTAGGCTGCACCATTACTGCCAGCAGATTTGATTGCAGCAAAGAGCTATTTTATAGCTTCCTGTCTTTTTCTATTTTACGAAACTCTCTATATTTTATTATTTATATAAAAACCCAATTATAGCTTACAAATATTTCTGACAGGCTGTTAAGGTTGTCCCTTTTTTGAAGTTGACGCATTACAAAACGTAGCTTCATCCATCATGATGTCGAAAATTGCTTTGTTTAGCATAGAATGTCCAAGAGACCTTATTTTTCTTTGTTGGATAACGAATAACTTGCCTCGAGATAAAACAGTAATTTATCTTTGACTTAAACATGGTCGCCGGGACAGTAGGATTTCTACTTAAGACATTCTGACATCTTGAGGTTTTGCATTTTGTTAAAGAAAACTTACATTTCTATGTTGCTTTTCAGCACATTGAAAAATCTCTTGAAAACATCTTGACTTTAGTTGACGATTGGTTTTGCTGTTAGTTTAACTACTGCTGTACTAATGGATAACTAACCGTTTACTACAATGAGTGTTTTGCATGACAAATATCTGAATTATTCTCAGCTCCATTAATTACCTTATAATTAACGGAATTGACTGCTGAACTGTCTTATGAACGCGAGGACGTTTTAAATAACGTAAGAATAAAGATGAGCGCATACTATGAGACGAGTTCCAAGGCTCGTAGGAGATGTAGTAAGTAGCTGAGAGCTGCGAATGACCCACCTTATATAACGTACCGAGAATGCACATGAAAGATTCAGCTGCATCCAATAGTTCGAAAAATAATGCAGATGATATCGTTAGAGGTCGGCACTAACATGACCTCTTCTTACACATTTTTACGGCGCATCTCATGTTGTTGACGTCTTTCGCACATTCAGCACTAAAAATGCTCAAGTCTCATGTTGCTCTGAAGGACCTGGCATCTGCAGCACGTCTTGTGCAGACGGTTTGCATTTGGACAACGAGTCAACTGCAAAATTGTAGTTTGGATTTAGTGCAGTTGTCATAACTGCAGCACTGACTGCGAACGACCGAATGCACAGTCCGCGAGCCGTGGATGGCCAGTTCTAGTTTTGACATCTGGCACGCAGTGTGAACTTCACGTGCACTGCACAGTCGATCTGCGGTTGAAATCCAGTAGTTCACTGCACTAAAACTGTATTCAAACTGCAATCTGGAGTAACATGCAGTCCAAATGCAGTTAAAGCCGTCCTATGCATTTAAAAGGAATTGTGCTATTTACCTAAAGTTATGAACATCGCATATTCCACCATGGTTGCGTACTAGAGCTCAAAGCCTTTTCTGCTAAAAGCAAAACTTAAGAGGTCTTGAAAAGATGCCGAAGAATGCTCTAAATTCGCGTCAAAATTTCGCTTCGACCGAACTTTGCAACAAATCTGTACAACGGCAGTTTTATAGAATTAAAAATTAATTTTGCCACAAGGTCGGCAAAAGTGGCCGGCAACTTAGTTTACTTTTGACAGTTTGGGTTAATAAATAAAGTCTTTATAAAAATGAAGTTTTTAGTTCCCTCGAAATATGAATATATACAAAAACAAAATAGGAATTTGGCCGTTGGTCTGAACTGGCTTTTGTTAGATAACAGAAGTTTTCCGTTCAAAAATAAATTTTTGAGAGTTAATTTCGAATTATTAACAGAAAAACAAAGGATACTATATTATTGTACCACAAGCCTGTCTTTCAATAAAAAATCTTAACTTAACGCGCTTTGAAAACAAAATATAGTAAGTAAAATTTACGTAAAAATTTTTTTCGTTCACTCCTTTCATTTCACGTCACGCAAAAAAAGTTCTCCCGCAAAAGATCCGAGCAACTTACAACGGGCAATATCACAAAAGATCTTGCTGGTCACATTTATTGGACTGATTTTCTATTCATTACTGAAAAAGCACTGGCTGTGTTAGAAAAAGCTATTGTGCTCAACCACTATTCAGTAGCTATTTGATGTTGTGTCAGTAGGTATGTACGGAACAAAATAATGAAGGCTGCATTGTGTACGAGGCAATCTCTACTAAACTACAGCGCTGCGTGAAGATAGGACAGTACCTGTATGACGTAACATTGATAACCGTGTAGGTACGAGTGTATTGAAATTTGGCTTAAATAAGGTAACAAGTGAGTATTAAATTAATAATTTATTATTATTTGGTGGAGCGGATTTACTACTGCTGATGCACTAAAAGCCCGTGAGGGCAAGACCTTCGTTATTTTATAAAAGCTGAAAGTTTCTATGCGCATTGTCCGCAACACAGGTAGGAATGATCATCAACTATGAAGTTAGGAGCATCGTGGTTTTGGCAGATAACAGGTACCAAAGGTGTAAGTACAAAATTTTTCGTCAAAGTTTAAAGTGTCTTTTTTAATATATTTTCTTCGGAATAACAATAATTTAAGGTTGTTACTGCATCAGCCTAAACCAGAATCGACTTTGGGACTAAGGACCAAGTACAAATCTAGCAGAGTCCGTACGGCATTCCCTTCATTGTAGATATTGAGCGTCCCTAATATTTCAATTCATCATTGCAGTAAAGGAGAAACTGTTAGTAACGTCAGCAGCATGGGACGTGCCATATAATGCATGAATAAAGGTCATGTTTAGGGTTGACCTGTGCTAAGATCGCTGCGATGTTTCTGATCTGCCCGCTGCCGATCTGCGGGTTGTCTCCTGGTATGTTTAAAAGGGAAGGCGCTTAAATGGCGCTCTTTAGGGAAGGCCTATGTCCAACAGTAGACGTCCACAGGGTGATGATGATGACGATGATGTGTAAAAATAAGGTGACTTTCAAATTAAACCTTTTGTGTAACATATGTATAACGACTATAGAGTAAACTAGACGAATGCATATGGTCAAAACGCTTTAATTTATGTTTGTGTTTAATTCCTTTTAAAGGAATGAAAAGGTCATTGAATGTACCTACTAAATAATATAGTTAATTTAAACGAGTAAAGAACTCTACTTCTAAGCAAAGCTCTAATTATACCCTAAGGGCGTGGGGTGTAATTTAAATTACGACACCCTTGAACTTAGTTTCGTTTCGCGTTAAATTAATTACTTTAACTTGGCAACTATTCCAAACAAGTCTAAGCAAATAATGTTTTGTCCCTTAATAATAAAATCGAAATAATTATTCATCTCACGTAGTTTACGCCGACTGAATAATAAATGCAAGGGATCAATTTTGTCCAACCTTTCAAATAAATAAGTGTGAGTAGGTAAATAAATGTCATCGACCTTATGGTCTAAGATACCACTACTAGGTATATACAACATTGAATTATTATATTAACGTCTATAGGTAGAACAATATTCATCCACCTGAGAACCAGATTAAAGCCGTTTTCTTTTTGAAATCTAGTTGATCTGCAAAGCGTCCCTAGAGTGAAATTTTAGAAAATCCTAAAATACGTATCTACTTCTACATTTTTGCCCGAAAATTAATCCATAAATTGTGGCCAATTACTAAACATGGGTCTCGTCTCAAAGTCCATCACGCTGGCCAAGTGCGGAATGATAGATTTTACACGCCTTTGAGTAGATATGATGGAGAATTCTCAGGCGTGCAAGATTCCTCTCAATATTTTTCTTTAGCGTTAAAGCAAGCGATATTTGATTGCTTCATTGATAATGATGAAAGAGTAATGTAGGTAGGTATCTAATTAGTTGGTAGAAGCTCCAAAGGAGAGGAAATCTAAAATACGCTCCGACTGCAACTCGCAGTAATTATGTAAAATTTAAAACCAGGGTGAGGAGAAACGGCACACATCAAAATGTGTTACACCTAGGGTTGTCACGTTTCGAAAATAGAGCTTTATTTTTAGATTTTGAATATATTCTTTAAAAAATAAAATAATAAGTAAATCAGCATTATCTCACCTCGCAATATGAGACGACAGTACACACGGAGTAGAGTATTCTTCTGATAACTTAAAAGCTTTATGCACTTGGACATTCGGTTGAAATTATGGTATAGTCATTGTAAAACGCTATCGCCGCTATGCCGAAGCAAAAAAAGCCTAATTTGAGTTATTGCTGGTAAAAAAATGCTACGCTTTGGCTGTATTCTACTCTGCGGGTGTGCGTTATGCCCGAAAGGTTGTGTTAATTTAAGAAAAAGTTCAAGAAAACATACTAATTTTTTTTGGAAACATTATTTTTACACAGGTATTTAAAATATCACAATTATAAATGAGTCCTTTTGATGGTTGACAGCCCTAGTTCCGGCTCTAATGGTGCCGCAGTTGTTTACCTTTCAAAACGGTCAAGTGTGTCGGGCGCGCTCGATTAGGGTCATGCGTACAGCCGTGCGGCCTCTATGCAGCGTGGTAAATGTATGAGCACGGATTTTTTGCTTCAGGGCGAACTTACGCTTTCAGAAATAGGTTTTTAGAATTTAAGCCCTTTAAAGTCCTTGGTTCTTAAAGTTTACTTGTAAAGACGAAAGTTGCTCGTTATATATGACCTCTTTGGTGTTTTGTTTTTAGGGTGAATTTTAATTAGAATTTAATTTAAAGAGGTAGGTACTGGATTTCTGTTAAAGAGTTAGGCTCGAATTAATCTATGACGATTGGCATGATTTATGACATGGCGGGCGCGGGCACGGCACGGTGAAGCATAAACTGCTTCATATAAAATGTTCGTGATGTTTTGAATCCGTGCCTCGTCCGCGCCTCGTACGTGGCACGGCTCGAGCACGCCACGTGTTGGCAAGCACGAACCCATCCCTTATTCAGCTATTTTTGAGTATCTGCCGAAAACGTACATCTAGGTACTTTTACTATACTATTTATTATACTATTTTATTATTTGAAGTAAATAGCGTTTCTGAAGTTTATCGTTATAAACAATTTCGTGCTCAAAAGCGTACATACCAATTACACAACACTGTCAGTATCATAATTCAAGCGAGATGACACTTGCAGGAGATGGGGTGTTGGCATTGACCCAGGAAAATTATTTTATTACGTTTTAAATTTTCCTTGGCGAGTAAAGTGTATGCATATAACTGAATTTGCTCAAGCAAATAGCCATAGTTTTAGAACCATTTTAATTGGCTAATTTTGACAGAAGTTACGAATGTCCGGCAATGAAAAAGTAAGCCAGCTTATTTGTTTTACGACGAAATTATTAATAATCAATATCTCAGTATAAAGAAAAGGTCACACAGCTCGAACCACTACGGATCGAGCTGATATTTGACATGCAGATAGCTATTATGACGTATAGGCATCACGAAGAAAGATAAGTTACTGTAGATAAGTTACTTACCAACGTTGTTAATGCTTAGTAATTTTTTTTTTTTTTTTTTTTTTTTTAATTCAGATACAAGTTAGCCCTTGACTGCAATCTCACCTGATGGTAAGTGATGATGCAGTCTAAGATGATAGCGGGCTAACCTGGAAGGGATATGGCAGTTTTATTAAACCCGTACCCCTTTGGTTTCTACACGGCATCGTACCGGAACGCTAAATCGCTTGGCGGCACGGCTTTGCCGGTAGGGTGGTAACTAGCCACGGCCGAAGCCTCCCACCAGACCAGACCAGAAATTTAGAAATTATAAAATTCAATTATCAACAGATAACATATAAAATTGATAATAATAGTTATTATTAATTTTGACCCTTAATGATGAATATGTTTTCAACTCTGGTTGCCATTTTTTGAAACACACTCGATGGTGTCAGAAGGTACGTAACCCCCACGCCAATATCTATGTAGTCTGCGTCGCTACGTGCATGTGTTATGCACACAAGCGTACGAATTTGTCTTCACTTTCTAAAATGAAATCGTATGAGTTCTGCCTCTCTGTATTTTAAACACTTTCAGCCTGATAAAGTTAATGTACATTTTATTCTCCAGTGACAGAGACACACACAATTCAAGCGGAGTCTACATTAATGGCGACCAAGCAAACTGGTTCAAGTTTCAAAATTGCTTTTGTCTTGCAACTAATCTGGTACAGGCCCAAAGTTTCCGAGGAACAATGCCACATGGAGAAATTAGAGGTTTTGTCTTCTCGTCTAGAGTAAATAAAGATACGCTGCGCAAGATATCAGTGTATTTAATGCTGATCGCACATTACGGTAATGTCAGACGCGCTGCAAGAATCGCATAGGCATGTGCAATGTGCATGGGCCAAACGCAACGTATTTTAGTATTGCATTTACACAGGACGTCTCTCTGAACCGAATACGATATTACAATTATAGATACGCTACGCTGGAAAACACCATGGAACGGGCTAGGCCGCGGCCAGGAACTTATCAATACATTTGCGCTCGACCCCAGAACGCAACGGCCTAGTATGAAATTCCTACTTCATACAATTTCATACCACAAATGTGTGAAGCCTATGAGATAAATCCACATTACATATTGAAGATGTGATCCAAATTTCTAAGCGACTAAATGCTTTGAATTGGCCCAGTTATGCCAAACCATACATTAGTTATTTTCTCGAAATCAATGTTATTCGGATAAATACATTTAGCCACAACTGGGTCCAATTTTATTTATGAATAGACTTAATTTGCACTTGAAATACTGGAAAAACGTAACATTAGGTAAATGCGGCTCTATGTGTGAACTGCCTTAGGAAGCCAAAGCGAGATAGAAATTTGTTACGAACCGACGATTTAACCGACATTTTTATTAAAGTGCTAGCAGATGCTAGCGACTTGTTTCTTGCTTACAGCCGTATAAGAAAGCCTAGCGGAAGTAGGTAATTTAATAAGTTTAAGCAGTAAGAGTAGTAGGTAGATGCCTTACGAAGTTACATGTTCCGAAAGGTAAAAACTCCTTAAAAAAAAGAAAAAAAGAGGTATTAAACATATACTAATTATTATTTCATGACCACAATTTAATTTTTTTTTGTGTGATCTAACCCTAAATTCACAGTTTTCAGATTTTTCCCCAAATGTCAGCTATAAGATCTACCCACCTGCCAAACTTCAATATTATAGGTCAACGGGAAGTACCCTGTAGGTTTCTTGACAGACAGACAGACAGACAGACAGACAGACAGACAGACAGACAGACAGACAACAAAGTGATCCTATAAGGGTTCCGTTTTTCCTTTTGAGGTACGGAACCCTAAAAACTTGTGAAAAAGTAATGAAAGGAAACGCTGTTGACGTGCCGTGTCTGGGGAAATAATGTCTCCTATAAAAATAATAAGAGCCCTTCGTCCGCCTTGTTAGACACTACAGGATGGGCCATTGTTAAACTTGTAGCCAGCGGTTTTCTAGCGGAAGAAAAAACTTGGCTGAATTTTAGTTCATTATAAGAATAGGCAAAGAAAGAAAATAAGGCATAATTAATTTTAATGTTTCGCTGACTTGAAATTGAATATTTCGTTTCCAACTGTTATTTTACGAGTAAAGAGCGTAAGTTTTCATTTTTATTAGTGAAACCGTAGGATTAGTGTGGCTAATTCTATTGTACACAATCTCTAAACTAATCTAAATTGACAAGCGTGAAAATATATAGGTCACTGAGCGTAAATCAAATTTTTCCGCAAGGAGCATTATGAAAGGGATAGCAATGTATTTAGACCTGTCAATTTAGTTTAGTATATAGATTGTGTATAACAGAATTAGCCATATTGTCACGATACGAATAATTTGTCTTAACTCTATAATTACATTCCCATAATATTAACATTATAGAATCAACATCTCACGGGATGTTTCGGTGTCGAAGTGAAACGTGCGTAGTGTCTTGGAGGAGCCACAAGGAATAACAATCTTAATTTAATTAAAAAGACAAATCTGTATGATATAGCGTACAGCATGCGAGATGCAGCGCTCGCCCTCCTACTACTAAAAGTGCATGAAACATACAAAACACCACATAAATCTTCTAAAACACACTCAAATGTTTCATTCTGACACCGAATCATCCTCAGGAGACGTCTACGTCTCTACGTAGACACTGCGTAGACTCTACGTAGAGTCTACATTTCCTGCTGCTTGCTTTTTCTGCATAGTTGAAGTGGTGTGAAGTTGGGTAGTGCATATACATAGTACCATACATAGTACTTTTTTGTCAAATTATAGCGAATTAAGCTTGTTGTTCCTAGTAAATCATGGGACGCCTGTTTTTGTGGAGTTGTGTGGTGGTAGTGCATATGGCCAGAGTAAACTAAAGCGATGGAACTCTCGGGACTCGGTTTGATTGATATGTCAAATATTAGGCTATGATGACGTAAAATCAAAGAAAAATAGGGCTTCTTGTGTCAAACGCCAGTGACGTCGAAGCTTCGACGTTTTGTTAGAAGTTTCCTAATGTCGTATAGCTCACTGCCTTTTCCTGCCATTGTAATCTGTAGTAAGAGGGTGGGTATCTCATAGAGCACGCTGCACATAGATTCTTATGTTTTAAACAAATAAAAGCAAAATATAATTATTGTTCCTTGTAAAAAACCACTTTTACCTTTGTATACTCACGGCTTTGTATAAATAATACGCGTTAAAACCAGAATTAACCAAAACGACGCAGCAAAAACAGAAATAAGTTCCTTAATAGGCAAGGGTAGAACAACCGTTGAGGCACATGGAAATTCAAATAAGAAATACTTATTAAATAACGAGAAAATGTTACGATGAAAGAAAAATACTACATTAAGGTCAAATTGCGTTGGTAGCAAAAAAAAAATATTACGGTAGAAAGATAAGCCTTATTAATATAAATTTATGTATCTGTAAGCTTTTTTTTACTAGGTTATACTTTCTTTAGGGTTTGAAAGGTAGAAAAATTTAGGTACAGAGGCTTAACCACAAGCTCAATGTGAAAACGATTGTTTGCAAGATGGCAAGCTTTCATTTTATACGAAACATGTCATACTGACAGCTACAATGTCTTTGCGCGATCAATCGCTACAGACACAGATATATATACAGATTTTCAACTAGCGTGGCCCCCTCAGTCCCTCTCGCTCAAGCAGAGGTACTTACTTGTGAAATATTATTCCTTCTATTTTACGTTCGCTTCGGCTATTGTAGCCTAGTATACTGCAACCCACCATTGCACAATAACTTCAAAAACAAAAAACAACTAAACAAATCAATTATTTCTTTAAAATACTTGAGTCAACATAACCTCACTTCACGTTGTTTGTCAAGATCTCACGTACAAATACATTTTGACACCTAACCAATACCACAAAATATAAATAATGTATTTTTGTAAAAATTAAAATGAAGTCATTTAAACTTAGAAAATGTTATAAAGGATCAGTAAAACTGTCCTAGAACTTCTTTTGTTTCACTTAATAAAGACAAAATATCCCAAATATTTAATATTTTATGAAGAGGCAAATAACCTTCGAAGTGAGCTTCTGAACTTCGCTTCAAGTTTAATAATTTCGTAGAAAATTGGCCATTGGAGGGACGGAACTTTAATTAGCTTGCGTACACAAAAGCACCGTAATCTAGTTAGTCGAAAAACTGTAGCTGATAATAATTCAGTTAATGGGCTGTTGTCAGATGGCAATTTCGTTAACTTACTACGCTTAGAACCGCAATTATCGTGAACAGGATAAACTGAAGAACAATGGAAATATCGATGTTTGATATCAACACAGAAATAAATAGTTCTTCTAGGCAAGCGCGCTCCAACCTAGGCCTCGTCATTGCTCTGTTTCTCGGGCAAAATTGTCAAGCCTATCTCACAATAAAAAAAAAGTTCATGTCACAAATGCAATTTGCAAAGGGGTATACTTCGACTCTGTGTTTAAATATTTCGGATGCGATCTGACCAAGTGATAGCAGCAACGCGTGAACCAAAATGTAAAGCACATTTATCGACACTCGACGCGTATTTACGTTGTCTATTACAGCACACATCGAAAATACTTCATTTATTATTTGAAGTTCATTAATTTTATTTTTCAAGTAATTTTAGTTTTATAAATTATGTATAATTCAGCTGAAGATCAATCAAAATCTACCTCATTACAGCAAAAAATATGAAAGAAACTATAAACTATTTTGTGTGTGCATGTCAGATGTCAGAAATAATAACGTTGCGTCGCAAGAAATCATCTACCCTTCTCACGAACCTCGGATTCTTTGCACATAAATGTACTCGCAGACATAATAATATACGAGTATTTTCAAATAACATCAAGACCAGAGTTTATTCAATAGAAACGGCTTAAATTATATTTTTTATCATCCTACCTATCCAATAAACCAACATTAGCATTAGGGGTTAGCGGGAACAAAATTCAATTTTGTTCTTATAGGAGTTCAAGCTTTCTCTGGTCTGATTGGTGCTTTAGGATGTGTTTTGTTTAGGCACTTCTCATAGATAGTGATGAAAAATAGTGTGCGTCACTCTGAGCCAAAATATTTTGTTCTAGGAATTTTATGTACGCTACATTAAATTCCTCGCTACGCTCAGGATTCAAAATAACGTCTTCGAAGAACAAAATATCACTTTGGCCTCTTTTAACCATAAGTTACGTATCCATTGACATACATCGAAGGTGATACAAGAGTTTTGGCAGCCATTAAATAAATCAGGTTTCAGACTGTGAGATCGAGTATTCATTATGTCATTCATCAACGACGACGAAAATAGAAGGCCATAGTCCATCACGCTAACACTCTATCACAATGTTTCCTTTCATTTAAAATGCACATTTTTCGAAACGATAATAGTGTGTGTCCAGTATCGAATCCCAGACCCCCCCCGAATAGGCGGCCGACGTCTTAACCCCTAGGCCCAGCCCAAATTACTTCATTTTAAACGATTCACGTACCTTGCGAGAATGCGTAAGAATAGGCACTATTATGAATGGGTTTCCCAAAAAGCTGAGGGATTGGTTACGTGTTACGTCCAAAAATATTTGAAGAAAAAGAAAGCCTTCTATTCCATTAAAGTATATTGAGAGGGACGGCTAATAGACGGCTTTTGGGGAGAAGTATTACAGTGGTTCCCTTGACAATACCATTGATAGCTCGGATAATGATATTGAAAAGATTTTCTCTTTAGTAACAATGAAATGAGAAAAAATGAATGGAGTCAAAGTTAACCAGAACCACTGCTAATTTATTAAGAAAACTAAGAGACAAAAACTGAAAAAAGCCACTACACTATTACTAGTTCTGCTATTTATTTACTTAAAAAGTTAAAGATATTGCAAAGTTGTGTGCTATAAATAAAATATTTTCTTACTTTTTTAAGGTACACAAGATGTTGTGAGTTGTGATGATAGGAAACCCACCAATAGGATCGCTACATTTAGGTCCCATTGCTTGGCAGGCGGCTAAAATTACATTACGATTACGATTAAACTAACTTGCATTTATTAACCGTCAATAAAAGCCAGGGTTGCATAAGTTAGGATTTGTAAACCTTGGACTATTCACCTTTAAATAAACCTTAATTTTTAAACCTTAATCAAGAAGGTATTAAATACTGATTCATGCAACTTATTTTGCTTTTTTATTGAGGGATAAGTTTAACGGTAACTATAACAAAACTTTAAACGCCAGCAGGGTTAGCATGGGCGGGGATATAATTTTCTCCCCGGGGAAAAGATAAAATCTTTATCCCCTCCGACAGCTTTATCCACTCTCCGAGCATGGGCTCACGGGTGGATATAATTATCCACAGTGAATAAAACGGGGGACTTTTCGGTTTTTGGATCTTTTCCTTTACCTTTATTGGGTTAATGGTAATTGGTATTTGGGACCTATGTTGGGTTTATGTTAGGGTTCCCAACCATATTCCAAACACAACCCAAACATAACACAAACACAACCCAAACATAACCTAAACCCAACAGGTACCGCGAGACATGTTTTGATTTTTTAAGTTCTATGAGAATAAACTTAAACCCACGTCTAATGTCGAGGATAAAATTGTCCCCGAATTAGGGATAAACTTCTCCTCTCCCCTGTTGCCGTGCTTTGAGAGGTGGACAAGTAAATTTTATCCCTCGTCAGTGGATATAATTGGGGGATAAAATTTTTGTCTCCTGCCCATGCTAGGGGGGCTGTAAAACAAATGGACTTTTATTACCTTACGTCATTTTAGCTTTGGTGTAAAAGGGTTTGATAAGCTAAATGACAAGTAATTTTAGGTTATACATTTAAATTAGTGTTGTAGATAGAAAAACAAAGTGCTTACCAAGAATTTATATTTTCGATTCCTGCATTCGTGGTGTTTTAAAATAATAGAAAAAACCTTTGCAAGGAAATCACCCATAAATTTAAAAAGGAACGAAACAATTTCCCGCTTATCTAAATAGTGTTTAGGAAGGTGGGTGCAGTGTAGTGTGCACTTTATAATGATTAGGAACGAGCAGCATTCAACGGTGAATGCAACAAATGTGCCATTTGCTTATCTACAAGCCATTTACGGAACGTACAGAGTGTATTATCTGTCTTCCTGACTATATTTTTCAGGTTTTCATTTAACATAGGCTAAGACTGTTTCACTAACATTTATATATGGACCTATTGTTGTCTGAAAATAAATAAAAACATAAAAATAAATTTACTAATATGCTGTTTCTTTTCGTTATTAGGTACTTAGTTCACTCTGCCGGTGTTTTGAATAAGTGTTTGATTATTAGGGTTCCGACGAGACCCTATTACTAAGTCTCCGCTGTCCGTCCGTCCATCTGTCTGGCAGCGAGCTGTAGGTATCTCATGAACCATAATAGGTATAATATGTACTAGCTTATGCTCGCGACTTAGTCCGCGTGGACTACACAAATTTCAAACCTCTATTTCACTGAGTTTTCAAAAATCTTTTTTTAACGGATGCCTACGTCATTGCTATCTGCATGCCAAAATTTCAGCGCGATCCGTCCAGTAGTTTGAGCTGTGCGACTGTGCGTTGATAGATCAGTCAGTCAGTCACCTTTTCCTTCTATATATTTAGATAGTAGAAACATGCAATGAGGAATAAGATGCAGGAAAAAAGAGACCTTGCTATACAGATAAACAGGTTAACGCCAAATTCTGTGATGAATTTTGGTTAGAAACCTACTCAAAAACTTCATTTAAGGCTCTGTTGTATCCTAACCGCACAAAAGGGAAAAAGGGAAAGTTTGTATTCAAACTTCAAAAGTTTTATTCACTCACAAGTTTCCAAAGTATACACATACCTACACGATACGTGCTTTCGAATTGCTGACGAGGGGAATTTCCTTCTTTGATATTTATTTTCGAGTAAATACAATTTACATTTTTACTAGATGATGCTTAAGAGAACCGAGAAACCGGAAAATCAAAGAGTTCCCACGGGAACCTAAATCCACGCGGACAAAATCGCGGGCATAATCTAGTAAGAAATAAGGCCTTAGCCAGCAGTGAGGTGTTAATTTTATGGGCTGCTGCTGCATGCTGGTATGCCACAAAAAATATGACACAAACATCGGTGAGAGATTTCTCCTAGAATATAATTTATTTGCTGAACATGAGTAGGTACATATGTGTTGACAATAAATTATAACTAAGTATACTTAAGCGATCTTTATATTCTACTACATCTAGCATGCAAATATTCAATACTCATCAGGAAATCTACACAGATAATCCTGATGAGATTAAAATTGGTAGGTACATGATTTTTTTTTTAGAAAAGACAAAACTGAAACTATTATAATAAATCAGCATATTTGCATATTTTCCTTTATTACTCAGGTATACCTAAGTTTAATGGCTTGTTTTGTATTGAGCTATAATAACTTTACTGCTGAAATAGTTTTTACGACACTCGAGTAATAAAATGCTTTAGTAAACTCGGGTGGCTAAACTCTTAATGGATACACACGCCCGTCTGTATATGTTTAATTACGCCGCGTTACAAACACATCTCGCTCATTATTTTGAGTGCTTTATTACGTTTTGTTATTAACAGCATTATAATACAATGTCGTGTTAATATGGTCTGACTAATTCCAGACTAAAATAGAGTGAGTGAACTCTCGTATTGATCCTGAATCGACATTTGTCAAATATTAGGTACCTATTTGAGCACTATGGCACGGAATATATAATAGTACTAAGGTTAACCTGAAACCAAAGATTTAAAAATATTATAATATTGACTATTATACTCTTTGTAACGCTGCTGTCACGTCGTCGGCGCACGTCACATACCTAGTCGTTTCATAGCCTACCTATCCTACCTATAAGTCCGCGACAAGTCGAGATGGATAACGGGGTGGGAACGCCCCGTACACCCGCACAGCCCCCGCGCTATCCCGGTGCGGGCGAGCGCGGGTGTGCGGGGCGTCCCCTCGCATCATACAGCGATTGCCATCTCAATCTGTCGCGTACAATACATGTGACGCCTGCCAATGTAGGTGAAGCCTCGGAAGTTTCATAACTCCGTGAAATGTGCTAATGTCCACTGCGTGTCTGAGCTTTCTTACCAGTAATCAGGCCCATACCCTCGACCCATACATACATAGAGTCGAGTATCATCGTATGTCATACTGTAGATTAAGTTAGCGATTCAGAGTATAGTATACGACAGGTTGAGATGGCAAACAGGATGGGAACGCCCCGCACACCCGCACAGCCCCCGTGCTAACCCGGTGTGCACGGACACTGTGCGAGTGTGCGGGGCGTCCTCCCGCTTCATACCCTTGCCATCTCGACCTGTCGCGAAATATAGGTACCTAGATAGATAAATGAATATTTTCAAAAATTCAAATGGACCCTTTTCTTATGTACTTTTTTAGGTTTTACCAACTGAAACTTTGGTTTGAAGATAGATATTACAATAGTTGTCAGGAAATTCATGTCACACGATATTTCATAAAACCTTCAGATAACTATTCTTTTCTATTTAGTATTGCAAAGGGCGGTAATAGCTTTTATAATATGTGAAGGGCACGTTCGAAATAAACGTCAACCCTATATCATCTGATATATCAATGAGAGAACCGTGTGTCAATTCATCACATTTGACCACGTCACGTCTCTAGTCTCTACTCTCTACCACACAACGCCATATATTTGGTACTAGCTTTTCCCGCGACAGTCCGCGTAGAATGACGTTAGGTTTTTAGAGATCCCGTTGGGTTTTTTCAAACTCCATCCGAGCGAAGCCGGGTGGCTCAGCTAGTGTGTAAACAAAAATTCCCTATCCTGAGGCAAAAAAAAGGTAGGTAAAAATTCTACAATTCAGCACTATAATTTTAAAACAACGCTTTTTATCCTAAATCGGAGGAATTTAGAGAAATCCTAAAAATAGTTACTACTAGCTGATGCCCGCAACTCCATTCGCTTGGATTTAGGTTTTTGAAAATCCCGTGGGACCTCACTTATTTTTCGCGTCGCGAAGTGTCAAGTGCGCTTTGTTCCATATAAACTAATATAAACTACATTTGACAGCAGCGTAAGTGCGTTTTGAAATGAAATGAAATGAAATGAAAATCTTTTTTATTCGTATAAACTTTTACAAGTGCTTACGAATAGTCGGATGCATCTACCACTGGTTTGGACCAATAACTTGAAGTAAAAAATTATAATAGAGTCCCAGGAGATAAATCAATTTTGCAATGCCATTAGACGAGTCGATTAAACAATTTCAGTTATTCACTCAAAAACCTCTCACAGATTGGCCATCACTAAGCGAAAGGCGATATTGGCGACAGAGGAGCGAAATTAATTTGCAGACGGACATTGCTCGGGATCCAAGCCCATTTTCGTGATATGCCTTGATTGGAAAGCCTGGTAAACAGTGAGATGTTCTATTTATTACTAGAGGTGCAAATCTAATCCATACTTCCATACTTACTAATATAATACAAAAAAGGAAAAGCAGACTGACTGATTGGTCTATCAACGCACAGTTCGAACTACACGACAGATCGGGTTGAGCATGCAGATAGTAGGAAATATCTTTTGTATATCCGCTAAGAAAACATTTTTGAAAATTCAACCCCTAAGGGGTAAAATAGGGCTATAGAATTTGCGTAGGAGTAGAAGTTGTGTATAGATACGAAAGTGTGTCTGCTGTCTGTCTGGTAACTTTTCACGGCCAACCCGTTTAAACGATTTTGATATTTAAAACAGACATAGTTTATATCTCGGGGAAGGACACATGCTAACTATTATCCGGGAAAATCAAGGAGTTCGCGGGGGAATTAAAAAAAAACAAAATATACGTGGACAAAGTTTAAGGCATCAGAGAGAGGGTTCATTTGAAAAGAAAAGTGACTCATCACACTTGCCAGCAGGTCTGATTGCATCTAACGTCATCATAATCATCTAATTTTTCTTTAAAAAAAAATGATACGAGTACACCAGTCAATCAGTTTTGCGGGACAACGCCGCCTCAAATATATTGATAACTCTATGCTGGCAAATATTACAAAGCCTTGATCTAATAAAACCATGTTTATTTAGCCTTTTTAACATCAAAAGCCGACCATGTTTGTTTTGACGTCAAAAAAGGTTAAAATGGAAAACTTAATTTATTTTTATATTATTTCTTATCTGGTTGAGACATCAACGATATTAGAAAACTTTGTTGATATATTTTAATATACCTAAGGCTTTTTTGAAGGATTTTTAATTATGTATCTAATTATATCAATCTATCTATAATATAAAGATGAATCACTAAATGTGTTGCTCATTGCACATTATCAAATTAGATAGGACATAATATTAACAATCATCTTATAATATTAATGTCAAGAATTTCATCAGCTCAACCCAATAGATAGGTTAGGTTAGGTATGTGCAAACCACAAACGCAAACTACCGTTAGCGTATCGTCAGTTTCGGTAGACCACTGTTTATGTAGAGGCAACACGTTATGTATTACGTTACGAGTAAATTGCCACAAAGTATACACAATAAGCTAGTAAGCTGTGATAGCCCAGTGGTTAAGACGTCCGCCTTCTAATCGCAGGTCGGGGGTTCGATCCCGGGCACGCACCTCTAACTTTTCGGAGTTATGTGCGTTTTTAAGTAATTAAATTAACGGTGAAGGAAAATATCGTGAGGAAACCTGCATACCTGAGAGTTCTCCATAATGTTCCCAAAGATGTGTGAAGTCTGCCAATCCGCACTTGGCCAGCGTGGTAGACTATGGCTAAAATCCTTCTCACTCTGAGAGGAGACCCGTGCTCTGTAGTGAGCCGGCGATGGGTTAATCATGATGATGATGATATAATATAGATAATATCTTCATAGTATAAGCTTAGAGATTTGGATTTTGGTCGAAAAGGGTTCAACGAATCTAAGTTTTTTACATAGTAGTTGAAGTGAGGACTGTGAGCTCAGTATATGAGTTAAGGATGTGAGCTAGGAATGGGCGAGAGGAATAGCTATGGGGAATAATATGGAGCACAGCTAATAAAAGCTTTAGTTCGCGTTGTATATCTTCCTCACACAGCTACCTAGCATTGCACATAATATCTTCATAGTCGTAGCACATCTAACCCGCTATAGCTACAAAACGTAGCTTTGGTGCTAGTTTCGTAGCTTAGCTTTAACCTAGCTCACCGCGTAGCTACATATATCGCATAATAATGTGGAATGCTATCGAACTAATGTGGCTATTGTGATGTCAAGCTATTTAAACGAATTTCGAGCTTAGAATTAAAATCCAGTTTCGGTATCTTCATATTAAGGTTTAGCACGAATTATTATCAACGATTTTATTTGATTGTACCCTCAAGAATTGTAAAATCTGGCAGCACACCAAGTTGCTTTATCGCATTCAAAAACTCAATTCTGCTGGATTTTATTACAGGAGGCGAGAGCCGAATATAAATGAAATAAATGACCAAAGATCACCTTTGGTACAAAATAACGAACAGAAAGATAATTTGTGTTTATCATAATGTATTTGGGTCGAAATACCTATTTTTCTAAATCATCATATTTATAGTGGTAACTTACCCGTTATTTACTTTATAATATGTCGCTAAACCACGAAATAGGCCTGAAATCATTAATATGTGTTTTGATAGGCACTAATAAATACCTACTGAACTTTTGCAAACTGAGCTCCCATTGAACTTTCATATTGACGTTATTGTAATTTCAGAGTGTATCGATCACAAACAAACAAATCTTTCTTTATACTCCTACAATTTGGAATAAAGTTAATACCGTTCTAGTCTATGTTTATTAATAAGAGTGATTAGTATAGATTTGGTTATAGTTTTATTTACGTGCATCATGAAATAAGCCGGTCGGAGCATATATAGCAGACACCTACGTGCACTTTCGCGTCACGCCTCTAGGCATGCTCTACGTCTTACGCGCCACAAACGTAGAATCCAACACGATGGACCGACGATACGTAGAGGGTAGCAGGAAGTGGCTGGATGAGAAAGCTAAATACTGGGTGTATAGTGGCGTTTATTATGTCAATTAGGAATACACCGCAGATAAACTGATCTGACTCTATCATGGAACAGCATTGATTCCAAGTTTGCACGCGAGAAAATGATAAACCGAGAATTGAAGGAAGGAAAACATAACACACAATTTGAACACCATACGATATTACAAAAGTTGTGAGAGCCGAATATAATTTAAATGAATGAGTTGGGGAGAATATAATAGAATAGAATAGAATTGATTTTTATTCAAGTAAACTTTTATAAGTGGTTTTTAAACGTCAACTAGTTTAATTTACCACTGGTTTGGAATGCCGTTCCTACCGAGAAGAACCAGCAAGAAACTCAGCGGTTGCTCCTTTCAAAAGATCAATTTACAATATTATTATAGAGAGTAGTTTTAATGAAAATTGCACTCACAGAGCGCAATGTGAAATCAGATGCGGGAAATCAGCCACTTGTGCACATCGTACTTGGGATTCTGACCCCGATTCGCTTTGAGCTTATTAATTCGTTGGTTGCGGAAAACATGCGTATCGCATGATAATTCGACCGCAAGTGTATCATGATAAATGATTTATTTCGATGTATGTAAGTAAGTGAAACAGGTAAATTATGAATCGAATGATAAAGTTACAACTTCAGGTAATCATAAAGTTACCGCTTCAGTACTGAGTGAACATACATATCACAAATTTCGTCACTGGCAGTAAGCGAAACCGTGGCCTAGCGGTCAAGGCATCGGGCGCGAACCCAGAAGACGTAGGTTCGATTCCTGCCGGTTCCGCAATTTTTGATATGTATTTTTAAAAAAATTAGAAATTTCCTTGAAGTGTAGAAACACTATCATAAAAATTATAAAAATAAAGTTACCATTAATATTATGGTAAGTAAGGCAAGTGATGGTTAAGTAGGTTAGATACATAAAGTGTTAAAGATAAGTAAGTGTAGCTAGATATATTATGTTAGTTAAGTTTGTGGTTACTTCAAAAAGAAAGACAGTAAGGAATTAAATTAAATGTAGCAAAGAAAATTATTATGAGACGATATAAAAAGAAATTGTACAAGTCGCTGAGGACTTTTACATCAAAGCTCAAGCATTTATCATTTTTACAATAAAATATACATTGAGCCATTGACTTATATATTACTTAGTATGGACAGGGTTATTGAACTAACAAAATAGCACCGACTCATTGACATCACCTCATGGCATGGCAACCTCAGTGACATCTGGATTTCAAACAGGTCGTCCATTAGTATCTAAGAGGTGGCGCTGATTTATTTGGTTCCAAAACTGTGAAAAATTTTGTTTTTATATCGTCTTATAAAATTATTATGAGACGATATAAAAAGAAATTGTACAAGTCGCTGAGGACTTTTACATCAAAGCTCAAGCATTTATCATTTTTACAATAAAATAAATAAATATACATTGAGCCATTGACTTATATATTACTTAGTATGGACAGGGTTATTGAACTAACAAAATAGCACCGACTCATTGACATCACCTCATGGCAACCTCAGTGACATCTGGATTTCAAACAGGTCGTCCATTAGTATCTAAGAGGTGGCGCTGATTTATTTGGTTCCAAAACTGTGAAAAATTTTGTTCGCTTGACCATATCTTGTCATTTATATCGATGACATACATACATACATTACATAAAATGTAATAACACGTTATGGTTTTACAGCTGGTTATATTCTATAGAATTTAAACAATCACTGTTATAATAACTAGATTGCTTAGTAAAATTATATCAATATTTGTATAACGCCCTTTTAAGAAAAAAATCTGAATCCAAAAGACACCACATTCAATAAGAAACGATTTTTGCCAAAGAAAATACCGTCATCCCATACAAATTTCATACCAGTCGACCAAATATTTGCAACATTTAATAAAGGGAATAGAGCAAGAAGTAATAAACGAGCTGCCTAACTGGCGCACTTATCCGATGTTCGACTCCATTTCTTCGGACACGTTGAACGTTAGAATTTAATGTCTGGGAACTTTCATGACTCCAAAGAGCGAGATTTAATTTATTGGACTTCTGCAGTTTGTGAGAGAGTCGAATAATGCAGTTCTCTTATAGAGCGTAATAAATTACTTACTCTATATTCTAAAGGGATTTTTAAAGCATTGGAATTGTGGGAAGAAATCTTTTAACCACTTGTAAGTATTTAACAGCGGTTTCCATCACCATCATCGTCAACTGATAGACGTTTACAGCTGGACATATGTCCCTTGTAGGGGCTTTTACACGCCACAATATTGCGCCGTCCTGATTTCAGCGGCTCTCTGCGACTCGGTTGATGTCGTCTGCCCACCTAATGGGGGGCCTTTCAACACAGCGTTTTCCGGTGCGAGGTCGCCATTCTGGCATCTTATAGGACCCCAATGTCTATCGGTTTTTCGAACTATGTGCCTTGCTCATTGCCACTTCAGCTTCGCAACTTGCTGAGCTATGTCGGTTATTCTAGCTCTTCTACGGATCTCCTTATTTCTGATACGGTCACGTAGAGAAACTCCAAGCATAGCTCGCTACATCGCCCGCTGACTGACCCTGAGCTTTCTTATGAGGCCCATAGTTAGCGACTATGTCTCTGATCACTGGCAACACGCATTTTTCTAAGAGATTTTATGTTATGGCGATGAATGATACAATTAAAGGTAAATAGCGTAAAACTAAACGAGAATGAGGTAAGGCAGAAATATGTCATGGTAATAGTAAAGCCGCATACTAATTGGCTGGCTTCAACAAAGCATCTTCGCTTTGAGCTCACACCCAAGTAGCATAGTTTTCTGCTAGCGTTTGAAAAATAGGTGCGTGTGTGATGATAGCTAGTTGAAGCAAAAAGCCGACGCCACAAGTCATATTATGTAACAAGTCGTAATGAAAAAAAAAGACTCCGACGGATTGAGAACCTGCTCCTTTTTTGAACTCGCCTAAAAAACGACTGTCACACATTTTTCAAGAAATGGCACCATACAGTCGCCTATTGCATTTATTTCAATTTTATAGCCAGTGGCACTCTGTATGATGTAAGGATTCTAACGATACCCCATACATTCAAATCCGTTAAGGCATTAAGAAGGAATAAATAAATGGTGGAATAAAGAACCTCACATATACAAACGAGTGTAAACGAGTTAGGGTTCATGTACCCTAAAACATTACACTCATTTTTGGGCAGTCGTGTAAAAACCTGCAAAGTTGTGTGTCACAAATATTTAAGCGTATGTGACAAGTTTATACGATAAGATCACAAACGGTCTTCAAATCTTCGGTAAACGAATTAGAGACACCTCCCTAGCGCAGTGATAAGAGCTGTGGTCTTATTAGTGGGAGGTCCCGGGATCGATTCCTGGTAGGGGTTTGGAATTTATTATTTCTCAATTTCTGGTCTGGTCTGGTGGGAGGCTACGGCTGTAGCTAGTTACCACCCTACCGGCAAAGCCGTGCCGCCAAGCGGTTGAGCGTTCCGGTACGATGCCGTGTAGAAACCAAAAGGGGCATGGGTTTAATAAAAACTGACATACCCCTTCCAGATTAGCCCACTCCCATCTTAGACTGCATCTTCACCACCAGGTGAGATAGCAGTTAAAGGCTAACTTGCATCTGAATAAAAAAAACATTACAAATATCTTCGTATTTCTATAATAGTGGACGATAGAACTAAAATATGGCCACAACGAAACCATACATCACAAAAAACACTAACGCTAAAAGGACATAAACTCTCAATTTTATATGAGAAAATGCAGAATATTTATATTCCCTCTCGTGTGAGCACCTCCAACAGAGGCTGACATCTGATATACGTGGTCGTAAAATGTGGAACAATAAGAATATTTTAAAGTCAAAGCTTTGAACAGATGATGCGCCGCGAAGTCTTCAAACCGCGCCTTTGAGATTATCATTTTAAAAATATAAATGTGTGTGTTTTTCCTAATCTCCACATCACTACCCATATTATAAATGCGAAAGTGTGTTTGTTCAACGGTTTGTTAGTTTGTTGGTTTGTCCTTCAATCACGTCGCAACGGAGCAACCGATCGACGTGATTTTCTGCGTGGGTATAGTTAAAGACCTAGAAAGCGACATAGGCTACTTTTTATCACGGAAAATCAAAGAGTTCCTACGGGATGCAAGGAACCTAAATCCATGTCACGGGCATCAGCTAGTATAGAATGAATCGAAAGAACCAATTAAGATAGCGGTTCTAAAATTTCATATGAGTGACATGACAAAAGCCGGGAAAGAGCGGCCGGTGATCATGACAACAAAGCAAAATTAATTTCAAGACGAACATTGTTCGAAGCCCATTCACGAGAAGTGCTTTATTCTGGCAAATGGTCACAAAACCGCAAAACAATGAGATTTGAAACGTTTAACGTCTTTTAATTTTGTTGGTGTGTATGTGAAATTTGATTGTATCGTTTAATTTTTTTATATTCTCATCCATGTAGTGAGAATTCTTTACATCTAGATTAATTTCGTCAACCGTGACTTAAACATAATTTCAACTAGGATAAAGTTCCAACAGAAATATATTAGTTTTTTACTAGTTTTAGTTTTAGACCACTGTGCATGGGTGGTGAATGAGCAATCCATCAGAGCAGCTGCATGCAAAGTAGGTTCCTACTGCAGGTAAAACCAACATCAACATCAACCCATGACCGGCTCACTACAGAGAACGGGTCTCCTTTCAGAGGGAGACCGGTTTCGTTTCGTTTCCCTCCGTTCGGAGGGAGGGCGTTTTGGCCATAATCTACCACGCTGGCCAAGTGTGGATTGGCAGTCTTCACACACCTTTAAGGACATTATGGAAAACTCTCAGGCATGAAGGTTTCCTCACGATATTTTCCTTCACCGTTAAAGCGAGTTATATTTAATTTCTTAAAACGCACATAACTTCGAAAAGTTAGAGGTGCTTGCCCGGGATCGAACCTCCGACCTCCGACCAGGAGGCGGACGTCCTAACCACTAGGCTATCACCGCTTTCATTGTAGAACCATAAAATGACAATATTATATTATTACAGTGTGCCAACACGCGTTTTCCATTGCTCACGTATAAAGTATACCTACACGTGTTCACGTTTAAACCCGAGTAAATTAAATTTATAGTTAGCACTTGTGGCTGCAGTAGCGAACAAATTTACAACAGTTTTATAATATTTCATCGTCGAATTTTAAAATTGTAACTTACATTGAAGCGGCTGCAGCAGCCGAGTCTGCTCAAGCACTTAAGCGCCGTAAATACTCAGTCAATAGTAAGGACTATGTATTCGCGGCGCTTGCGTTTGAGACTCTGGGCCCATGGTCATCGGAGACACGAAAGCTTTTATAAACGTCGTGTCCCAAAAGCTGATCTACACGTCTGGTGACCCAAGAGCTGGTGCATATTTCGCTCAACGGTTAAGCCTTGCCATTCAGCGAGGTAATAGCGCCAGTGTATTGGGCACAATGCTCATAAATGACCATTTTGGTCAAAAATACTCATTTACTTCATATTTGTGCAAATCTGACAGATATGAAGTATGTGTATTTTTGACCAAAGTTATTATGAAAAAACATATAGATGCATAAATGTTATGCCCGCAAAACTCATTACCATTATCCTTCGATGTATGATTAACGAAAATTTGAATTTTCGCGGCTGGTTGTATCAAATCACCTTAAGTTATGAGGTATTATTGTATGTTGCCTTTGTTCAGAGGAGGTTAGGAGTGGAAACCAAATCACTTGGTGGTACGTAAAGCTTTTTAGGTAAAAGTTGCCGTATTAGATAACGGTTGAGTACGTTATGCCAAAGAAAATACTTTTATGGCATATGTGCAATCATTCGTATTTGGTTCGTACTCGTATCCGTAAAAATATAATTCGAAGTGGCCATCATACAAAATATTCGTATAGGTACGTGCACTCATTTGATTTGTGTTTTGACGGATTCATCCATCGTATTTTTACGAATACGAATGAGTGTATAAACACCCTTTGTCTCCTTCAAGCTACTTGAGACTGGCAAAGTGCATTGTGCTGACATGGCATTGAAAAAAAGCCATATATTAAGAGAAGAAGAAGTAAACACTCTTGTCTGGTAAGTATTGTGCACGTATAGTACGTGACAGGTCGAGATGACAATGGGTGTATGAGGCGGGGGGACGCGACGCCCCGCACACGCGCACATCACCTGCGCTATCTATCCCGCACTGGGTTAGCGCGGGGTCTGTGCGGGCCGGCGTTCCCACCCCGCTTGCCATCTCGACCTGTCGCGTAATATAACTACGCAACACAAAGGTCGTCAGATAATAATCTACAGTAGTATTTCAGTAGAATGACAATGTATCTAGACTCGCTTTCAATCTCGCGCAGATAATCCGGTTCCCTATTAAATTATGAAGGCAGACATATAGCCTGACAGTTTAATTAAGAGATAGGCAAGTGTGATACGTGACAATAAATCCATGTACGTGATATCAATTTTAGCTAAAGATTCGCTGTTGGTAAGTTATTCTAGATTATGTATACTAAATACATTGAATAGTTTGAATTAACTAAAATGATTTTGCTGATAAACTGATAGTATTATCCTTTATAAATACTCACGGTAGTTTAAACGCTAAAAAAGTATTATCGCTTTTTAGACCAGGGACAAATCTAGCAAAATTCCGCTACAATATGACGTTATTTTATTACTTAAATTTGACCATCTTCTGCAGTGCCAATTTTTTTGTTTCAATACAATGAAATGACCCTTACATGAAACTGAGTCGATTGGCATTAAAATAAAATTTAATCAATTTGCATGGTTTTATGATTTTTATGGACAACTCACGCTTGACGAATATTGACTAGAACAAAATTATTTTCATAAAAATGATTAAACGTTTCCTAAGACAGTTTCTCTGTATCTTCTATGGTTTTGGATTTGCCCATACTGTCCCAGTTAAAAAACACAATGTACAATGTAACCTATATCTTACAATGAAGCGACTCTTATTATGATAGAACTTCACACAGGGCATCATCATCTACCGATAGACGTCCACTGCTGGACATAGGTGTCTTGTAGGGACTTCCACACGCCACGGTCTTGCGCCGCCTGAACCCAGCGGCTCCCGTCGTCGTCTAATGTGGTCCGTCCACCTAGTGGGGGGGTCTTCCAACACTGCGTCTTCCGGTGCGAGGTCGCCATTCTAGCACCTCGGGACCCCAACGTCGGGTTTCCGAACTATGTGCCCTGGCCATTGCCACTTCAGCTTCGAAACCGGTTGAGCTATGTAGGTTACTTTTGTTCTCCTACGGATCTCCTCATTTCTGATTTGATCACGTAGAGAAACTCCAAGCATAGCTCTCTCCATCGCCCGCTGAGTGACTCTGAGCTTTCTTATGATGCCCACACAGGTAAGTTCGTTTAATCATCAAATATAATTAATCATAGATCCTCTCAGAAACTCCAACCATTTATATTTTGAGGGGGACAGAACAAGAGAACAAGGCATCCGTCAACGTCTGTTTCGGTTTTCGCGATGTTGCTTTAAATGATTTTCGACAAAGAGGTTAAATAAAAGGGTAGAGCGGATATTTTGATCTCATGCTTCATTATCCAAGAGTTTTTCTAATGACCTTTTTATTTGGTGGTTAGTCGGCTGAAATCAAATCACCCATGTTATAAATGCAAATGTAACACACATTTGCATTTATAACATGGGTGATTTGATTTTGAGTTTAATGGTTTGTCCTTTTAATCACGCCCCAACAAAGCTACGCGTCTACATGATTTTTGCATGGATATACCTATATTTGAAGACCTAGAGACTGATATAGGCTACTTTTTATCTCCGAAAATTGAAGAGTTCCTACAGAAGTAAGCTCAAAATCCATGCTACCGATATCGCGGACATCAGCTAATTATGAAACATATACCAATAAGTTACATCTCGCTGCACACGGGCGGCAAGGCGTTAGTTAGCACCCTTTGCCGCATGTGGCATTGAGATACCTACAATTTCAGATCTTTCCGAAACGAACAAATCCTCAATTAACCAAAATTAGCATTAGTTTAGGTATTATTTAAATACTCACCTGTACAAGAGTAATAACAACAGCCACAATTTTATGCTAGCCACCGCACTGTGGAAAATGGTAGTACAACGCCATATCAAAAATCGTTTTTGTCAATGTCGCAAATTTCATATTTTTTTTAGTTTATTTATTAGTTTAAGAGTCTAACTAAACTATAATGTAGAAATTTTGCACTAATAATATAAAGTTTTTTATTTGCAAGGCCACAAACTTTTTTATTTTTACGGACGTCCATGTTAAGCCAGTTCACTTCATCACATTCAAAGTGATTTTAAAGTTAAACTTTGTAGGAATATATGTAAAGTATTATACATTTCTGAAAAGCTCATTATCTGAACATTTTTAAACAACTAATATTTTTATAATTTTATGTTAACGTTAACGTTAAAATAATTGTAAAATAAAATAACGTCAAAAAAAGGATTTTTTTAGGTTCGTTGAGACTTTTAATAGTTACCCACGTTTCCCCACGCTTTACATTTGATGTTGATTTGTAGCTTAGTTAATCATAAAAAACATTTATTAAAATTAGCTGCGCATATTTGCGCTTTTCGAAGTTATCGATAAAAATGTGACAAAAGTCAGAAAACGGAAACCCTTTCTCTATTGCGGCTTAGAATGTAGACTTTTTATATCAATAGTTTGCGGTCTTTTTTTGTATCTTATAATAAAAAAATATTTATATTAGTACTTTTAACATATTTTGAACTTATTTACGAGTGTCAAATTTAATCAAAATGCACACTACAATTTTTCAAATAATTTATATAAAGAGACATGTATTTCTTTATTTACAGTTTATAATTATTAATTATAATTAAACAGACGAGACGTTTAGTTGTTACAAATATGATATACTTACGTTTGTTGTTAATTCTTTTCAATGTATCAAGTAGGTATTCGAAAAAAAATTACTTTCCTATATTCAAGGAGAAAAACTTTTGAGGCATGATCAATAATTTCGAAAGAAAATATCGTCTGATGACAGCATAATAGTATTATGTTTTATCATCAGTGTTATTTAAAGACATGTTATTCCTGCTTTTAGTAAATGATGGAAAAAGGATCGACTTTTACTTATATGAGTTTTAATGAATAACAACAGTAACTGGTTAGACTCAGAATATGTAATAACTTTATCAATATCAAAAGATATTACAAGTGACTCCACACCTTCTAGTTCTTCTGGAAAACGTGGAAGACCGGGCATATCTTATACAGACTCGTCATAATCCAGCAAAAAAAAGAAAGAATGCTATTTATAATCCGTACCTACATAACCAACATAATAAAACCGTAAAACGTGAAGATTATTTGAAAGTGTTTTTTGAAAGTGAGCTAATTAATTTCAGATCCCGAAGTTTACAAAATAAAATATAGTGCAATACTATACTATGCAGTTTTACGACAAAAATATAATGTTTTAAATTCATGTTAATTTATTTTCAATTTATTTCTTTCAGTTTTTGTTTAAGAGTTATAAAAATAATAATTTTAACATTAGAGCAATATATTTTATATTTTTCTTTAGTATTGATTTGTATTTTGAAATTAAGAATAAAATAATTAGGTTTCGTGCACATTATAACTTGTATTGATAGTTTAAAAAAGAAAAATAAAGGTAATTTTTGTACTCTGAATTTTATTTTAATTTTTAATATATTTTATAAAAATGAATTATATGAAAAACACATTACATTTAAAGCCTTATATACTAATCTATATTAGTGCAAAATTTCACAGTATAATCTTTTATAATAAAAAAGTTATCGATTTTTGATCCGAAACAGACCTCGATTTTCCACAGTGCACCGTAGTAATAAAAAGCATTTTAAAACCATAATATACGCTTAGGACGTGGAAATGACTCGAAAAATCAAAACTTTCTGACGAGCTGTCAGCAAGTTTTTAACAACCTTATCTAACTCGGGCTCGGAGGAAAAGAAATCCATTTGGAGTTTGCGGTTTCCAAATTAAGTCTATCTAATCTGACGACCTCCCTGGCGCAGTGGTTTACTGTAGGTATATGGTAGACCACTACGAAAGATATTTTAGGAATTCCATCGGAGCGAAGCCAGGGCAGGTCACTTTGTTAATGTAATAAATTACATATTTATCTTACCAATATTATAAATGTGGAAGTTTAAATGTTAGACCTTTTAAACTCTTTTAGACCACAATGACTGAACCGATTTGGTTTACCCTGAATTATCACATAATATGCTACTTTAATACCGGAAAACCCGGAAAAGATCTTTGTTATTGAATATTTAAAATAGGATATTTTTAAAGACAATTCCACGGGGACGAAGAAACAATATATTAAGATAGCCTTTAATTTCTAGTTATAAATTCACTAACCAGGCAATGTGGCTAATTCCTTTGTACACAATCTCTAAACTAAACTAAAATATCACGTCTAAATCTATTGCTATCCCTTTCATAATGTTGCTTGCGGAAAAGGAAAGCACTAGATTTAATTTAGTTTAGTTTAGAGATTGTGTACTAGAGAATCGGCCCCAATATCTAGATTATTACCTAAGCATGCATAATCCAGTATAATATTAAATTACGTCAAGACAAAGCCCTGGCAGCCTAATTAACGGGTGGCTATGTTGAATAATAAAAGCTATGAATTTATTAATGAGGTAATAATTATTCTATTATTAAGTATTCATTGTACTATAATGAATTTTATGATGATACTGATAAAAGACAAAATAAGATAAACGGACATATTGATATTTCTGTACAAATAATAATAGGTAATAATAACTTATTTAAAACAATATAGGATGTATTATTTTCGTTCGTCGAAATTGCGTTCATACACTAGAATATGAATAAATCGATTAAATGGACCGGAAAATCGTTGAGAATATACGCACCTGGAGACCTGAAATAGGGCGATAGCACACCAAGATTAATAGAAGATCGTGAGTTTTTCATAATAAACAATGCTTGAAGGTAGCGCTCGAAAACAATATTTACGCACTATAAACACAGACGTTTAAACTTAGAATGCAAATGTTATTAAGAACTCACAAAAAAGCCAACGCAAAATTCTCGCAAGGCTTTCTCATGCGCAAGTAACAAAGGGTACAGAAGAGTTGCGAGTGCATCCAATGCATGCATCTTCAGGGCAAAGTTTGGTTTTGCAAACCAAATTAGAGGCCACGCTAGGGCGTCGGAGTTCCAAACATAAAGGTTGCTGTTGCCGAATGCACCGAGGATACTACCACCATCATCATAAAAATTCTAGAAAAATCTCGTATGAGGAACAAGCTCCAAAAATTTCATATAAAGCGTAACACTAAGCACTATGAAATTATTGTTTTACAATCAGTTCCCGAAACACTTCACTTTTTGGGTAACACCTACATAACGGCAGGTTTCCGCAATGCGTCCAAAACTCCGTCCGTACTCTTGGCTTTGTGGAATTTTAGACTGGTGACCGCTTCACAGCGCTGATGCTTTACCTAAGCACTTAAGTTATTTGATACACGGTGCATTGGCATAGACAAATTTATACTAGTTACAATACTAGTTTTTTAAAATTACGAATCCATCTTTTTCTATATATAAAAATGAATCGCTGAATGTGTTGCTGATCGCAAATCTCGAGAACAGCGGGACATATTTTGCTAATTCTTTTTTCATAATATTCCTTAAAGTACGGGGATGGTTCTTAGGGAGAGAAGAATTTAAAAAATTCCTGAAAAAGAATCGACTGTTAGGCGGTACGAAGTTCTCCGGGGCAGCTAGTTACTAATATAAATGCGAACCCATAGCTGCCACCATGTTGTGACAATGACATACGTATGATTAAGAAATAACGCATACAAAGTCTGTCAATCCGCAATTGGCCAGCGTGGTGGACTATGGCCTGACCTCAGTCTCAGAGGAGACCACTGCTCAGTAGTAGGCCAGCGATGGGTTGAGATAATTTACATTCAGGGTACAGAAAACACTTACTCAAGGAACGGGAAACACATACTTAATACTCAAAGTGCTATACGTGAGAGGTTTCTTATGATATAAGAAAAAATAATTATGTATTATATTCCTAGAAGAAAATTGTTATGCCTATTACCAAGTAAAAGGCTTTTTGTATCTGTACAAGTATCATGCCTACAGCAATATTTTCAGATGTACTTTCTTACAGAATTACTTATAGGGCTACATTTTCTAGAACATTTCATGAGTGAACATGATTCGCGGATGTGCTTGTCATTGCTTGTGAGGCATTTTTATGTAGGTACTGCAATACAATTCATATTTCTTATTTTTTCTTGATGTGCTATATTTTTTCGACAACTTCGGAGTAAGCGATGTGTACTAGGGAAATTTGTTACGTGTAAGATTTAAGATTGGTAAAATTATGAATGAAGTAATTTATTGTGTTAAAAACTATTAATATTTTTTAAAGTCAAATAAACACTAAGTAGATAGAGTAATTAAATTGATAGAGTTAGCAGAATAACAACAAAAAAGTGCAAGTTTACATTTTCAATATCGCTGGTGGACCAGTCTCACCCATACTAGATAGTAAACAAATGAAGTTCTAGAACTTGAACCCAATAAAATAATTATGTCTAAAACACAGCACCTCTCGATTAATTTACAAAGTTTACGTTCGTCTACGAAGTTTATTATATAAACGGGTTTTCTAACACAAGTTTGGGCTAAAGGAATCCATTGAGAGTCGGCAATTTATAAATTAAGTTTATTCGTCGAGCAACATTTACAATAGAACAAAAGACTGAGATGGTATGGGCGTGGTGCAAATTTATAGATCTTACAGATGTGCCAACTTCTAACACGATTCTAACACAATTTAGGTCAGCATCCAACTTTTATACACGTGTTGGCAACTTGCTTTTTCTTAAGCCTGCACCGTTACGTACAGTTGGTATACATTTTGTTAGTTCACCGCTGAGATCTAAATTGCCTTTTATCCTTAGTTTTCCATACAAAAAACAGTTGTAGGTTTATTAGCAAGTTGGTACTAAGCAATTCATTTTATCTGTGTTTTTTCAAGACTAGCTGATGCCCGCGACTTCGTCGGCGTGGATTTAGGTTTTTAAAAAATACCGTGATAATTTTTTGATCTTTCGGGATAAAAGTAGCCTATGTCACTCTCCAAGTCTTTAAACCCATGCAAAAAATCTCGATCCGTTGCTCCGTTGCGACGTGAATGAAGAACAAACCAATAAACCAAAAAAAATTATGTCGCATTTGTATGAGTAATTAGGCTAATAAATTAGGGTAATAGGCTTGCGCTTGCCGAAAATCCTGAAGACTATAAAAGTGCAGAAGTTGGAGAATTATGAGAAATACCAAATACGACCTCCTGCAGCTCATTATTCAAGGGAAAATTGTCGGCAGAATACCACCCGGCCGAAGAAGAACATCGTGGCTAAAGAATTTACGCCAATGGCACGGGAAGAGTAACTGATCTCTTTTCAGCGCAGCAGTGTCCAAGGTGCAGATAGCCTTAATGATTGCCAACCTCCGATAGGAGACGGCATTTCAAAAAGAAGAAGATGACGAAAATCACTCCTTGTGAAACCCATGATGAGGTCTAGGTTGGAGCGCGCTAACCTATTCATTTTGGCATGTCCTCGGCATCATACTCAAAACGTGTCGTCAGCTGACTTGTTGTTGGCACATCTGCAGACGATTTTACACCGGCTTTATGGTATTGGAAAACGATTGGCGACGAGATAAATGCTTTGCTCACATTTTGGTGAGTAATATCCTCGCTTCCAGCTAATTATAATTTACGGTCTAATACTTCGCATTGTACAAATTGAATTAAGTTAATACTCTCATTTTTATACTGTTAGTGACTCATCATAACTTTGTTCTCTGTCTGTCTGTCCGTCAAGAAAACTTACTTCCCGTTGACATTGAATCATGAAATTTGGTAGGCAGGTAGGTCTTATAGCAAAAGTAAAGGAATAAATCCGAAAAGCCTGGATTTGTGGTTACATCACAAAACCTTGCACCTGGCCGGATTTTTTATTTCTCATTTTCGTGACTAAATAGAAGGCATATACATATTATGTACCATCATAATTGATAACACATTTACACACATATTATGAAACACTGGTTTAGTTTTTGTGCATCACCAGTTCACATAAAAGATACAAAACAAAGCAAATTCACTCGGAGCTCCTCATAAAATGGAAATGTTTGAGACGATCGCAAAAAGCTTTAAACTGTCAACTGCTGGCAGCGATAAATCAAAAAAGTTTATCTCATCCTTTAGAAAAGCGCCTGAGGAATCAAATATCGACCCAATAGACGCTTTTCAAGGTAAAAGTTCGTATCGTATTTTTTTCAGTTTGGATTGATAGTATCCGAATTCCGAATGTACCATCCCTAAAAGACTTTTCAGTATTATCGAATTTCAGACATAGGTGCAAACTATTATTTATAAGTTACAGGATTCAATGTAAATAAATATATTTTGTATATTCCTTCAAACCAGAATATGATTTATGACTAGGTATATTTTTAAGTCATGTCTTATAACAATTACTTACTTACCTACTCAGTTTAGCTTAGTAAGCGGTCATCAGCAATTTTGAGGGACTCTGGAACATACCTGAGAAAAAGAAAACAGAGATTTAGTATTTCCGCAAAAGTACTTTAATTAGCTTAGTTTCTTGTACCTAATTTAAGTCTAGTTTAGCATACTTTAATAAATCTAGTTTCATATCTCTTAATAAAGACCATAAGATCTATGAATAGCCACCGAGGTTTTTAAAAATCCCGTGGATTGATTTTCCGAGGTAAAAACTAGCCTATGTCCGTCCCGGGATGCAAGCTTTCTTTATGCTTTCTAAACGGATGGGCCGTGAAAAAGAAGCGGACATACAGACATTAAAATATTAAGTGTGATAATTTGTATGAATATGGATAGTGTAATGGATATTAGGTTATCTTTATATGTATATCGGCATCCATAGCTCATAACAGCTAGTATAAAGCCTCATCCCATAAAAACGACTATCTCAAACGCACTATAGATACGAAGTCCATTTTGAAAAGTGATAAACATTCGTACCACAAATTACACCCCAAGCCATATAGATACCAATTCCCATCTGAAATATAGCCCCTAAATCAATTCACTGAAACAAATCTCAAAACAAGCACCCTCCTATGTGTTTGCTTCAACTCCGGGAATCGAATTTATTGCTCCAATTAATTTACTCCAGTTCCGAATTGATTGAAACGTAGTGCTTATTTAAAAGTTTCCGTTCAAATAGATATTGTTGGCAAGCACCCAGTCAAGTCGTAGAAGCGTGTTGTTTTAATGTTTGGAACTTCTAGGTTTCTATAGAGTGGTAATAAAGTTTGTGTTATAGGAACGAACACAGCTAAATTAGGTTATTCGACTAATGGGTACACAAAATATATCTTTGGGACTGATTTTTCAAATGCTAGCAAAATTTTCACTGAAAGAAAAAAAAAATATTTGATAGGAATTTTGAAGCATTTGGATTCAAATCCAAAAATTGTCAAACAGTCAAAATTGTTTGGCGTGAAAAATCGGCCTTTAGTAAGTTTTGGAAGGATCATTTGAATTTACCACAATATTGCCAGGATCATCTGGTGAAAGAAGCTAAAACACGAAATCCTGGAAAGGTTGGTCTGGAAATCGTAAAGAAACTGAGATATCTAGACTGCAACTTATCTCAAGTACCACTCCTATACCAGCAGTTAGTATGAAAATATTTTTTGATATACAGAGACGCTTTTTTTATTTTTTTATATAATGCTTTTGTATGTATTGTATGTTTGATGAAGGCTTTGCTGATACCATTAAAACTCGCTGCGGATCTTCAAACATGAACACTCCCGCCAAAATAACGACTTGAGATAAAATAAAATTGTACATTTTTTTTTCGTCACACGATCCACTAAATATACTAATTGCTTTATTGACTAAATAATTATCATCATTTGTTTTTGTTATTTCCGTCTCGTCATTAAATAAAGGCAATACGAGACACAAGACGGTAAATACTCCAAACACACTTGGATTAACTTACTCACTAAAGTGAATCTGTAAGGTTTTCTTCCGCTTTTCCAGTAGGTATGAGATATTTCCATAAAGAGCAACCACTGACTTACCTACTGGTTCTTCTCAGTAGGAAAGGCATTGCAAACTAATGGACGATCCAAAAGCAAAAACACATGCACAAGTTTATTTGAATAAAAATAGTTCTATTTCTGTTTCTACTTTTGAGATAAGGAACCCTTAAAAGGAAAAACAGCAAAGGAATAATAAAACATTTGGAACGACCGATCATTAAGGCTCATTTTGCCGTCTGCAAGATGTCAGTCGACTGACCTCCGTAATCGATGGCACTTTTGTATTTATAACGGAGACAGTTAGTGACTACTCGTCTTAATTGGTAATTAAATGCTTGCATGGCGACTCTCCGTCTTACAGTTCTATATTTTCTTAAGTATGGGTTGCCTGGAAGAGATCACTTTAGTGATAAGGTCGCCCTTTGTTTTTTAAATGTATCCTGTATTCTTACTCTCTGTAATTTCAGTAACAATAAAGTTGTTTTAAATTAAATTAAATTAAATTAAATGCTTCTTAGTTGAGTCAGCACATAATGTCTTTTTGGAAACAAAAAATTGTGTTTTACGATTTCAACTATTAAGGTGACGCAGTACGCTCGACCGAACCTATTTGCTTTTCACTTGACATTATATGAGAAAAGTGAGAGGCACGATGATTTTCACCGAAATCAAGGGTTTAGGAAAAGTATTTTTGAGAAAAAACTACTGAATTTATGTTTGCAAAGTAAAGTTATATCAACTAATGAATAAATAAACTATGTCTAATGATAGTATTTTTTAGAATTTTCAAATCCCTAATCTTATTTATTCACGCCCATGGTTGTCATAAATTTAGTGTAAAAAAAGGAATCTTTTGAGGCTCGTAACTTTTAAATCAATATTTTTTTTCAATGTTTTATATATCAATGAACCTAGATAAAGACGAGATAAATCGATATAGTTCTTAGTTTTGTGCGTACAATATCGAATATGGTTGTATTTTCCCTCCTAAGTTTGTATGAAGAAAGTACTGAAGTGAGTCCCCTTAAGGCCCAAACGCATTTAAGCTGCGCTGCACGACGCGACACGTCACGGCAGCGCCTTTCTCCATACAAACTCATATAAAATATAGGTACCTATGTAGTCGCTCAAGTGCGCTTTGCTCCATACAAACTCCTGTAAACTACATTTGCCGCGCCGCGTCGCGCAGAGCAGCTCAAGTGCGTTGGAAACAGTACATAGTAACAAGTTGAGTTTTGAAAAAAGTTGTAACTGTTGAGTTTCATGTCAGTTCTTCTCAAAAAAATCTGTGCGAGCCAGTGGTAGAGTCATCATCATGATCAACCCATTACCGGCTCAATACAGAGCACGAGTCTCCCTCTCTGAGAGGGGTTTCGGCCAAAGTCTACCACGCTGGCCATGTGCGGATTGGTAGACTTCACACACCTTTGAGAAAACTATGGAGAACTCTGAGGCATGCAGGTTTCCTTACGATGTTTTCCTTCACCGTTAAAGCAAGTAATATTTAATTACTTATTATAACTCACATAACTCCGATAAGTTAGAGGTGCGTGCCCGGGATCGAACCCCCGACCACCGATTAGAAGGCGGACGTCCGAACCACTAGGCTATCACAGTGGTAGAGTATTGTATTGTAACATGGATTTCGTCTCAAAAATTCTTAATTAGCCGGTGATAGTCTTGTAAAAAATATAATATAATACTTATATTATAAAATATAACTAATAAAATATAATACTTTTAATCCCGTAAAAACAAAGGATTTTTCGCCCACGAAGATGCAGGTAAAAGACGCCCGCATCATCGTGGGCGAAGTTATAAATTGATTTCTGAAGAATAAAGGCAGAATTTTTATAAGCTCTGTATTATAAACGTTTCTTTCTCGTACTTATTCAAAACCACAAGAATTCGGCAGTGAAAAGTTAAAATATTTTTATTTGTAAATAAACCAAACAATCCTCTACCTGCTAGCATCAATTTTGTACCCACAATGATGCATAAATCATTAACTTTTGGCTACAGGTGCGTATAAAGTAAGCCATCGCACACGTTTATAAAACATGTATTTGTTATAAACCAGTTTACCTTGGCCTGCATCACTATCTGGAGCAGGTCCACCAAAGCTGGTGTCAAAAGTATGGCTTTGTTACCAAAAAATCGTAGTTCAATTTACACTGGTCACGAGTTATCGGTAACGAGTAGATATACCGTCAGAGAATTCAACCCTGTCCCCGTTTTCATTATTTTTTGATGTATGAATTGAACCGTAGATGCTTTACGGTTGACATAAAAGTTATTACCTTTATTATGTATTCAAAAATGTTTTATGTAGGCACTGATATGTATAAACTAGTACCTACTTTTACCGATGATACTGTGGCGACCTAAGCACACTATTAAATTTTAATAGCTAACTGTACCTACCTAATAACCTAACCTCAAATATATAAAAGGAAAAACTGACTGACTGACTGACTGATCTATCAACGCATAGCTTAAACTACTGGACAGATCGGACTGAAATTTGGCATGCAAATATCTATTATGACGTAGGTTTACGTAGACTAAAGGATTTTTGAAAATTCGACCTCTAAGGGGGTGAAATAGGGGTATAAATTTGTGTAGTCCACGCGGACGAAGTCGCAAGAAGAAGCTAGTAACCATTTAAAAGTAAAGCTAGGTACGAGGATTGTATGAAAATGTAAAAAAATAATAATTACGCGTACAATTTTAATTTTCTGATAAGTATTCGTTAATTTTAATTCATAAAACGTTAATTATATATTTTGAACGGGACGAGTAGAGACATTTTGTGCTTAGAAATTATAATTAGTTAATAATTTATACCAAAAAGGGGACCTAATGTTAATTAGCATGGATTTAATTGAGTCGTGGAAATATGCCGCACTAAATAGGAGGGGCCTTGAGATAGTAAGTGGAAATTTAAACAGACCTTAGATAAATACAAGGGCTTATGGGACACTTTGCGGCCTTTACTGTTTGGAGGTCAAACAGTATTATGAGCAAAGCTAGGTTATTACCTTAACTGGCTAGACAAAGTTACAGTTCTTTGGGTAAATATGAGCATTATTGTAAGAGCTTCCTATTTTATTCAATAAAAACCAGCCAAGTGCGAGTCAGGCTTCCGTACTACAGTCGTATTTTTCGACATTTTGGACGATAAATCAAAAACTATAATGCCTTATGATCTTATGCAAAAAATCAAATTAGCTAGTTAGCTAGGTGAGATTGTGAGTGTGATAAGACCATTGAAGTAGGTATACTTATAATTCAATGGGTAGGACTAATAACGGCGGTAATTAATTATTACCACCCTTCTTGCAAAATTATACCACTTTGCAACTTTACTCAATGTCAGTTAAGATTAAATTATTATTATACCTACTGATTATCGTCTATGTCTATTGTCGTCGTTTCGTGATGGAAACTGATGATGAAGAAAATACCTACGTACTAGAGCACGCACAGATTCTCACGATAGCACTAAAACGATGACATTATAAAAATCTGGAAAATGCTTCGTTCTTAAAATTAATATGCAAAGCATTTTAAATGCTCGCCGTTTTCGAGTTTCGGCACTAATAGTGCCCGCTTGGGACTTAACCAAATTTATGACAGACTCGTAAAAGATGCAAAGCCCGCGTCCTCGACGAGTGGACGTAACTTTGATAGTCAAAAATTTTACAAAGTGCAGTGAAGACTATTAAAAAATTTGCAGTTACGAATTTTTTGATAGTAAAACCCTGTTTGCATGTTGCTCTATCTTATAATAAGATTCTTATTTAACAAGCTACGAAGTTCTTTATAGCTATCAAACGTGGCCAGACTTCAATATTAACCATAAAAGTGAGGACAGAGGTGTTCAACGTATGCGTCGTAGGTATGAAGAGTAATTTAAAAGGCATTGGAGAGCAAGGAAGGTCGACTTTGCGATGGTCCCACAAAATTGTGTTGGTTCTCGGCTTTCTCTTTCATGAGTGCACCTGGTTGTCGAGCAGCAGAGAGAAGTGGCGAATGCTTATGAAGCAACTAAAATCTGCCCCAAAAATACCATTTCATGATGACTTCTCTATCAAGAGTGTTTGTTACCAATGACTGTAGTATACATAGAAGTTATTGGGTGTTACAAAGAAGAAGAAGCTAGTATATGGTTGAGATGTATGTAACGAAGTATTACATTTGCAGCGTATTGCTAATGCCTGATCATCTTCACATTATTTTATTCCGGAATTGCAGAGTTCACCGAGTCTTTTGTACTAAACCTGCCGGTAGACGAAATACCAACACTACTGGAGTGTACGATCTTGGCACACTACTGCAAGATTCGCCTGGGATCCCCAGTCTTCGGAAAGTCCTCGGTAACCTGAGCAACCTGCTAGGCGTCAACTCTGGAGTTTACTTGGATGGCTGGCATGACAACTTGATCGAGAAGAGCCACAAACGAGTACCAGACACCCCTTCCAGGTTAGTCCGCTTCCATCTTAGACCGGATCATCACTTACTACTAGGTGAGATAACAGTTAAGAGCTAACTTGTATCTGAATAATAATAAAAAAATCGTCTCAGTGCGGTAATCTCCCAGAATGAAGATTGAAAATTGATTAACAGAATTTAGTATCACTTTGGCGACACAAAATTTGTTCTATTCTCTAAAAATTAAAAGACTTTTCCTTACTTCCATTTGTTTCGTACAAAATAAACTGCACTGCACAACACGTTTAATCAAATACACGTCGTTCAATTGGTTCGCCTTTTTCGCTTTCATAGTTGCGCCGGGGAGTGTTTCAATAAATAATTCCCCGTGTTAAGATTAATGGTCCGGATGTACGCGACCTGAATCGGTTTCTATGTCAAGGTCGATTGGGGGCAGGTTCCACGTTCTCTTTTATTATTATTGAGGTGTTTATGTAGTTCTTACTCTATCGAGAGCGATTTTATGAAGGTTTGATCAAGCTATTTGCGAGAGTGGTGGATGTTTTGCTCGTGTGATGGAAAAGCCTATTTATTGCAAGTGTGCATAACGGGTTTCGTCTGGATTAAGGGATAGGTATATTGTTTTTTTTTTTCATTTATTAAGTAAGTAGATGATGCCCGTGACTTTGTCTGCGTGGATTTAGGTTTTTTAAAAATTCCGTGGGTACCTACTCTATAATTTTCCCGGATAAAAAGTACCCTATGTTCTTCCCTGGGATGTAAGCTACCTCTGTATCGAATTTCATCAAAATTGGTTATACTGATGGACCGTGAAAAGCTAGCAGATAGACAGACAGACACACTTTCGCATTTATATATTAGTATGGATTATTTGATGTACAAAGGCATGAAAAGGTCTACATCATTATGCATCATGAAGAAATGAAGAGGTCTAAATAATAAGGCGCTAGTTAGGTAGAAAATGTTTATTTACTTGTATTTTAAAGGTAGGGTCACACTTGTTACACAGAAGCTGGAAAGACGTTCCACACTGACAACGGTTCGTAGCGTCATAGTGGATGAATGACGTGCGAGTTGCGAGAGATTTATCCGCTATGAGCGTATAGCAGATAGCTTAGCTTAGCATAACTAGCAACAGAAACAAGAAGTTTCAGTCAGTCTGTAGCCATTCTTGCCATTAAAGTTCAATGCAATTAAGGCCATTAAGGCTCAATATTTTATGTCTATGCATTCGTTTTCTGCACATCACTCTACTCGACACACTACTCACCGGCCACCGCACTCCTAAGAGAAGTAGTAAGCGATAAAGATGCCACCGGTTGTGGCTTCACGCTTCTGTGATAGAACGGTAGGTATGGTATATGTTAAGTTCAAAGAATGTTTGGTGTAAAAATCTTTTTATTCCAAATTTTTGAAACAGATACGTTTTCCATTTAAAATATGATTTAAAATATTTAGTTGGTCCCTTTGCTCTTTTTAGCTCTCACGGCGTAAACTTTAAACTAGAACAATTTGCAACTCAATTTATTTTCCCGTGCAAAATTCCTGCCAGACGTAGATGCGGGTACTCAAAAGTTTGTAACTCAATTCGAAGCTAACGTTCATATAGCGTAAGCTGTTGCGTGCGTAACTATGTTAGGGATGAGGTTTTATAGGAAAAAATAAGTTACTTCGTAATAGAAAACATAGGAGGGTATCTAAAATAAGGGCCAGCGCATACAAACCGCGTGGAGTAGAACCGTTTTTTTGAAAACCATTTGAACTCAGATCTATGTGCGTTGGCATGCAGTTGAAATATCGAAACATCGATAACAAAACTGGGAGAACACGCGGAGGATACGCGGCAGGCGTATAAAGTAGATGCGCCTGGTCAAGCCGCGCGCCACCGGTTTTAAGCCAAAATAAACAAAGATTAGCTCGAGTTGTTATCAAAAAAGACGCCGCGACTTGGCTCCACTCCACTCTGCTGGTGGGCGTTGCGTCTTACTTCCGAAGTTTCTTCGTGTTCTCATAATAGTGACTCGACACGTCTTAGCTAGAAGCAATTTACTAACTTACTTTAAATACAATAGGTAGGTATACTTTTTGTAACTGAATTAAAAAAAAAAAAAAAAAAGAGAAATGGGCAGGGCGGATGCTACGATAAATATGTAAACATTTTATAATTATTTTGAAAATTTAAAGCGAAATTCGAATTCAACTTCCTCCTTGCATCTTCAACCATTGATCCTAGCATTAAAATTGTAAATACAGTACACAAGGCAGTTAAGGTCCACTTTAAGTTAACGTATATGTATAGCGACACTCGAATTCTATCGACGTTTACGAGAGGTAAAATCTCATACTAACCCTACAGAATGGTATAGGGAATTCATAAAGACTATCAAAGTTTTTGGGATAATGAATATGGCCATCCATGAACATTTGCAGCACCAATGCAATGCCAGCACAGTTAAGCGCATGCAACGGATTTGCGGTCGTCTGATTAAATTACGACCGAAATCATCAATGAAATCAGGCGCTTCCGTAATTGTTCTAGCGTAAGTAGATCCACGCACATCGACAATCATAAATTCGCTACTGCTAGTCATTGAGTTATACACAACTAGAGGATTTAGGTTTTTCAAATCCCGTGGGAACACTTTGATTTTCCGGGATAAAAAGTAGCCTGTGTCCTTCCCCGGGATGCAAGCTATCTCTGTACTGAATTTCGTCAAAATCGGTTGAACAGTTGGGCCGTGAAAGGCTAGCAGACAGACAGACAGACAGACACACTTTCGCATTTATAATATTAGTATGGATTTCGAATCTAAAGCGTAAATGAACTTAACATTAAAGATAATAAGTTGCCATTAAAGTATATCGAAGTTTTAATGAAATTTGGTGAAGACTGAAGTGTAAAGCCCTAAAATATTCATTGAATGAACCTTAATGAGGCTCCCGTCTTATTTGCTCAGCGTAATAACAATAAAACATTACCTTCACCTACCTTACGGTTACTTAATTATTACCGAGTGAAACGGCTGTCAGTATGTTGAGACTATAAAGAAAGCAGAATAAATATTGATTAAATCTCAGAATATAGATAAACTTAGTGCAGATGTTATAGGCACAAGGACAACAATTGTGAATTTTAATTTTTAAGTAAAACAACTAATCAAGTTCGCGTCAGTGCACGCAAGATGATAAAAATAGACAGACAGACAGACCGGACAAAATTATAAGGGTCGTTTTACTACCCCACTTATCCTCAAAAACTTGATTAGTAAGTACCTACTAGTTTTATGAATATTTACTGATTTTGAAATACCAATATTTTATTTTCATGTACTTACCCATAGTATACGACAGGTCAAGATGGCAATCGAGGTATGAGGTGAGGGGACGCCCCGCACACTCGCACAAGTCACCCGCGCTTGCCCGCATCGGTTTAGCGCAGCGGCTGTGTGGTTGTGCGGGGCTTCCCCAGCCCGATTGCTATCTCGACCTGACTCGTACTATAACTTAGCATTTGACAAAAAAGTCGTTTTCTAGAACACTGATCTTTCAGTCACGTATACCTAGTCAGCGACAAGTTGAGATGGCAATCGGGGTATGAGGCGGGGGGACGCCCCACCCCACACACCCTCACGTCAACCGCGCGCTCGCCCGCACCGGGTTAGCGCGAGGGTTGTGCGGGTGTGCGAGGCGTTCCCTCCCCGATTGCCATCTCGACCTATCGCGTACTACTATAGATAGTCACGTAGTAGTGCGTGTATTAAAGTCAATCAATCTTCTTCACGAAAGTAAGACACTAACTATTCAATAGCCGCCACCGTGAACACGTCCTAACACCGTGCCTCATTTGTAATCAGCATACGCGACCCTTGCGGTCTCATCACCGATGCGAGTTCCTCCAAAGCACCTTTGTAATTTCGAAGCCGCAGCATTTACTGAGGCCCTCTTAATTATAGGGACGATTGTGCCCGTACCCGTTGTCATACCCCGTATTTATGTGACAAAGCCTTTATTAAACACTAGCTTTTTCCCGCGATTTCGTCCGCGTGGATTTAGGTTTCTAAAGATCCCGTTGAAATTTTTCAATTTTTTTTTAAATCACCTTAGTAGTTTTGAACGCAGCATTTACTGGGGCCCTCTTAATTATAGGGATGGTTACGCGTATGTCATACTCATATTTATGTGACAAAGCCTTTATTAAACACTAGCTTTCTTCCGTGACTTTCTCAGCGTGGACTTAGTTTTTAAAGATTGAGATTTTACAAAATTATTTCTTAGTGGGAAGGTCTAAGTTTCTTTCGTATATTCTATTCTTGTGTAATCATGACATTGACAGGGGGGCGCTGTTGAAGAAAAAAGGCTTAGAATATTCGAACAAGAACAAAGGGGACACTTGACGGCAACTTTAGTTCCGATTTTCGCCACGCGCCAAGAAAGCCTTGTTTCACTGTAATATTCTAACACATCGACATGTCAACGTACAGCTCGAACCGCTGTGAACCAACAGATAAGATTTATCAAGCACCAGAGTGAACTAGAGTAAGGAAACTCTCGGTGTGATCCTGAATCAACAACTGTCAAAAGCTATAGTGACGTGAAATCAAAGATACCTAGTCGTTTCATATCCTACCGAGCCTACAAAACGTCGAGGCTTCAACTGTGGCAGGCGTCAAATGTTACATACATTTGACGCCTGCCACAGGTGAAGCCTCGACGTTTTGTTACGAATTTTCTAACTGTCGTGAACTAGTTTAAATAATACGATACACGCCCGTCCACTGTACGCTTAGTACGAGATTTAATGTGTCGCCAACGTTGATAGTATTCGAGTGTCGAAACACTCCAGCATTATAGTACACTGGATCTTAACTGCCTTGTTTTAAAGCTCAAGTTTGTTTACACATCTACAGCCAGCGCTCCAAACGGAAACGTTGCGAAATTAAAATCAGGGGCATTGAATTTTTGACTTCAATTCAAGGCTCTTAAGGTACATTTCACTTTGAGGTTTTGTGTTTCAACTCTCGAATTCGAGCAACGTCGGTGATACGTAAAATCTGTACGGGAGCGGTGTGCAGGCTCGACCGTACCAAAGGGGAGATCTCCCACCGAGCGGTTGGTTGTGCTCGGTAGCGCCAGCTGGGCCGACGGTTATGTCTTGAAACTTCTATATATAGTCCAGATTGCAGAAAACTCCGTTAGTGCGATTGCTATCGGCGGTACATTTGTTCGGGACTACGTCATCGATTGAACAGCGCCATCTAGTTTCTATTGTGGTAACCGCCACAAATCTTAGACTAAGCGTACTGCAGTTAATTCGGTAGAAAACACAAGCTCAATTCAGCCGGCACACGCTTCCGGTTTTTTTTTTAATAAATATAATTTTAAAATAAATATTCTACTGCAATAACAATCAACATAAAGTAAAATAACATACGCAAGGCGGACGTGTTAGGCGTTAAAAAATCTAACCCTCTCTCAGGATGCAATCCGCATCCTGAGTGCGCATGTCACGGCTCACGAGTGGATGGAGCGGGTTATTTTTATACTACCTTTTTGCCATTGTTATTTTTATACGTGTGAAAAAGCTTGAAAATACACTTCCTATAAAAGAAATAAAAGAAAACCACAAGTTCCTTTTTAGTGTTACCTACAGTTTTTTATTGTCACTTACTAGCTGATAGCTAGTAAAGTGGTTTACTTGTTCTGATGGGAGGCTTTGGCCGTGGCTAGTTACCACCCTGCCGGCAAAGCCGTGCCGCCGAGCGATTTAGCGTTCCGGTACGATGCCGTGTAGAAACCAAAGGGGTATGGGTTGAGTAAAAACTGCCATATCACTTCCATGTTAGCCCGCATCCATCTAAGATTGCATCATCACTTACCACCAGGTAGGATTGCAGTCAAGGGCTAACTTGTATCGGAATAAATAAAAAAAGCTGATCCCCGCGACTACGTGTGAATTTAGGGTTGTAAAAATCGCGTGGGAACTCTTTGATTTTCCGGGATAAAAGTAGCATATGTCACTCTCCAGGTTTTTAACTATACCTACCCATGTAAAATATCACGTCGATCCGCTGCTCAGTTGCGACATGATTGAAGGACAAACCAACAAACAAACACACTTTCGCATTTATAATAGGGGTAGTGATTCTTAGTTTTATATTTATCTGGTAGGTAGGTAAGAGGTACCTACATGAAAATATTGGTTGGTTTTATATCTCAAAAATTCGTAGATACTGTTGTTTAAGTAAATATGATTCCATCGCCAAAATAAACTTTAACTAACGAAATACTTGATATCTTGGCAGATTTCTCTCAAAAAACTTATTAATTTTCATCATCCCTTAGATTAGTATCTGTCCCATTAGGCAATAAGCTGTAACAAAATTCCGAGACATTTTATTAATCGCATCTGGTTAATCCATTATTTTTTCGCTACTCTAATTGAATACTAGGGAAAATGTAATATGAAGCTACGAGAATTTCTCGGAATTTTTTCATAATAATCTCTACTCACAAACTTAATATGAACAAAAAGGGCAAAGTTATTTAGATCATTTTGTACATTGATATGCAAAATTAATAGTAGTCACAAATCTTTGGGTTTATCCAAACTGTTTTAGTATCTCTACCTATATAATTTTCATCATATATTTCTAAATGCATAGTTTATGGATTATACTACCTCCAATACCAAATGTAATCCATGTAATCCTCCAAGTCATATTGTCATAGCTTAGTACATAGTAGATTTAAGCTCTCCATATTGGTACCTACGTAGGTATGTACCTACTTCCCTCAACTAAGAGGCCATTTGTCTATATAGTAATAAAGAAAAACTGACTGACTGATTAATCTATCAACCCACAGCTCAAACTACTGGACGGATCAGACTGAAATTATAAAGATGGCTATTATAACGTAGACATCCGCTACGAAAGGATTATTCAAAATTCGATCCCGAAGGTTAGGAAGGAAAATATGGGTTTGAAATTTGTGTAGTCCACGCGGACGAAGTCGCGGAAATAAGCTAGTCATAACTAATATCATAAATCTGGGAGTCATTAACTTGTTACTAGATATACATACCTAAGATTAGTGAAACTCAACCATTGGTCTTTAATTCTTTAGTCATACCTATTCAAAGCATAAAGAAAACAAATGGATATATGGGCCCGGCTCATAACTATCGGAATGATTAGGTACGTAAAACGTTGCAGTAGCGACAGCAACGCGACAGCAGTAGCAATCCGACAGTTCATTTGCTGTCTTTCTTTTTCTTCTTCTTATTTTGCTTTGTGCCTATTGCTGTCTTTCTCTAGCCGGACGTTTGACAGCAATGGTCGCGAGATTTACGTCTGTCGCAAGCCTGTCGCCAGATCACCACGCCGCGGTTGCCATTTTGACCTACCACGTACTACATTTTTCTACTAAAGCGCTTGTATTAAATCCTTCACTTAATTTGCTAAATCCGAATGAGTAAAAACATTCCCACAGAGGGGGTCTCATTGACCCAGCTTGACCTTTAGTGTTTTACTGGAACCTTATCAACCACCAAAACACCCTTTGGAGATTAGCGATTCCATAAAGGTTTTACACACGTCGAAAATAAAGAAAGAGCGGCTATTTCAGCCCGCCCGCAACGAATCTCAGTCGGGGCACGTACTTTCAAACCATTAAGCTTAACACGCCAAATTATTTATTCAAACACTCAAATACAACTATTTAGGGTAGAGCTGACCCCAATATAAACGGCTCTACAATGTATTTAGTTAATGCCCTTTATATATTATCCACTTTGAAAGTTACTATGGCGAGTGTCAAGTGGATTAGTTGCATACGGACACATTATGCAGGCTACACAATTACACAATCAACTACATCGACCAATTTCCCATGAGGTTAAAAGACTTGATCATGCAATCTTGGCCATATGGAGATTGTCTATCGGTTGCTGATGATATATATGCTATTGGTAAGAGCACTAATTTGAACATTGAAATCAACACTTGTTAGAAAAAAATTACGAAATAATACTTAAAATGTACCTGCTACTAGTACCTATTTCTGTATAGACATTAGACACCTTTATTTTAGACTAGCTGATGCACGCGACTTCGTCTGCGTGGATTTACGTTTTTAAAAATCCCGTGGGAACTCTTTGTTTTTTCGGGATAAAAAGTAGCCTATGTCCTTCTCCGGGATGCAAGCTATCTCTATACCAAATTTCGTCAAAATCGGTTGAACGGTTGAGCCGTGAAAAGCTAGCAGACAGACAGACAGACTCACTTTCGCATTTATAATATTAGTATGGAAGTATGGATTAGGATTAGGAGTACGTATGTAATCAAGTGTACGGAATCCACACTTCAGTCTAAGGCACAGTCTACATCTACCGGCCGGCTTTATCTCGGTCAAAGCTCGAGACACCGCACTCGGTCAAGTACTAAATGAATGTGAATAGAGTCAACACCCGGTCGAGATGTTCAATAGGTGGACAACCGGGAGTGTAGCTCATTTTAACTTGGATTTTCTTCATCATCATCATCATCATGATCAACCCATCGCCAGCTCACTACAGAGCACGGGTCTCCTCTCAGAGTGAGAATGGTTTTGGCCATAGTATACCTCGCTGGCCATGTGCGGATTTGTAGACTTCACATACCGTTGAGTTTCCTCACGACATTTTCCTTCACCGCTAAGCAAGTGATATTTAACTCCGAAAAGTTAGAGGTGCGTGCCCGGGATCGAACCCCCGACCTCCGATTAGAAGGTGGACGTCCTAACCAGCTTTTCTTAGCTTTCTTAATTTATCTATACTATTTCTGATTTGGTATTTAGATACTTAAAATACTTTTTGGACTGAGTTTACAGATCGTTACCTAATGTCTGGAATCGATTTTTTATTGACTTGTGCTATAATTTACTCATGAATGAATTAGAAACTGATTCATTAAAAATGTTCGATGGAAAACCAGATCTCGAAAGTGTGGCTCAGCTTGCATTTTGGTATTCTTATTATATATCAATACCACTTCTGATTTGGTACACCTACTTTAAATTTTTCCGCCAAAATTTTGGGCTCAAAAATCCCTACCTAATTTCTGAAATAGTGGGAATAAAACTTGGGTCAAATTAAGCACATTGTTTTTCTTTTAAGCCGACAAAAGTTACTCAGGTATATTTTATAGTGGATTAATAAAATATTTTCAAAATACCGAATAGTAAACACATATATCTCACTACACTGGTTCATCCCTTTTGTGTATTCTAAACCTAAGGGTAATTGAATTAACTGTAATGCGTAAAAGTCCCTCGAGTAGGTACGCATAACACAAAGGAATGTTATTTCTAAATGACTATGATTATGGCGGTAGGTACGTTCAAGCATTAATTTTGTTTCAGAACTTTATAATGGACCTTTCACCTCTGTATATATGTAGTTTTGCCCTTTTTAAAATGACTCTTTTTTATAATATGCCTTTGCAAACTTTTGAAATTATTGCATTCAATGGAAAATATAATGATTAAACGAACTTACCAATAAGTGAAGTTCTATCATAATTATACGAAGGCTTCTTCCAAAGAAATTAGGGTGTTTTAGTAATACAATTAAAATGAGTCCAATCACAAAATACCTACAGTTTCTCTGATTAAGACTCCATCATCAGACCCAACCCAACATGAAACTAAACACTATCAAGGACAGTCCAAATAAACCAGGATTCCTACAAAATAAACCACATTGAATTCTGTCCATCAGTTTACGAGCTAAGCTGGCACAAACAAAAAGGCGGCACCAGTGTTTTTGAGTCAAGGGCTAGTAACAAATAGGATTGAAAACACACCCTCAATGGTTGAGCTGTCAAATCCCCAACAATACCTCGGGAAGTGGCCTTAGTTAATGAAGACTATTCAATTAGAGTTATTAGACAATAGGAAATACAGCCATAGAAAATACGAGCAATAAATACGGCCTGCGCACCTGCCTCCTAATTGCGTTACCGGATAATATAAAATAAATCTTAACGTTATTGAATTAAATGCTATTTCTGTAACACTAAAAATAGATGAAGACAAATGGTGGTAGTGGACTTGCGTGCAGACGAAGCGTGCTATAATTCCTGCTTGGTATGGCGATAGCACTATTTGGCACGCAGTTGGGAAGTAAATAGCACCATTATTTTCAAACAATGTAGGTGGATAGCGGAAATTCGATTTGCAGTTTTGAGTGATTTAAAACTTCACTTTTAGAATAAACTTTGTCCTACATTCTCATATGAGACAAACTATGGGCAAAACATTTTGAAAAATACAAAGTTTCAAAACCTTTAAAAATTATCTTGTGAGAGAAGATCCTGCAGAGATTCCTTCAATTGTAAAGGTTAAAATCTTCAATATTATAAATGTAAAAATGTGTCAATCAGTCCGTCTGCACTTTTTCATGGCTCAACCACTGAAATAATCTAATCTTAAAGAAAGACACAAAGCTTGCACTTTGGAGAGGAACATCGGACATCTACACGGAATCTCAGGAAAACAGAGGGTCCCGACGTGATTTAGGCTGAACTCTAAATTAATATCATAAAAATCTCTTAAGTGTGTGAAGTCTGCTAATCCGCACTTGGCCAGCAGCGTGGTAGACTGTTGCCAAACCCTTCTCATTCTAAGAAGACATCCATGCTCAGTAGTGAGCCGGCGATGGGTTGATGATGATGATGAAATTAATTTAAATGAAATCAACAACAGGACCAAGTCAATTAATTTAACACCATTGACAGGAATGGAAGGCTCCAGGTCGCTAAAGACGCAAATGGTTGGATGAAGGGGGTGGACAGGGCTTAGTTACCCAAAGTTAAAAGAGGCGGTTTTAAATAGAGAAGCTTTTCGCATGATGACCTCCAAACATCGTTTCGAAGAAGGCACGCGATGATGATGATGATGACAGGAATATATTTATAATCGTTTACAAGGTATACAAACAATATATATCAACAAGGTAGCCAATCAATCAATAGCTCAACCGGTATAGGAGTGGACTGAAAACCGAAAGGTCGACGGTTCAAATCCCGCCCGTTGCACTATTGTCGTACCTACTCCTAGCACAAGCCTGACGCTTAATTGGAGAGGAAAGGGGAATATTAGTTATTTAATATGGCTAATATTCTTTAAAAAAAAAAAAGTATCATTTACTTAAATAAAAAAATATACAAACTTGTTGTAAATACGGTTATATGGTACACGGTAGAGCGGTAGATGATTGTGTTCTACATTTTATTTGCACCAGTTTTCCCTCAATATGCCACGACTGCAGTTCGAACGCGTGTACAGAATGCAAATATCTAGATTCAACTCGTCGTCGCCTTTACCATACTTCTGTTTGAAACTCAAAAGTCATACAAATTTTGAGAGCATTGCAACTGATGCAATACACAGCTGCAATATTAGAGTTTAAATCAGTTTCTTTAAATCGGTTACAATTCAAGTAGTGCTTTTATTTTCTTCTCTTAATATATAATTATAACAAAATTAGAAGTTTAGTTAGAACTTTATAACAAGTATAACACCTAATGTACCTACACAGTCAATGCAATAAAATTTATTCTATTCTATCATTTGAGAGCTTACTTAGAAGGGTTTGTCTCCTAAGACATGATTATAAAAATTGTTGAAGACAACAGAAGGTGTGGAAAGAAGTTTGTGGTAGAGAGAGAGAGAGAAAAAGAAGAGAGAGAATGATAGAGAGAGTCGAGAGACAAGGATGGAAAGAGCTACACCAACAAAAGCACTTTTGTTAAGTTACTAGCGACCGACCCCAGCTTCGCACGGGTAGCTTATTACGATTTTCGGACGGATCTCTACTTTTTGAAAATAAAATATAGCATATGCCACTCAGGAATAATGTATCTTTTTACTGGCGAAAGAATTTTCAAAATCGGCGCAGTAGCACCAGAGATTATTTCCTACGAACACATTTGCAAATTCTCCTCCACCCACCTCTCTATAATATTAGTATAGATAATTGTAATGTAGATCCAAAACGTTTTACCCGCTACGTGAGCTAAAGGCAAATAGCTCGGAGGACACCGATCCTGGTGTTCCAAGGTGCTGGAGTGGCAAACCCGCCCTAAAAGACGCATCGTCGGTAGATCCCAACAAATGGGCATACGATCTCAAGCCTTTCACAGACTGAAACGGGCACAAGGCTTTGAACTGTAGAAACCTTTGAAAAACACCTTTCCCATTGTCCAGGAGCGCACATCTATCGAATTCCATTTCATCATTGTCATCAATGATGAAGTCGTATAAATGCAACTTAAAACGCATATAAAATAAGACAATATTATTAAGCGACAAGGAAAACTTGCTATTATTCTAAGAGCTCAAACAATAAAAGCACGGCAATTTGTTTAGAATAAACGGCAGCTTGTGCTAGTGGTATTCCATACATTCATACATGTGTTGTGTTTTACATGCCACGAGTCACGATCCCGCAATATAAGTATACACGCGGAAACGTCAACAATGCTGGGCCGCTGCGAAATTACGACGTATCTACAGAAAAGCGAGATTACTTGTACCACTTTACGAACTTTATTGAATTCTAGATGTAAGAGTTCCTTGACATTTTTCATACCAGCATAGATGAGACTACAAGTCCGGAATAACAATGAAAGTTTTATTCTCAAAAGTGAAAATAATAAAATTATAAAAATTTGAGTAGGTATGGTATATCTACTATGCGATGTCTAAAAATCACTACTCATATAATAACTGCGAAAGTGTGTTTGTTTGTTGGGTTGTCCTTCAATCATGTTGCAACGGATCAACGTGATTTTTGCATGGGTATAGTCCTAAGACCTGGAGATAACATAGGCTACTTTTTATCTCGGCAAATCAAAGAGTTCCCACGGGATTTTTAAAAACCTAATTCCACGCGTAAAAAGTCGCAAGCATCAGTTAGTATAATATAGTTTGACTGCTAAAAGCAGCGAGTTTAGTAATTTAAGTCCATTATTTAAAACTGGTTTAACGCCTTTAGCACACCGACTTTGCTTGCGGTAACGAAACCATTAAACGTCTTTATATGCCTAATCCTTTGACGTAGAGGCGTTTGAAGTTTCGCTACCACAAGTGAAATACGTCAGTGTGCTAATGACGTAATTCAAGAACTCAATACAGCCTTTTGGCCAGATATGTTTATTGTTTATTAAACAGTATAGTACGCGACAGGTCGAGATGGCAATCAGGGTATGAGGCGGAGGGACGCCCCGCAAACCCGCAAGTCACTCGTGCTATCCCGCACCGGGTTAGCGCGGGGGCTGATTGCCAACTCGACTTGTCACGTACCTAGGTACTATACCTACGTGGATACCGTGAATATGACAAAATTGAATTGACGATGTTTGAACGTTTCATTTCCGTAGATATACTATTCTATGGACCAAAGTCAAATAAAAATCGGATATAATCGGATGAACTGACTGACATATTATATCAACGTACAGTTCAAACTAGCGTTGGGTCTAGATACTTGAAATTTTGTATCTTAGTTTTCTCCATAACGTCGCCCTCCAAAAAGAAATAGTCATAAATTGCACCTAAGCGAAGTCGAAGCAATCCAGCTTGTTACTTTATAAAACGTTATTTTAGATGTTTCTTTACAAAATGTTCAATTCACGATTTCCACGAAAAAAAAACACTCGTTATTGCGACGAAGTGATTCAAAGCGAGAAAGAAACTAACCTCAAAGTGAAAGTAATTAATCGGAAAAGTAATTATAGCGCAATTAAAGGCAACAAACGCTCAGTGCTGTTACGGAGACACTGCAGTCTATTATCGTAGCTAAACTATAGTACGCGACAGGTAGAGATGGCAATCGGGGTATGAAGCGGGGGGACGCCCCGCACACCCGCACGTCACCCGTGCTATCCAGCATCGGGTCAGCACGGGGGGTGTACGGGTCGTCCTAACCCCGAGTGCCATCTCGATCTGTCGCGTTCTATATACCTATGTATCGTGAGACATGCTTTTGAGGAGATACAAATAAAGGCGTAAGCATACTTAACATCATCATTATCCTATTGCTGTGGTCCAGCATGGGTCTTCCGTCAGAATGAGATGGGTATGTTCCGCAGTCCATCACGCTGGCCAAGTGCGGACTGGTACAATTCACAACTTCGAAAACATTAGGGAAAACTCTTAGACATCCAGATTTCCTTACGATGTTTTCCTGCACCGTTAAAGTGATGTTCGATTGGTTAAAACGCATTTACTATGAAGCTTTCTACAGCTAGCTTGTTTTGTATTGAATTTGAGTTGAAGCTCGGTTTCAAACAAGTTTCGGGAACATAGCACGAACGATATTTGGTTTGTAGATATTTCGAATAGATATCCCGATCAACACAGGGCTGCGGTAGGGAAATACATCAAGCAAAGTTGTTAGGGGCAGAATTTATCTACATATAAATTAGATTTAGATTTGGTAGGTACAGGATAGTCTAGCATCATCCGTGTTCAATATATGTATTATATGCAGATAAATATACTACACAAGGTATTAAATAAAACTAAATTACATGAAATAACCAGTAACGCTTATTTCAGTATTCATAATACTTAACTGGAGACTAATGGAGCAATTTTTGTATAATGACGCATAAGGTTGTTTTTTTTATACATACTCTTTAATTACACACCAAATATAGCTATCAATTGTGAGCTAGATATTCAAACAATATAATCATCGATATCGAAACCACCCCTTAAAATAATTGAATGAGAATTTCGAATATAATTATAGAGAGTTAGTTTCATATTTTGAAGATTAATTCAAATTCATAATACAACCACCATCTTCGATAATGGCACATCATCAAAAGACGAAGCAAGTCCCACGAGCGAAGGCACAAGAGTCAACAGATCCGCAAGCAATACATCTTACAGTATTATTATTTATTTGCAAGACTGCAGGTACTTGAGAAAAAAGACCTTGCGTTCTTGCAGCCATGTCTCATCTAATAAAGAAGAATACCATAATTAGAAGTAGGACGTAAGCTACATGTTCCTACTACATTTCATTTTAAAATAGCAATCCCCGAGTTTTTTAAGGTAGTAAGGGAATTGCGAATCAGTGGTAGATTCATTTGACGATTCAAAAGCACTTGTAAAGTATGTATATATTGAAATAAAAAATCATCTATCTGTTTCTATAATCTGTAACTGGAGCATAATGAGATGGAGAGAATGTTGAATGCGTAATGAGGCAAGCTTAGCGGCCATAAGCTGATTATTCGGCAATCCATTCGCTATTCAGTTTAGGTAGTGTAGTGTGAAACGCCATACATTTTGCGATATTCAATTTATCGATTCAAATAAAAATTAATAAACCGGAGATGAGCTTAGAAATAAAAAAAGGCAACGGAAATGAAAATAATAGTTTTAGAATTTTGTCTCTATCATAGGGAGTAGTCGAAATTTTCTATATTATTCGGAAAATCTAAGTTCAGTTACTTGGTTTTAATTTTTTTGTAACAACTAATGGCAACTAATGACAGATTCCGGATTAACTAACTTCTCGCAAATAATTTTTATAAGGAACGAAAGTTAAATTGATATCATAAAAATGTTAAATGCATCGATGTTTAAATGTTATCAAGTCAATGTATTCAAAAAAATCATAGGCCCGATATCCACCAAAGCGGAGATAACATATTATATTGATAGATGACGTGCTAATTTTTTCACAGCATCTATCAAAAATTTGACTGATAGGTACATTCCTAGAATGTATCTAGAAAATTAGAGAATTTGATTGGTCAGTATTGAAATGAGAGCTAAACTACATTTGTTTGGAGCGCACTACCAATAAGCTCCTCTTAAACACATATCCGCGGATCTTCATCAATTTAGATGCCTTGCACATTCTAACTTATTTTCATCACGTTGGGTGCCAATACAAGGGAATATTAACCATGACGCAATCGTTCACGCTTTTGACCCGTTAGCATGCAATGTCTATTCACACGGAATGAAGTGTGAACAGTGATAACTGATAACAAAGTCAACACTTCCGAATCTCCCGCATCCATCATATATTTAGCGGTACAAATGCTTATCGATTCGTTCCAGAGACTGAACCCTTGTAACTCCTATGAGCATAACACACTGTTGATCAGAACGATTTGCCAAGTGTGATAACAAACTGGTAGGTATATCTGATCAACAGTTAAATTAAAAACACATTTTTCCTGTACAACATGAAACGAGTCGCAGAGAGGTATGGGTACTTATCATTAGCACAAGACCGAGGATTCCGAAAATCTGACCTATGTCCAGTAGGGTTCAGAACCGGGAAATCCCGGTCTCGAAAGTACCGAGAATTCCCGGTACTTTTGTCAGTAAAAAAGAACCGGGAAATCAATTTGATTTCCCGGTTCTTTCGGTACTTTCGGGAATTTTATCTTAAGGGGAAAGCAAGTGTCAAATCGCGAAAATGCTTTAAATTTGAAGAAAAAGATTTTCTTTCCTAAAGCATTAACAGCTATTAAATACATGTAATAAAAAACTTCAATTTGTGAAGATCATAATGACCTATCACATTTGTTCAAATTATCCCGTTTTTTGAAGAATTGATGTTGAAAACATTGCTATCATCAACTTGTTTTGTTGTTTTTTTCTTTAACGGCTTAACGTGTTAAATTCAAACCATCACAAAACAATATGTTTAGGTTATCTTATCATTTTAAATTATTGGTTTTAAACTAAATGTTTTTCATTTCTTAAATAATCTAAAACGAACGGAAATTATTCATTTTCTTGCAGGCGCTAAATGCCGCCAGTAGCCTTTTGGCTTTCATGGCGGGCGGAGCTGCGCGCCGCCATTTCTTCGTAAAATTACGCTATAAACTTATTATTTTTGAATGAAATTTGTGTTTATATGTACTGGTAATGGTTGAATAATAAAATAGGGATTTATTTATCTCAAAATGAAGCCTGCTCACTACTCAAATTTATTTTAAAATTATCGTAGTATTACGTACTAGTTGTGAGGTTGTCATAGATTATGTTGACAGACAGTAATATTTTCTAAGTAAGTATTATACCTATGTGTCAGATCCATATTTGAATTTCATTTCATTTCATTTCAAGTGGCAATGAGCGCTCGTAATTCGAAAAGCCAATATATATTTACAAAATACGATCCCAATTCCCAAGGTACTGGAATGGCGACCTCGCACCTGAAAGCGCAGCGTTAGAAGACCCCCTCTAGGTGGACAGACGAATCAAACGAGTCAAAGGGAGCCGCTCGATTCAGGCGGTGAAAAACTGTGCCATGAGGAACATGGGGACAACGCTTTGTTGATACACAAAAAGGCGTCTCAATTTTGCTGCTGCGACGCTGAATTACTTGCAAAATCCATAAAATTATTTCCTTCAACAAAATGATGAAGATTTAACAGTATTTCCTCACCCAAGCAGTGATGAAATGTGCAACGGAATAGTATCATTGCTAAGCCGCACTAAAACCTCAATAACCACAGCATATCCAGCTCAACCCTTACCAGTACCAAGCTCACAAGGTGAACCGACGAGAGACCGTGACCGTGACTCTGAAGTACTTGAAGTACAAAACATTGCTTTGACGAAAGAAGATGAGTGAAATGCTGAATAGAAAATAGAAGCAAAATATGAAAAGACTTGATTGATTCTAGTTTTATTTTATTTTTAAACTCACACAATATAAGTTCCAATAAAAAATACTTTTAAAGCGTATTGCGGTTTACTTTTATGAGTTCTAAAGCGTAAAACTTGTTTTATATAAAAAAAACTATGAAGAAACCGAAATTCCCGAAAGAACCGGGAAATCCCGGTTCCTTTGGGTAAAAATACCGAAATTCCCGGTTCTCAAAAAAGGACCGGTTCCGTAAACCCTAATGTCCAGCAGTGGATTTAAATCGATTTAGACGATGTTAAGTGCAGCAATCAACATAAAAATCACACTAGTATTACAAAGGCAAAATTTTGTATGTGTGTGTATGCGTTTGTTACTCTCACGCAAAAATAGCTGGACGGATTTGGCTGGGAATTAAGATAGATTATACCTTGGATAAATACACAGGCTACTTTTTATGCCGTAAAAATCCTCATTTCCCGTCCATTTTCGATTTTTTGCGGGCATTATCTATCTAGTAGAGCATATTGTTTTTAATAAAGGTAAAATTTAAGTGATGAAATGTTAATACTTTCTAGACTTGACCTTATCTGTGATGAAAATAGATGTACAAGATCATATTTATCATAATGTCAGCATTACCATTGAACCAAAATGTAGGACAAGGGGCCATTTCAATTAAAATGAAGTATGTAAACAGGAATAATACAGTAAATCATCAAACGTAACTATCAATCTTGTACGGGAAATGGCGGAGCAAGGTAGGGCAATAACAGACACATGTATGAGACTACTATACTAGTATTAGATACCTCACATCCCAAGCACATATCTACTGCATTAGAATAAGTTAATTTTATTTACTTATTATAAATGTTTTGTACGAGTTTAGCATATAACAGGTTCTAAAAAGAGGTTCTCATAGTCCAGTTACTTAAGAATGAAAAAAGGGGTTAATCTTGGAATGAGAAGTACATGTCCATACCATGCCAGCCAATTACTGCTCAAAATCCATATCTAATTAATCATACTAACAGCTTCTTAAAACTGATATAAAGGGCTCGCTGAAAACGAACTTATAGAGAAGCGAAAACAACGTGCTAATACCAATTCTGCACAAATGTTCCCTCTAGGGGATTACGGAAATCTCATTAGTCCTAAACTAAAGTGGTATTCTGGCCGCGAATCATATATGTACATATTGAAAACATGCTCCAGTTCATAGACAATACTGTGATGATAACGTTATGTAACCGTTTCAATTAGTGTAACCAGCTGAGAAATTAGTAGCAAAATAAATCATAAGGTTGAATGAATTAAGAGATCTTTTTGCGAATAATCATATAATTATGATTTCGAATCAACATAATTGATGATAAGTTAGGTATAGCAACAGTTTCAAAAGGAGTATTAAGCAAAGAAATTAGTGACAAAAAGAATTTTATGATTGAATGAATTAAGAGATATTTTTGCGAATAAATATATAATTGGACACGTTTTCGAATCTTTGTTGTATTAAAAAGTGTATCTCGACACAAAATAAATCAAAACGCTGAGAAAAGCGAAATGTCTTAGAATTAAAAAGAATACACAAGGGTCGAAAAGCTGTATAGAAACGTAACAAAAAAGCGTCGAGAATTCTGAAGTTGATAGCTGTTTTTCTCCTGTTTTATTTAGGGATGCTGCAACTACTTAAGGTGTTTATCGTTAAAAGTAAGCAGCAGTATTTCGGGAAAACATTCTTTTTTATGACTCAAAGGAAACGTACTTAGTATTTATCTAATTCTTTAACGAAGGTATTTTTACAATAAACATTAAATAAAATTTTGTGGTAGACCAAAAAGGAAGCCGAAACGTAATCGCGAGTCATTTCGGAATAGGCTTATTTCTCAACAGTAGACAGTAGGTACAAGTTTTTTTTTTAAATTTTAGCTTTTCGGTTCAAATTGAATAATGAAAATTAGACTTCAACTTTAGTAGGGTGAAAACCCCGTAGTTTACACTGATAGGTATAGGTATAGGTGAGGGCACTTTGGTAGTCAGGCGCAAGTTTTTCATGTAAGTATCGACACTAATACTATAAGTAGGTAAAGTTTGTAAGTTTTGATGTAGGGGGTAATCTCCGAAGCTAATGATCCGATTCTGAAAATTCTTGCACTATAGATAGCTACATTATGCCTGAGTGCTGAGATTATAAATTATACCACGCGGACAAAGTAGCGGGAAAACGCTAGCCCAATAATAAATTTGATTCAATAATTTTGCAGATTAAACGTCAAAGTATAGAGCAAATGAACGAGTAGTATCGACGACTTGGCCAATAAGAAATGAAATTTACGTGGGTAGGGGCATTTTAGACTCATTAAAACCGAGCGTAGCGTAGGCGGGAGGGGCTGAAACACAATTCACTCCGCCAAAAGGCAGTGGCATTTTGAAAATGACTTCGCGTTATTTGAACAGCCGAGGAAACCTGTGCCACGAAATAATTTGTCACACACCTTGACCCAGTTTCCAGTGGCGGGCACAAATAAGAAAAAAAACGGGAGGCACTTACTTTGAAAAGCTGCGGGAGACTGTAAAGTTCAAATATATTATTTGCTCTTATGGTGTCATTAAGTGAAGTTGTACTCCAAAGTTGAACGTGATATGGGCTAACTTTGCCGGGAAGCTTAATAATAAACTTCTATAAACCAAACAGTTTATTTGCTGACGGAACGGCTTTAGTGTAAATAATAAAGTGAAGACTGTTACATTAATTAAAATTTGTAGGGCGAGGGGATAGATATTTCATTGGGTAGATAGGATATATAACAAAAAACAAAGAACTAAGTAGGTACCTTCAAGTTTTTGAAAAAAAAATGAAAACCACGTGTGTTTTAATAAGCTAAGTGTCCACTAGCAATAAAACTTTCAGAAGTCGCTGTCTTTGTCACGTCAGTGTCGATTCCACCAAGTTTTAGTTGCTAAAATAAAATTAGCTGATTGCAAATGACTGACTAGAGCTCACTTTTGAGAGTGTATTGCTACTAGATACTCAATAAAAATAAAAATAAAATCTTTATTTTGAAAAAAGGTTATATAACAGTGTCGTTTGCTAGCGGTTTTCACACTAGGTAACCTGTACCGTGGCGACCATGTATCACTTCAGTATGTAATACAACAAAGTATTTAGCAATTGGGTATTTGACTCCAATTTTTTTATTACTAACTAACTAGGATAAAAATAATGACGTAAACTGAAAAAACTAATTAAATCGATCAAATAACAAAAAAGTTATAAGCATTTAAATATTTCTGATTAGACAGAGATAGCGATATAGCATTTTGACGTCACACCTTACTAATACCATTGTAGCTTTGTGCGGTTTCATACAAATTTTCGTTTTGCGAGAAAGGGATAGAAGACCCTCCCACTCCAAAATTAAAATGCCTGTAACTTTGTAAATCTTTGTTGGATTTTAAAAAAAAATTCTGCGTACGCCATTATTTTTATCCTAGTATAAAGTAATAATATTTATCAAATTCAAAAGTAGGAAAATACCCAATTAAGTTTGAACAAATCCAGAGTTTAAAGGTTTCACTATTCAATATAATGCATCGATTTTACCTAACACATTCAAAGTCAAAGTCAAAGTCAAATGATTTATTCAAAATAGGTAATTAATAACTATTTTTGATGGTCAGATGTTGGATTTCTAAGATATAGTGGTGATAGTAATTACGCAAACTTAAAACTAAAGCTACGAGGGTTCCAAAGTTAGAGACGATGCTGAAACGTGTTGTACGGAATGTACATTCAGACCTAAATCGGATCTGCTTTACCAATTCGATGGTACTTAGTGTTGAGACCACATTGAACAACTTACATATTGTATTGGTTTAATGGACAAACCACAGTAGTATAACTCGGAGTTAGTAGTATTTAAATTTGAAAATTAATTGCATCTGCATTCAGATTAGGAATGCAGTAGCAACATCTGCTGTTTCCTTCTTGGTTTGTATTTGTATTTGAGGTTTAGTAACAGATAGGTTCTCATCGAACTATTATTTATATTTCAATGCAGATACTACTAAGTACATCCGTAGATACAGAGACACATCTTGTCGTCAGTTGCGTTTGTATTTAGGAAAATTTCAAAATAAAAAAATAATTAATTGTCATTAGAATGGAACAGAATTTATTTTAATTCAAGTAAACTTTTGTCATGTAATTTTGAATCGTCACATACTTTACCATTTGGAGTAGGTTAAGTAAATAAGCAGAGTCTGTATTTCAAAGTCTGTAAAGTCAAATGATCAAATATGTAACGTTTGTAAAATGTTTCAGGTGGAAAAATAGATACCTAACAAGACCTAGAAAAAGAAAAATTGTTTATTAAAAACATTATATTTATGTTAATTTGTCTATATACTCGTTGATCAGAATTCAAAATTGACTTATATTAGTGAATTTGAACAATACACAAGTTGATTGCATAACTTATGCACAAAGGAACTAACATAACATTTTAAATGAATTAGTATTCGTATTCAAGTTTATACCATTATAGACTAACTAAGTATAGTGAACTAGCAATACCTACTAACACTGTTTGCCTAATTCATTCAACAGCATTGTGAGAACAAGTTAAATCGATTGACTCGCTTCTAATCATATTAAAGTAAGACGTGGCACGTGGGTAAGCTCTGGAACACATTACAAATAGATCTACCGTCTCTCTACTAAGTTTTAGTATAATAACTTTGGTCGAGTATTAACAGATTAGCAGCTTAGTCTGTAATTCTATTAAGCTAGTAAATAAATTGTCTATATGAAGCTTTGCGTTTGGATATCCACTTTAGAGGACGAGAAGTAATATGCAGCTAATTACATCGACTTAAAATGCAAGAAAACCTACAATTATGTACGTTGTCAAAGAGTGTCTGAGATAATAATGCTCAGGTTTAAAGTTCATGGTTTATCCGACTGCGCCAGGAGGGAGTGGTGTGTATATATGAAAAAATTGTTTGACGTCGCCTACAATCTAAACGGGTATGCTGATTTCACAGATAAGAGAAGTATCTTTTATCTATGGCCGATTTTCATAAATGAGGTGTCGACTGTCGTTAGATTCGTCTTGGTTGTGAGAGTGAGACTAGATGAGCGATGTCACAAAAAACAACACGGCGGTCACTAGTCACCGAAAACGAATATTTTTTGGGGCAAACTGTAGCTGTTCATTTTGTTCAATAAGTTTATCACTAAATGAACAAGGTTAGCAACATTGTACATACGTTGAACGATGAACTTTTCTAAGAAAAGTTACCGTAGTTAGTTAAGGTAGTAAGTATAAGTTGTGGTCTACTACCACAGGACGTGTCATTTCGAACAAATAAATTTGAGGCCTGCAACTCGTTTTTGCTTACAACTAGATGTCGTGTCATACTAATTTTGAAATAGAATAATATGATTTTCGTTTTAAATAACACTTCTATAGGTACTAACTTTTTTTTTTTTTATTCATTATAGGCAAACGCTTGACCGCAATCACACCTGATGGAAAGTGATGATGTGGCCTAAGATGGGACGCGCTTACCTAGAAGATGCCTATTCACTCTTGTTTTAAAGATACCCGGGTTGCAGTTAGTAGAAAACACATATCGTGGAAGAGTATTCCAAACCTTAGCCATGCGTCTGAGGAATGATGTTAATAGTTAATTGTTTATTAACGATTTGTGAACCTTCTTGTACGTATATTAATAAATCAGGCAGCTACGGCTGAGCATTTCAAATGAACAAAGAAAGATAACAATGCAAAGGAAAATGCATTGTAAATAGCCTTTGTTAGCACTTTAAAAATTCAGGGAAGTAATACAAGTTGTAACATATATAGAGTAGTAGACATAACGAACTGCTTCGCCAGTTCTCGTAGTTGGGGCTTCTTGTTTGGTTTACGGCTAACCATATTGATTTACTAGCACATCTAGTTTGCTTTACTGTACCAATTTGCACCAAATTGATCGATCAAATTAACTCAATATTGAAGTGGGACGTGGGCAAACTTTCGAGCGCCGTTCACAAAAGCTACAGCATCTTATCTAGCTTTAAGATGAAGCAGTAGTTTCCTAATTTCACCTCCATTGATAAACTACTGCTCAGGAACTAGTACCAGAAATACTAATCACTATATTACAAATGCGAAAATGTGTTTGTTTGTTGGTTGATCCTTCAATCTCGTCGCAACGGAGCAACGGATCGACATGATTTTGTGCATGGGTATAGTTTAAGACCTGAAGAGTGACATAGGCTAATTTTTATCCCGGAAAATCAAAGAGTTCCCACGGTATTTTTAAAAACCTAAATCTACGCGTACGAAGTCGCGGGCATCAGCTAGTAAAAATTAAATACAAGCACAGCAGTTATAAATCTTCGATATAAAAAACTAGACATGCAAAACTGAAAAGCTTCTAGAAATATATTCTGCTTCGCCACTGCTAGTTTCATATTATTAACGTGTCACAAAGGAAAGTGAATTTAGACACATTATTTTCTCATTTCCACATTTCTTGCCGGAAAACTTGGTCGAGATGTTTCTGGAAATAGAATTTCATTCATTCGTTTTGAATATTAAATATGGACAAAGAGATCAGAGCTATTATTCATTTTTTTTTTACTTCCTACTATAAACTAGTGGAAATTGAATAAATAAGTAGTAATCTCTGTAACATTTGTAATGAAACTTAGGACAAAACACCATTTAAATCCATTTGATATACGCTAGTAAGTACCAATAAGATTTTTTTTTTCGATTAGCCAAACGGGGAAAGAAAGCCATGCTAAAGAAAATCGAAATACATCAGTAAATCTATATAAATCTCATATCAATCGTATCTTCTCTTCTAAATATATAAAAGGAAAAGGTGACTGACTGACTGATCTATCAAAGCACAGCTCAAACTACTGGACGGATCGGGCTGAAATTTTGCATGATCTGCATGCTGTAGAGATGACGTAGACATCCATTAAGAAAGGATTTTTGAAAATTCAACCCCTAAGGGGGTAAAATAAGGGTTTGAAATTTGTGTAGTCTACGCGGACGAAGTCGCGAGCATAAGCTAGTAGAATAATATGATTTTTGTTTAAATTACCCTTCTATAGGTACTAATTATTTAGTCCATTATTTGTTAGCAATTTGTGAACTTTCTTGTACGTATTAATAAATCAGGCAGCTACGGCTGAGTATTTCAAATGAACAAAGAAAGATAGCAATGCAAAGGAAAATGCATTGTAAATAGCCTTTGTTAGCACTTTAAAAATTCAGGGAAGTAATACACGTTGTAACATATATAGAGTGGTAGACACAACGAACTGCTTCGCCAGTTCTCGTAGTTAGGGCTTCTTGTTTGGTTTACGGCTAAACATATTGATTTACTAGCACATCTAGTTTGCTTTACTGTACCAATTTGCACCAAATTGATCGATCAAATTAACTCAATATTGAAGTGGGACGTGGGCAAACTTTCGAGCGCCGTTCACAAAAGCTACAGCATCTTATCTAGCTTCAAGATGAAGCAGTAGTTTCCTAATTTCACCTCCATTGATAAACTACTGCTCAGGAACTAGTACCAGAAATACTAATCACTATATTACAAATGCGAAAATGTGTTTGTTTGTTGGTTGATCCTTCAATCACGTCGCAACGGAGCAACGGATCGACATGATTTTGTGCATGGGTATAGTTTAAGACCTGAAGAGTGACATAGGCTAATTTTTATCCCGGAAAATCAAAGAGTTCCCACGGTATTTTTAAAAACCTAAATCTACGCGTACGAAGTCGCGGGCATCAGCTAGTAAAAATTAAATACAAGCACAGCAGTTATAAATCTTCGATATTTGTCGAAGTGAATTTAGACACATTATTTTCTCATTTCCACATTTCTTGCGGGAAAACTTGGTCGAGATATTTCTGGAAATAGAATTTCATTCATTCGTTTAGAATATTAAATATGGACAAAGAGATCAGAGCTATTATTCATTTTTTTTTACTTCCTACTATAAACTAGTGGAAATTGAATAAATAAGTAGTAATCTCTGTAACATTTGTAATTAAACTTAGGACAAAACACCATTTAAATCCATTTGATATACGCTAGTAAGTACCAATAAGATTTTTTTTTTCGATTAGCCAAACGGGGAAAGAAAGCCATGCTAAAGAAAATCGAAATACATCAGTAAATCTATATAAATCTCATATCAATCGTATCTTCTCTTCTAAATATATAAAAGGAAAAGGTGACTGACTGACTGATCTATCAAAGCACAGCTCAAACTACTGGACGGATCGGGCTGAAATTTTGCATGATCTGCATGCTGTAGACATGACGTAGACATCCATTAAGAAAGGATTTTTGAAAATACAACCCCTAAGGGGGTAAAATAAGGGTTTGAAATTTGTGTAGTCTACGTGGACGAAATCGCGAGCATAAGCTAGTCTTATATAAAGACGATGACATCAGTGACAATGTTCGTCACTTTGTAATTGCAGTCTTTTTAAATAAAACCCATACCTATATAATCAATCAAATATTTAAAAACTGATTTACAGTGTGATTCTATAAAAAACATACATCTAACAATCGATCAATCGAATAAAGATTTTATTCTAAGCCCAGGGTTAGATGTGATCGATGCTCCATATAAAGTTAACTACAGAATTTACAAGGTAGATACAGTCAAATATCTAGAGACTGATTCATCTCACGTTGTTAACATACGCATATGTACTCATGTCAGGAAACAGCTATCCACGAATGAATCAACAGATCCCGTAGCACGGAAATAGAAGGGTAAATATTTCAACATCCGTGGAAACATGACGCGTTTAATCAAACCTCACAAGTTAAGGGTACACTTCATACGCGCTTCTGAACACAAACGGATTACGCCCACTATTCTATTCTTTGTTGTTCTAGATCTATAAGCTATATATCGATTCATCTTTCCATTATCGTATCCATTATATTGATTCGTGTTGTTCACAAATCACGCATATCGCTCTTGAACATATACCGCCCGTAAATGTTCGTTGCAAAAGCAGTTCGCTCGACTCAGGCTGAGATCTATAGAGCGCACTTTTACTTTTTTCAGACTCAAGATTGAGTTAAAACGAGACATTTATGTGAGAAATATAGCTCTGTCTCGTTTTAACTCTTAACTCTTAAGTCTAAGCTAAGATCTATACACCGCACTCAGGTGCGGTGTATAGATCTCACCCTTACAGCGAACGTGGAGAGCACTCTTAATGAAACCTCACAAGTTAACGTGCACACAGTTTATCATGGAGTCTTGAACCTCTCTAGGAACTTCTGAACTGTTCTAATCTATCAATCGAGATTGGATTACAGTTTCTTGGAAGATAATAAAATTTTCATCACGCAACATGCGTAGGTAAAATAGGTTTCGTTTTAAAAGAGATCTTAAAACGTGGCGGGAAGTGGGTGAGCGAGGAAGGTGGAGGACCATGTGTGGTGGCGCGCTCTTCGAAGGTCTAAGTCCAGCTGTGGACGCATACAGGTTGATTGATTGAATGGATGAATCTTTTTAGAAATACTTATAACCAAAGTGATTAGAAACACTAAGATTTACAACATCCAAATATAATAATGTGTAGGTAACTAAGATAAAACATTATCAAGCGTAATTAAGACATGCAATTTAGTTGGGCCTGTGTATGTGCGATCAATAACAATGATATAGTTACGATATAATAAGAACTGAATTAAGATTTTTCCATTTAAAAAGTAACCGTTGTCATTCTCTAGATCTTTGATTATATCTATTGCAAAAATTCACGTCGATTCGTTGCTGCGTGCAGCGTGATTAAGCCAAACCAAAAACAAACACAATTTCGCATTTTTAATATGAACAGTGATTTGGTTTCAAGGAAAAAAGATAAATTTTAAAATGAAAACCCTAAAACATAACAAGGGTCGAGACGCCAAACAAAGGATCATATTTGAATGTAACAGTACGCTCTCGGAACAGTGACAGTTGTTCACGGATACGGAGCAGTTCAAATTTTAATATTCATCGTTGTTTATTATAATTTTTTTTCGGTATCCGATTTAAATGAGAAGTACCGTGTTAATGAAATCCTTTTTGTATAAATGAAAACCTTAGCTGTTTTATTTTCACAGTTGAAATGGAAGAGTGGCAGAACAAATTAAATTAATAAGAGGAATGGTGAGCTCATCGATTTGGACCACTGAACTAAATTAGTACCTATAGAAGCGATATTTGAAACAAAAATCGTGTTCTACGAAGTTGACAAAAATAGTGTGACTATGGACATCAAGTTGTAAGCAAAAACGAGTTGCAGTCACTAAACATTTTTCTTCGGAATGAACCATCTATAAGCATATTAGAGGTCATTAAATGGATCTTTTTCCCAGGAGATGATTTAAGGAGTGCATAGCAAATTCCGGCAAATCTTAAGGTGCTGATTGAGAAATTATACTTTACGTTGTTTCATGACAATGCAGTCAAATGCATATTAATGTCCAAAGACCTGAATAACACAGAAAAATTCATATTACAAGGCGTGAAGATCCACAATCCAAACGCACGAGATTAGAAGAGGTAGGTAGTTAATATGCTATCTAAGAGTTTGTTTGAATCAAAAGCGATATTTTAAAGTCTATTTTAGACGCGTATGTAACGCACAGACTTTTTTACATATATGTACCTACTCGTACTTAGTTAATTATTCATATCACTAAAATTATGATAAGTTGCTCTACCTAAACGCTTGACTAAACTGGGTAAACTCTAAAACGGATCTATTTACCTGAACAAAGGAAATAAGCGCCTCTAGTATTTTACTCTTGAAAGGAACTGTAGAGACTGAAACCACAAATAGTCTTTTAAACGACCACGACCTGTTAGGTCACAGGACGCTACCTCGGTTGACGTTATATGGCAGAAGCGTGGTGCATATTCAGAAAGGAAAAATTCTTGCGGGTTTCATGAAATAAAATATGGGAACAAAAACATAGGGAAGAAAACATTGCACCATATGGCTTCATTTTATTGGAACCTCCGCTCAATACAGGCGACTTCCGACTGAATTTCATACATTTAAATTCAGTCAACGAAGAAAACGAATACGGCGAAATTAAAACAAAGAAGTACGTTTGTAGGAACTTTTGGAAAATAAAGAACTTCAGCAGTTGAAGAAATATGTCTGATTTTCATTCGAAATTTTATAGTTGTCGAACTTTAACATCACGTTGTTTTTTGTGAGTATTTTCTGCAGAGTCTTCCATATTAATATTATGCAGATTATCAGTTGTAAGAAAGCTTTTAATGTATGATCTAGATATAATATTTCATTACCACTGATTAACAGAAAGGAGAGGTAAATAACAATACAAACCTTGCTTTAATATTATAAACTAGATGATGTCCACGACTTCATTCGTGGATTCAGGTTTTTTAAAAATCCCGTGGGAACTCTTTTCTTTTCCATATCAAAATTAGACCACAGCATAGTTGATCATAATCATAATACATATTAATATATCATCAATTTCATGGTCTATTGTTATGTCATATCTTGTTTGGGCACGTTCACATCTTGATTGAGAGGACAATAGACTAAGACTACGTACGTGCTAAGATATCCAGTGCGGCTAGATTTTATCTGTGAGCTCTTAGCTTTATCGATAGGGTTTCAGCTTTGCTATCACCCAGTTTAATAAATACTATACTTATCATCATCTTCACTAACCTATCTCCAGCTCACTACTGAGCACGCATCTTCTTTCAGAATGAGAAGGGTAAAGGGTTTTAAGTTCGCGTAAAAATTATCACCACCTATTATCATCTTACAAATCCAACAACTGACCATCAAAAAGTTTAATTTGTTATCTACTAGATGATGCAGGCGACTTCGTCCGCGTGGATTTAAGTTTTTTGAAATCCCGTGGGAACTCTTCAATTTTCCGGGATAAAAAGTAGCCTATGTCCTTCCCCGGGATATAAGCTAACTCTATACCAAATTTCATCAAAATCGGTTGAACGGTTGGGCCGTGAAAAGGTAGCAGAAAGACAGACAGACATTTCGCATTTATAATATTAGTATGGATATGGATAGTATGGATTTTGAATAAATTATTTGATTTTGACTTTGACTGACAGAGACAGAGAAACAGACAAACAGAGATACACACTTTCGCATTCATAATATTAGTATGGATTAGTATGTCTTACGACTAAAATTTTTACGTTAGTAGAAATAGAATAGAATAGTCTAACAAAGTAATACGGCTAAAACTTGAGCACGGAGACGCTAACCGTTTAGAGAGAGTGGGATTTCTCTAAGTTTTCTGGATGTAAAAGCAATTTGCCGAAGAGCGTCAACGCAAATAGGGATGAGGAACGTTATTAAGCGGCGGCCCAGGTGGGAGCGGGTGTGACCTGCGGGGCGGGCAGCGGGCCCGATGCCATACATTCCATGCCACTCGGCACCTGCTCTCGATTAGGACACGTCCGCGCGTCTTCCTTCCAATGTCTTGTAAATATTAAGAGTTTGTTCTACAGAACGCACCCGCTCCCACCTGGGCCGCCCGCTTAGGGAAGCAATTCGATTCCTTGAACTTGAAAGTTTCTTTTTGATAATGGAATAGAAGATGAGTCTCGAGTTGGCTTTCCCCAATCTTTATTACTTTGCAAGTCTGCGTCGGCTCAATCAAATTTAAGTTTTATTGGGAATTACATGATTGAGTAAGTCGCGGTAATAAAAAAATAAATTGAATTTTGTTTGCGTCATTCCGCTAACATCCTTTCAAAGAAAAGTCTCAAGGCTTTCTCTCTCACCGTGAGTTTGCACTAACGAAACTGACTGAGTTTGTTGTGGGCTCTTCTCAGACCTGGGCGCGTTTGGAACCCTCGGAGCTTTAGTTTTAAGTTTACGTAATTAATTATCATCACTATAGGTTCCCACAGGATTCCGTCCGCTAAAGGTCCATCCGTTTAACCGATGTCTATTAAATTTGGTACAAAGGTAGCTTGCATCGCGGAAATTGATATAGGCAACTTTTATACCGGAAAATCAAAGAGTTCCACGGGATTTTTAAAAACCTAAATCCACGCAGACGAAGTCGCGGGCACCGTCTAGTTATAAATAAATAAGTCTTTATAAAAATTTTGGGCTCAAGTAATCCTTCGATGATTTTGGTCGCATATTTTAAAACTTTAAAGAAGCTCTTTTTCACGTATGCGACTAAAATGGACCTACCGTGTTCTATGAAACCCTATTTCATACTCGTTAACGTGAGATTCCCGACATTTTTGGCGCGATCCCTTTTAATTATCCCGCTCGTGTACCTAGAGATATGCCCTCAATTCACGAAATATGTTATTACCGGGACAATCCTACTAAAATTCGGATGCTCCTTACGTTTCAAGTCACGTACTGTCTATATAGTCGAGCACAAGTACAAAATTACCGTTGTAAAAACCTGCCCTTAAAGGTGATTTAAAAATACACTAGCGGTTCTTTTCTCTAACTTCGTCGGCGTTCAATGTGTTTTGTTACACATATTATAAACCTTCCCGTGAAACACTTCAAATAATAAAGAAAATGCAAATTATATTATATGTGCCTACTTTTTGCTACAACCTGCGACTTATTCCGCGTTTTTTGCTTTTTTTTGTAGTTAAATGTAGCGCATGTCCTTCCCTTTCATATCTAAATATATATAAAAGGAAAAGGTGACTGATATATCAAGGCACAGTTCAAACTACTGGACGGATCGAGCTAAAATTTGGCATGCAGATAGCTATCATGACGTAGGCATCCACTAAGAAAGGATTTTTGAAAATTCAACCCCTAAAGAGGTGAAATAGGGGTTTGAAATTCGTGTAGTCCACGCGAACGAAGTCGCATGCATACGCTAGTTATTAATAAAATAATTATCATCATCATGATCAACCCATTGCCGGCTTACTACAAAGCACGGGTCTCCTTTCAGCGTGAGAAGGGTTTTGGCCCATAGTCTACCACGCTGGCCATGTACGGATTGGTAAAATAATTATAGGTATTGAGTATTACAGAAAATATAGGTGTGGCTCAACTAACAAAATGAGAGGTGAAAGTAAGAAAAATCCTTTCTTACAGGTTCCTTGCGTCATAACATGGAGCGCTTCCATAGTTGTAGCTTTAGCGATTAGAGCTGGGCGTTGATAAATGAGAGAGTTCACGTCTCTTTATTTATATAGAAAACGGAAGATTGATAGATAGTGTAACAACAGAATAAATAGAATTACTGTGGTATTGCAGCTAAAAGGCTTATCACACAAGGTAATAGTACCTTATGTAATTCAGAAATCTTAAATTAGATTTTGTAGATAGGTATATTCGACGAACTGTCTATGTTTGTGGTTTGCCAGATTTATGTCAAAGTATTAAGATCCATAGTAACACGGACTCAGGACTTTACATTCTGCAAGTGTTAGTAAGTATACAAAACTTGAAGAAATTGACTTGCTGCAAGTGTTTAAACAGTGCAAGTGACTCGCCAGATCTTACTTCGGCAAGTTTCATTGCTAGAAACTTGGCTTATAATTAGGTTTGCCACGTATTAAACGTTTAACTAATTGGTGACGTTAGACTAATTTCAGACATTAGTTATAGTTTCAGAGTAGCTAGATACAGGTCAACGCAATTTCTGTTTGATGATTGTTAGCACCGCTTAACTCCAATCTTTGTGATTAACTCGAATCGAAACCAAAAGTTTTGTAATGAAGATTAATTTAAGTAGGAAACATAAATGAGATAAAGTTTTATTTTCTCAAATAAAGATAGATTGTTCATCAATATTCTGTTATTATATGAGCTGTAAAATCGAAATTCAGCTCAGGTATAGAAACCTATTACCGCTACCTCCTGAACATGAAAAGTGAGAGGCAACACCAGTAGGTAGGTAGGTACGTGATAAAAGCAAGGGGTAGCGGCAACGCAATAAAAATACGATTCAAAGAAGCATAATACAACAAGGAAATGCTACGATAACAAGGTACAGTACGTAGCCGAAAGTAATGTACATTGACCTTTAGAAAGAGATAGCAGATTTGTTGAGCACTGTCTCGGTCGTTGAGACCGACAAAACGTCATATGGGTATGAGTGACAGAGACAACGCTCTACAAAGCCGAATTGTCATTGTAAAGGCCGATGTACACTACTTTCGGCCGCGTAAGGGCTAGAACATCGAATGTAGCTAATAAATTTGATGCAATGAAATGTTCAACATACACGTTAACCAGTGACATCGAATTAATTCTGGACATTACACAGTTTCTAAAGTCCATTTCTACACCTGTGGCCGTGTTTGAAACTAACTGGCATTATTATGTAATGCTATTCATGTTTCTAATGTGCATCGTTTGGGTTCATTTTAAGCCCCAGTCAAACACAAAGCGTAGCGACAGCTAATCCAAAGCCACTCCTAGAACAAGGAACTATAGTTGCGATCAGTATGATATGCTTTATATCCAGTTTCTTGTATTACAAGTCTTGGTCAAGTACTTCACGCCCCACCAACAATTACATTGTATCAAGCCCAAGTCAAGTCGTGCATGAACTATAATTACAATCACCTCTACGATGGCTCTGCTAGGTAATAACTAGCGGCTCTAGTTTACTTTCGAGCTAGGAGACTCATAGGCGAAGACTCTCGTCTACTGGCGAAACTTATCAGTGTTTTATAGGATATATTTCCCGCTCTTATAGCTGGACACAACCTTGCCAAGGCTTAAATTACGCTGCTGATGCATTAATGGTGCCGAGACGGTGATCCTAATAGTGCTTCATTCAGGTCAAACTGCGCTCTCCACAGACTAAGTGGCTTCTATAAATTCTCTATTTTCAAAGTGCCACGGACCTACATTAGTGTCGGACACGGGTGCTTGAATTATTAATGCGATACGTAATGGCAGATTTATATAGATTTGCTTTGGTTTGCCTTTTACTTTAGTAAATTCACAAATACCCTAGACTAAATTTTAAATACTAGAACTCCACTAGGTGAATAGACGACATGGATCGAGTTGCAGGGAGCCGCTGGATTCAGGAAGCGCAAGACTAGCGTCAAATTTCTTCAAGAGATGTATGTCTAGCAGTTGACGTCTATCGGCTGGTTGATAATGAAATCAGTTTAAGTACACTTGCATTGATAAAAGCAAAACTGCACGACGGGACACTGACCAGGCTTGAAAGCACTAAGCTTCTAAGTAAGAATGCAAGGCAACGCTAACTTAACGCAACGCAACTTAAGTATGACATTGTACTCAGAACTCGGCGTTTGTACTCAGAACTCGGCACACTATTTTTCAATAGTATTTGATTTGTGCGTGTGAAGGTAGTAGGCACGTTGCAGCTTGCATGTGTTGCGTTGATACGCAAGAAGAAATCTTCTGTCTACCTATCTATTTGTCTGTATGTCTGCTGGCTTTTCGCGACTTATTCATTTAACCGATTTTGATAAAATACGGTACAGAGATAGCTTGCACCTCGCGGAAGGACATATGCTACTTTTGATCCACGGAAATCAAAGAGTTCCCCTGAGATTTTTAGAAACCTAAATCTACGCGGACGAAGTCGCAGGCATTATCTAGTAGGTATATGATACACTTAAGTATCTATGATGTACGTCAAACAGCAGCGCGGCACGAACCATTATGAACCTTTATACAGAATCTCGCATTTCAACTTCTAGAACTCACGTTAAACATGTTGCTATCGTGCGTTCTATTTATTCAGGCGGTTTCATTAATGACAATATGATATGTCCATGTAAAGTGATTGCTACAGACACAGTATCACAAGTTCTCACCACAGTTACTTGGTACGCTGTGGTATCATTTAAATTCTCTGTTCATTAATGGTAACGAAGCGTCTGGTGATAGTCACTCCCTTTAATTCACGTCAAACATCACCGGCCTTGGACTTTGAGATGTTAATGAGGGATTTCGCCGTAAATTCCTACAGACGATATGAGATGGAGCTCAAGCGTTAATTTCACTGTAATGAATAAGCACGAGTACGAGTAGTTCACGTGTAAATTTTGAGGAATTCCAGCGTTTGTGTATTGTTAACGCCTGGATTATTTCGCTGGGTTAATGACAGAAGCTTTAGTGCAGAAGTGCTGATAGAATATTCCTTTCGGTTTTGCTGTGGTGTCTTCTCGACAAACTGAAATCTATCGGTCTCGAAGCCGAGTTTCTTTGCCCGGGCATGTCCTCACACGAGTCTTTGGCTACCTGGGCTATTTATTTCAGCTTTTTTCGAAAAGGGGTGAGGCCGCACCTGTTCGGCATCAGCCTTGAGGCACCTAGATTTGTCGCTACGTTGGTGCTTGTCTAGTGGCTATATTTACATACATACATACATAAGAGACTTCGTATACTAGATGACGCTACTCGCAAAAATATTCATAAAGCTATCACGCGCTTGCGACGAAGTAACTTACAACTAACTAACTAGATGTCGCTATAGATATCTTCAATCTCTTGGCATGGACCCTGAATCTCGTAAACAAAGTTTCCAACAAGGAGCATTCAAACTCCAAGATATAACGGTTGGACCAGCTGGGTCACTGCAAGAGTCTGGAGGAAGATTTTTTATTGCTCGACCACACAATACCTTATTCCGTACATTCAATACTATAAATATTTAATTATTATTAACGTATAACGTCTCATGGCCGCAAAAAATGTGAGTTTCAAACAATTTAATTCATGTATTCACATCCACATCATTTAGTAGGTTACGGTTCAACGCAGGAAATTAAACGGCCCATACGCACATAAATTCCAGGAGGTGGGAACATCCACGCGCCATTTACCTGAAACAAACAAGAAAATTATTTACCCCCACATTGTTAGCGTTCGTCTCATTAAAGGGAATTATGGTATTATAACAGTACAGTTTCCAGATATGATTAAACAATTGTTACAAGTAACGTCTTAGAGACAGAGCCCGCGAGGGCCAGAACTTCGTTATTTTATAAGGCTGAAAGTTTATCTGCGTATTGTTCACAGCATATGGAGGAACGATCAGCGACTATGAAGTTTGGGTTATGGTGGCTTTGGCAGATGACAGGTAACAAAGACGTATAAAATCTTACGTCAAAATGTAAAGTGTATTTTTTTATATTATCTTTAAAATAGTATTACAAATCACGTCATGCATTGCCAGACACATAAGCTTTGTGCGAAGTAGGAGGTAAAATATATGACTATATGCCAATATTCTTTAAAAAAATACATTCAGACTGCGTTCACATAAATTTCGTTTATTTTAAATCAGTACACTTATTATAAATACGAAAGTGTGTTTGATTGTTGGTTTGTCCTTCAATCACGTCGCAACGGAGCAACGGATTGGCGTGATTTGTTGCATGGGTACAGATAAAGACCTGGAGAGTGACATAGGTTACTTTTTATCCCGGAAAATCAATGAGTTCCCACAGGAATTTTAAAAAACCTGATTCCACGCGGACGAAGTCGCGAGCATCAGCTAGTTAAGAATAAAGATAGCTTAGGTATAGCCTGAATTTACGCGTAGACCACATTTTAACTCTGAAAATCAAAGAGATTTCTGAAAAACCTGAATCCACGCGAAAAAATATATCTGACGCTGTTATTAGCTATTTTGTCATAGCGCTTTATCAATTACTGTACCGTGTGATACAACCGATAAAACTCAGAGACGTGTAAATGAAGCTCGAACGTGAAAGAAACAATTTTCGCCCGTAAAATAAAGACCAAAAGAGCCGCTAGATTCTTTTATAATATTTGCTACAGCCAGAGCAAGTTATAATAGAACCATCTCCTTTGCATTTGAATGAGCTCATCTTAGCTCGCCGATTCTAAAAAAAGCAATGGAGGAAAATCGTATCTTATATTAAAAGTAGAAGTTATGTTTTTTTTTGTCAGGCTTACGCTTGACTAAAGCCTTAGTGATCTGGTTGCATGCTATGATGCATTTTAAGGCTGAGATCTAATAGAGCGCACTTTGACTTCGCTCAGAACTGAGATACTGGTAAAATGAGAGAGCGTTATATAGCTGGCATACATTTTTTTTTTTAATTTATAGACTACCGCTTGGCTGCAATCAGACTTGGGTGGCAAGTAATGATGCAGCCCAAGAAAGAGTGCGCTTGCCTAGAAGATGCCTATTCACTCTTGTCTTGAAGGTACCCCTATTATAATTGGAGGGGAAAACTGATGCTGGAAGGGTGTTCCAAATCTCAGCGGTTCGAATTAGAAATGAGGAGGCAAATCGCTTCGTACGTATCCGTAGAATTTTGACTACGTACGGGTGCAGACCCTGGCGATGCCTTGCGGTACGATAGTAGAAAGGTGAAGGAGGAACCAGGTTGAAAAGTTCTTCGGCACACTCTCCGAAAACACACATCTATGTCGTTCTAACTGAAACTTAGCAAAATCAAAGTACATACGCTCTATAGATCTCAGCCTCAGTCAAGCGGTACACCTTAGTTACCTATTTAAATCGGTGAGGCCGACAAAGTTAAATGATGAATACTGAGGCTAGACAGCGATAATATTAAATATTCCGAAATTTACACAAGTTCAGGAGAATGAGACAGGTGGGTGCCATAGCACAAACTATGTCAAAGTTATCGGCCACACTAATGCATACTACGCACATATTATATCAGGCGCGCCGGCTGAATTTTCCCTGTTAATTTTCCGGACGTTGACTTTCTCTCAGAGTAGCACTTTGGAACTATGCTAATATGATAACATTGTATGTACGTGTACTTAATTGAGTAGGTAGGTACAGTAGGTGCGTATGTAATATTATGTAACTAAGTAGGGAATGTCGGCAACTTCGCCGCGTTGATTTAAATTATTTGAAAATCCCGTAAGAACTCCTTATTTTTCGCAATAAAAAGTAGCCTATGTCACTCTCCAATTACTTAACTTAGTATAACCACGCAAATTAAATGAAGGATTTCCTTTGATAAAGTAAATTCCAACGAATAGGTACATCAAAGATCCGTCGACAATTAATCTATGTACCAATTGATAAAACACTCCGATGGCCTTGTTTCTACTGTTAGTCTATCTTAGATACCTACATTAAAAATATCTTAAACTAGCTGATTCTAGCGAACTATCGACTTCATTCACGTGGATTTAGGATTTTAAAAATCCCGTGGAAACCGATTGGTTTTTCGGGACAAAAAGCAGCCTATGTCACTCTCCAGTTTTTTAACTATACCCATGGAAAAAATCACGTCGATCCGTTACTCAATTGCGACGTGATTGAAGGACTAACCAACAAACAAACAAACTCACTTTCGCATTTATAACATGGGTAGTGATAATTAAGCATAATATACCTACCAAGTTAATAGCAAAAAGGCATTATTAAGTTTAATCATCTTCGCCCAGTCCCTGCGCAATTTTATTCGTGTGTCGCACATATGAATTTTGCGAGCAACCGTTTGTTACAAAGAAGCAGAATTCTAACACAAAAGCCGTATAACAACCGTAGGTAGTTTAAGAGCAAAGAATTTTGCATACACCCACAGAGATTCAAATACCAGTTATGTAGGTCATCATTATACATATTTTGCGTCATTTCAGCGTATTGTAAGCGTTTTGTTAACTAATGCTCAGTTAGCGTATCCAAAAGCGACGTTGCTATCAAAGGTTTTATGTAAGTTGCTATGATTATTTATAAAAGGAGCTCAATTATGTTTCGGTAGACCTATTTATTTTTAATTAGGACGTCTGTAATAAGTTACAATATGGAATTACCTGCTTATGTACTTGAGGGTTCCGTACCTCAAAAGGAAAAAAGGAACCCTTATAGGATTACTTCATTGTCTGTCTGTCGGTTTGTCGTGTCTGTCAAGAAAACCTATAGGGTACTTGCTAGGTAGGTCTTATAGCACAAGTGAAAAAAACCGAAAACCGTGAATTTGTAGTAGGTAACATCACAAAAAAATATGTTCATGAACAAATAATTAGTATTTTCAATTTAAAAGTAAGATAACTATACGAAGTGGGGTATTATATGAAAGGGCATTACTAATTGTACATTGTAAAACAGGTTTTTATTTATTTTTATGCATAAGTTTTTGATTTATCTTGCAAAATGTCCCAAAAAATACCCGAGTATGGAACCCTCGGTGCGCGAGTCTGACTCGCACTTGGCCGGTTTTTATATATTACAAGCAGTGATAGCTTTGATCGTGAGGAAACTTGTACACCTAAGAGTTCTCCATAATATTCTCAAAAATGTGTGAAGTTAATTCGCATTTGGCCAGCATGGTGGACTGTGGCCTAAGCCCTTCTCACTCTGAGAGGAGACCCATGCTTACTAGTGGGTCGGCTATGGGTTGAAATGGATGATGTTTTTTAAAAGTAGTGTTTACTATTGGTTGGTACGTAAATAACAGAACAATTGTTACGTTTTATAGTACCAGTCTTATTTTAAGATACCATTTTGTACTTAATCATTATTAACAATAAACTTCTAAACCCTTTAGCTATTGAGTTTTGAATAGGACGTTTTAAAGAGACGTTATACAATTATTATACGGCACTTCTCAACATGAGGCTCATATTTAATCGGATCTACAGATAAGGTCTTATCGACGCTAACACAATGAATATTGGCAATATTGGTCTTCTTGAAACGTGGCATAATAGGGAAAGATCAATAAAGCCGATGGCTAATATGCGGCACGTATATTCCTTTTCATACTCAAATACAGGACTCAAACCGCAGCAACTTAGAGCTCCCGCAAACTTTAGATCGGCTAATAGATTATTCGATTGTTTAGTACCAAGGTAAAGTTTACGGTCATCGTTTCAACCGACAGACGTTCTTTGCTATACTCCCACGGAGACAAGTTAGCATAGGGCTCTCTCTGTTATGTAATCCCATACAAATGACAAAGACAAAAAACTCAAGTTTACGTTAACCATAAAACTATGTTATCTATGTAGAGAAACGATGCAATGTTTTATAAAAAACATTCGAAATTTAAAATGAAAGCATAGTTTCGTTTGTGATTAGTTGGTGCCTCAAAATGGTTAACGCCCATTGAGTTTTTTGTCTTTGTCATTGGTATAGGATTACGTAACAGAGACAGCCCCTATAGTAACTTGTGTATAGATTAGATTTAAAGGAAAAGGCGTCTGTATTGGTTAGGTATATCGCGAATCAAAAACTTGCACCAGTGGTTTAAGAACAGCACAAGATTTTTATTTAAAGCAGCGGTGTCAAAAGTTGAAATCGGCCTTGATTGCCGATCTCCGTGAGGAGACGGCGCATTAAGAAGTCCAACTGAACTATCGGTCGAATCAAGTCACGGGTTGCGAGAACCCTCAAAAAGCCTTCAATGAATTTTCAATGAGGATAGTTCAGTCGTAACCTCGTTGAATATTAGCAATGTAATTTGGGTTCTACGATTTTTGATTTCCATTTAAAGTTGTCGTTTCAGAACCGCATTGCAATATGTAACTTTAGCACAGATTTTGGAAGAAAAACGTCTTGAAGAAATCTGCATATTTGAGAGTCCCCCAAAAAGTTCTCAAAGGTGTGAAGTATGCCAATCCACACTTGACCAGCATGATGGACTATACCTTCAACCTTATTCTGAGAACAGACCTGTCCTCTTGTCATCTAGGATACTGATCATCATACACAATTTTGGTACAAGAACATGACTACCTAAATCCATCTGTGTATATAAAACTAGTATTTTGCTCGCTGCTCGAGCTGCTAAAGCAGCTCTCGAGGTCTATAATCGCCATTTTGAATAATAAAAAATTTTGTATGAAAAAATAAATTCCGCCATTTTGAATTTTTTTTCAAGTCAACGAATAGACCTTTAGATCCTGATCATCTCTTGCCAAAAAACCACTCTTCCATCTTTCATACCCTCCGAGATGGACGCCGATGAAATTTGTATGGCGGCCATCTTTTTTTCGGAATTTAGAATTTTTTTTCAAATTTTTGGTAATTGGACGAGGTTTCGAATGACATTTGGTCGAGCACCTCCCACCTATCTTCAATACCTTGAGCGTGCCCTTCACCCGTCTCCGAAATCCTCAATCATCAGCTCCCTCCATATGTTGCCCTAAAGGAATCTTTGTCTTCTATATGAAACCTTAAGTGAAAAAAAAAAGTTTCATACAAAATTTTACAGGAGGAAATTTTTTGAATATCTCGGCCGCCATCTTGTTTTTCCAATTTTTTTTACATTTCCTAAAAATCGTTTACTAATATCTTCAATTGTTGCAAGTTGTAACGAAATCGGTTGGAAAACAAAAAAGTTACAAAAGTCAAGTCGGCCGCCATCTTGTTTTTCTGAAATGTCATAATTTTTCCCTACTCGAATCCCACTTCTGAACATATCTCCCATACATTATTATATCATTTTCTATCTCTTTCTAGGAGAACAATTATGTCAATCAGTGAGTCAGTGAGTCAGTCAGTGAGTGGTAATTGAGCTATCTGTATATATAAAATTCAAAGTCCTGACTGACTGACTGACTGACATATATATCAACGCACAGCCTAAACCGCTGGTCTTAGAGACATGAAATTTTGAGGGTGTGATCTTTGTAAAGAGTAGGTATCCACTAAAAAAGGATTTTTCGAAATTCTAGCCCTAAGTGGGTTAAATAAATAATAAGCGGGTTAGAGCCTCAATAGCTCCACCGGTAAAGGAGTGGACTGAAAACCGAAAGGTCGACGGTTCAAACCCCGCCCGTTGCACTATTGTCGTACCTACTCCTAGCACAAGCCTGACGCTTAGTTGGAGAGGAAAGGGGAATATTAGTTATTTAACATGGCTAATATTCTGTAAAAAAAAATAGGGGATGAAAGTTTGTACGAAAGTACGTCATTTTTCAAGTTATTTGCATGAAAATTGGTATTTGGGTTTTCGGTCACAAATGAAGAAATACGTGTTCCAGGATTTTTGGAAATTCAACCCCCACTGACCCCCCCCCCCGAGCGAAGCCGGGGCGGGTCAGCTATTTTATATAACAATCAACCTCGACCACATCGTGTTGGTACATCATCGCTTTCAATCTAGCAAAATTGTGGTCAGATACAGGTTAGGTATACGAGTCTCGTAATATTATGTAGGATTAAAAAAAAGCGATCGGAAGCGGTAATATGAATGAAACGCGAGGTAAAACAAATGTTCAAAAACTGCGGTTAATTATATTTGAGTCATGACCGCAAAATTCAATTTGCAAAATTGTAATCCTTCGTACGTAGCAAGGGACCGGCTATGATTTATTTATTCAAGCACCCCAAGTGACTTTCAGGTTGGAAACATACTTGAAACGCCACCCAAATCAAACGCGACGTGTGTTAAGCCTCAAATACGCGCGATGGAAATTGCAAGACCCGGACGCGTGATCAATTTAAATACAAGGAACAGTGCTTAGTATGAGCTTTTACATCACACCAACGATGATAGAATTCGAGTGTCGAAACACATCAACGTTAAGGTAAAATGGACTTTAACCACGTTGTTTTAAAGCCACAAGTTCGTCAATACATGATACATCTACAACTTCAAGTGAGAACGTTGCGAAATTAAAATCGGTCCCACTGGATGTCTGACTATGGGTCAGTTTTCCTTTGACGTTATTAAATTACGACGCTCGAATTCTATCATAGTTGGGTGAGATGTAAAATCTCTATGTACACTGTATGAAAGGTCATGTCACACTACATCTGCGAGACACTTTCACTTCAGGAGCGCGGCTGCAAAGCGCACTTTTAATCACCTTCGTACAATACAACTACAAGAACCGTATTGAACACGTTTCTAGCAACATGCACTGCCTCGTATTCTGTTCGCTGCGGCTTTTAAGTTTGAATTAAATCGTTGGATGTTCTTTAGTCAGGATCATACTACTAAGCAACGTGGTGTCCGGGCTCCACGTCGCCTCGAGAAAAAGGAAAATTCAATGAGTAATTGAATGATTGTGACATTTTTACGTGTGTTGTAAGTATATTCCCACCCTTATTTATTCAAGTACCCCACGTGACCTTAACAGGTTTCAGATTTTACGTGGGCAATATTTCATAATGTATTGTTTTATGCCTCGAAGTTTGTTTTGGAAAGCCCTCCATAAAAATAAAGTGTTGCGAGGAAATGGTAGGAATGTTGTTTGTAATGCGAACACGCCATAAAGTAGAGAATGTAAGTCAGCGCAAAAATGTATTTTTCCTATATATTCTATTTATATTTCGATAATATTCTACTCTTGGTGTAATCAGTGGCGTGCAGGTCATAGAGGCATAAATGCAGTGCTTACCCCAGTTGTAATAGCTCAATGCATATTTTTCATTATGACCTGCCAGTAAACACGGTTTCTACCTAACTAATGCCTACCCTGGCTTAAAACCCTGTGCACGCCACTGGGTGTAATGTAGCATCTTACATGTTTTAAAACTTGACAATTTGCACTTGTTGTACACGTGACAGGGCACATAGTTCGTAAAACCGATAGACGTTGGGGTCTTAAGGTGTTGGAATGGCGACCTCGCGACGAAGGACGCAGCGTTGGAGGACCCCCCCCCCCCTCCCCCCCTCCCTACTAGGTGGACGGACGACATCAGACGAGTCGCAGGGAGCCGCTGGATTCAGGCGGCGGCGCAAGACCGTGGCGTGTAGAAGTCCCTACAAGAGACCTATGTCCAGCAGTGAACGTATATCGGTTGATGATGATGATGATTATGATGTACACGTGACTGACATGAACACGTGATGTCGTGAAACATCGTATACGTACATGCTATATAGAAAAGTAATATCTACGATTGTAAGCTGCACACAATACCTAAGGTAAAACTTCTAAAGAACACTCAGGTAACATAAGAACTTATTTTTAAATTTATTTTTTATGTATGTTTCGCTGACAACACTCCGACATGGTTATCGGAGACATTGCATATTTCTGAAAATGTGTCTTTACGTATAAATCTACTAGCTGATCAGCCCTCGCTTCGCTCGAGTGGAATTTAGAAAATCGCCGTGTAGGTTGAATTTCCAAAAATCCTGAAACACGTATTTCTTCATTTGTAACCAAAATCCAAATACCATTTTTTATGGAAATAACTTGCAAAATGGCGGACTTTCATACAAACTCCCATCCCATATTTAACTGCCTTAGGATAAGTATCTAAATATATGAAAGGAAAAGGTGACTGACTGACTGAATAACTGACTGACTGACTGATCTATCAACGCACAGCTCAAACTACAGCACGGATCGGGCAGAAATTTGGCGTGTAGATAGCTATTATGACGTAGGCATCCGCTAAGAAAGGATTTTTGAAATTTAAACCCCTAAGGGGCTTAAATAGGGGTTTGAAATTTGTATAGTCCACGCGGACGAAGTCGCGAGCATAAGCTAGTTTTTATATATAGAAGATATCCTCGCAGACGAAGTCACGGGCATCATCAAGTATTGAATATAGATTTGACTTCCGCTACTAGACTAAGGACAAAAACAAGACCAGTTGTTAAAAGAAACATGCAAGAAGCTAATGGCGATGGCGGCGCCGTGTTTCAGGGACGGACAGTCGACCGTGGCCACACGTTAATGAGAACAGAAATGGGTCAGCTGGAGAGACCCACCGTGCAGGGGCATTACAACGATGGTAAGGAAAATGGTTTTTTTTTTACTACAACTATCTTGTCGACGTCAATCTAATAACCTGCGTCTTAGATACAATACAATAAAATGTTGCTTCTGGTAAAAATTATATTTGGTCAGCTAGGAATTGCAACTCTAATTACATTTGGTCAGCTAGGAATTGCAACTCGCGCACCGAGGGATCCGTACTATAGTCGTATTTTCTCGACATTTTGCAAGATAAATCTAAAACTATTATGCATAAAAATATATAAAAACCAGTTTTAGAATGTACAGGGAAAGCCCTTTCATTATGATACTCCACTTGGCATAGTTATCTTACTTGGAAGTTTGAAAATATTAATTATTTGTTCATGAACACATTTTAATTTTTTTGTGATAAAACCACAAGTTCACAGTTTTCGGATTTATTCTTGAGAGACATGACAGACAGGCAGACAACAAAGTGAACTTGTAAGGGTTCTTTTTTCCTTTTGAGATACGGAATCTTAAAAAGTAGAGATATGACAAAATAAAACCATTTGTGTGTACGAAAAAGTCACGTACATAGACTTTTCTATTCTGTATTATGTTTGTTTGTAGCTATTAAATTATTTACTTTGATATCTGCATCGACTGAGCTGATGTGGCAGCACTACAGTGGGACTATTGATCAAGATGCTCTCCAGAAAGCGGATTGAAGGATAACAGAAAATTTCGGCATAAAAGATGATCAAGAGGATTTCGATTTTCCCCAAAGCCTTAAGGTAAACTACAAAAAGAGTGAGTCTATATGAAAGACACTTAGCCATCAACTATTAGTTTATTAAAGCAAAGAATGCAAAAATGTTTGTTCTTGCGTCCTTGCATTACGTCCAAGCCAATAGAATTTTCATTTAGTGAGTCGGTTTCCCGGGGTTAACATTACGAAATTCCTTTTCCGCAAGCAATTTGCGTGGAATTTAGTATTTTCCTTTAGCATGAAAGGAAAACATTCACTATAAAAAATGGAAACGAGAATTTGTACGCAGTTAATCGGATAAGGGTAAGCAAATCAGTTAAATGGTAACCGAGTCACATTGCGCGTAACCGACAATCAACACGCCTGGTAATATACAAAGCGTTATTTAGAGTTCAAAAGATATTTGAGCTTTTAGCGGCTTAATCCGTTTATCCACCCTTATGGCGATTACGAACTGCACTTCCGTCATCCGAGTTCTATCCGTCATCCGTGAGTATACCAGCGTTTATCTACGATATATATCATAAGCTACCACACAAAACAAAAAATAACGAATTATCACGGACTCGGATCGGATGCAGTGCGATACCACTCTTAAAGTGGCCATAACTACTCTGAAATGACGTATGTCCGTGTATCCATAGCAAAATTTTTTTTGTCCAGGTTGGACGGACAAACGTTTTCGAGTAGGTATACAATCTGGGATGGTTGTTCAAAGATGGATAAACAGAATAACTTTTTCTAGTTTTGGCTTAGATCAAACATTGGCGTCGTGTCTACGCATTTTTGGCACGCTTTCCTTAAATCTTACATTTCAATATTTTTTTTAAATAATATTAGCCAAGTTTATTATGCTAGCTAATTCCCCTTTCCCCTGCAACTAAGCGTAAAGCTTGTGCTAGGAATAGGTACGACAATAGCGCAATAGGCGGGGTTTGAACCGGCGACCTATCGGATTTCAGTCCGCTCCTTTAACCGTTGAGCTATCAAGGCTTTTATACATTACATTGTAACGCGTCTTATTCAGATAGAAATAACAATTTAACACACAATAACTAAATATGGCGTCGCTACAACGCTACGCAGAAAATAAAATGATACGTCAAAAATTCACGCCACTGATGACACTTCCACATATTTATTGGTCCCAGTGGTCACATACTTTAGCAGATGTTACATAAAGCTACACCACCTCGAGGGGATGCATTGCTATTTGCACATAATCGTCTGCGTACGGAATCAGTCGCAAAGAATTTTTTTTAACTGAAAATATAATTTTTTCTTGTGAACATTAATTTATGCAAAGAAAACAAAGAATATAGAGACAAAAGCTTTCCCGTATGTAAAGCACCGAGCAAAGAGTTTTGCGCACATGCAGGGGAAATAGGTTAATACGTACGATCATGACCTAAACTTTTAAAACTATTTACCTATAGAAAAGAGGAAAATCGATAAAGTTTACTGGGAAAGTGCGAGCTCAATTTTTTATCGGCCACGATACCAAAAATTTTGTTTTACGTTTCAAAAAGGAAAGTCAGGAATGTTCAATTTTATTTCCTGAATAAGGATGGACGGAAGCGGAGTATTGAAAAATAAACATTTAAAAGTTCAAACGAATTATTCATTTTTAGGGTTCCGTAACTCAAAAGGAAAAACGGAACCCTTATAGGATCACTTTGTTGTCTGTCTGTCTTTCTGTCTGCCTGTCGGTCTGCCAAGAAACCTACAGGCCCGTTGACCTAGAATCATGAAATTTGGCAGACAGGTAGATCTTATAGCTGACATTCGGGGAAAAATCTAAAAACACTGAATTTGTGGTTTCATCACACAAAAAAAATTTAATTGTGGTCATGAATTAATAATTAGTATTTTCAATTTTCGAAGTAAGAAGTGTGGTATCATATGAAAGGTCTTCACCTGTGCATTCTTAAACAGGTTTTTATTTATTTTTATGTATCATAGTTTTTGAATAATCGTGCAAAATGTCAAAAAAATACGACTGTAGTACGGGACAGTCATTGCGCGAGCCTGACTCGCACTTGGCCGGTTTTTTATTATGGATTGGACAGGTTTGGAACACAAGGAAAAATTGCAAGTAATGGCAAACCAAGCTTCTTTACTGTTAATCACAGACTTCCACAAAGTAAAGCCATCATTACACGGTGGAAGAAGTAAATATAAGTTGTTTACGCAATAAACTAAGCTTATTCATAGCTCTATGTTATTTACCCTCAAGAACCCGATTGGTATGTAAGTTTAGTTTTGGTAATAAATTATAGTTTCAAAGACTGTTTTTTTTAAATCGTTTTTTAAGTTTTTTGTGTTGTCTTTATGGTTATAGCAACAGCGACCATACCTTATTTCGATTATCTTAGTAAGAATTATGAAGCTGGTAAAACGTATTCGTAGCACTACATTTTTTCTATTACAGTTCACAAAGAATTCCATTGCAGCTAAAGCTTTAGTAGGTAAAGAAAACGACACTTACTGACCAACGTTGTATAAGTCTCTATGTACCAACAGGACACAAACCTCGATCTCTTAATACTGCACATTGACTGAATTCCAAGCGGCAATTTTCAGTCGCAACCTCATTGAACTGCAATGTAATTCCAGTTCCAAAACCCCACTGGAAGTCCAGTGGGGTTTTGGAATTCTCTTTGCAGTCGACAGTCGTGGCCGCATTGATTCAAGTAACATACGTACTGTAAGACTGTAATGGTTAAGTAATCTATGTTCTGCGCTCTATTCGGAAACTTACTGAATTAAGTAAAATGGACTAAGAGCCCGCGAGGGCCAGACCTTCGTTATTTTATAAACGCTGAAAGTTTCTCTGCGAATTGTCCCCAGATTGTATACAGAGAGGAACAATCAGTGACTTGACTATGAAGTTTGGATCATGGCGGCTTTGGCAGATAACAGAAATCAAAGGTGTAAAAGTTTTTAGGTATAAAGTCAATTTTATTAATATTTTACTAGACACTCAGCATCGTGGCAACCCCATGCCATTTTTAAACTTTATAAATTGTTTAAGCTATCCCTTAAACTTATCAAATTAAATCATATTGATGTGTACTCAAATTGCGTTCGGTTCAGGTTTAAAATTATGCTTACCTATATACGAAAACTTTTAATGACTCACGTATTGAATTGCACTGAAACGAGTGGAAAACTTTTGCTTAGAAGTTGCGACTATATTCGAAATATTCTCGTATTGACCAACTTTATCACATTAAAAACAATAAAAAAAAAATTATAAACTAGCGACCGGCAATATGGACGGGCAATAAGGATGATGACAACTAGTCAAATCGGCGATTTTTATCAAGCACTTACTTTCTTAGTTAAATCGATAATTTAAAATGGTTGGCATACTTACAACTAACAGATGTGGATTTTACGAATTTTGGTAGACCCTCTATTTCATTGTTTGTAAGAAATAATGTATTTTTGACATAGTCATCATGCCAATATTGTCCTGATGTGACCGCTTAACAACGGCAGATTATCATGACATAACTTTAAAAGTGAAATTTCAGTAAATCACGGTAATGTTTTTGCACTCGAGTTGATTATAATTTAGACATGACCGCAGAATTCAATTTGCAAAATTATTAGCCCTCATTCGTAACGAGGGATCGCGGCGTGATTTATTTATTTAGCCCCTTGCTGGGGAGCCCTTTAAACAGTTTTTGTTTCACGCTGGCAATATTTCATTAAGGATTGTTTATGTACTTTATACGATTTCATAAGCTGTTTCCTGTAAATCAAATTAACTTCATTGCTGGCCTTTGAAACACAAGTATCTGTCATTTATTTTAACTGGATAAAAAACAAGAGGTTCTGAGTTATAGGCGTAATTTTTTTTGTATTTTAAAAGAAGAAACTGGCTATTTTAAAATAACGACTGACAGCTCCAACTATCCAAAAGTCTAGAAATATGTGGTTTTGTATGAAATACAAAGGTTTTGTCTATAAACGTAGGTTCCACAACCTAAGTTATAGACAAAACCTTTACAAAATAGTACAACTGTAGTATAACCGGTACTGTTATATTGTATTCTCAAGTATAACGTAGACTTCGTACCTACAAAAGAATCTTCAGAAATTTAATTCAACGCGAAACTAGTTAAAAATAAACCAAACAACTTCGGTGATAGGTGTTTAGAAACCATTTAGATCCCACTTTATCTTAGTAAAAGGGCATATAACCTTAGCAGATAAAACGTAGGCATCTCTGCCAATAAATTCCAGTATCAGTTTTCATTGATTAAGTTTCCGCGCGGCTGCAATGCGGCATTTTGGGAAATTGTGTTTGTCTTTGTTTAACTGACACAATCCACAATAAGTACATAGTGTACAAAGTTTAACATTATACTTATTTATACAGAAATATACAATTGTAATATTGCGGTTACATTACATAGCCCTAATTTGGAGAGCAGGCAATCAATTAAATGCTGGCTTCAAAATCATTACAATTTATTTTCCTTTTACAAGAAATAGTATAAGGAATAATGATTGGAATAAATTTAATAACTAAATAAACCTGCAACATACCATTTAGGGCCAACGAATTTAGACAGAGTGGCACAAGACGAGTCTTTTTGATTTACACACAATTTTAAACAATTAAATTTTGTCTCCCCCTTGTATTAACAGATACATAGAGTCAAATATTTTTTTCACAAGTAGGTATTTGACAAGTTTGTAAACGTTTACTAATCACAACTTATTTTTCTACAACCGCACCGCACGACATCGTAAGCAACTTCACTCTCACCACCGGGTGCACTACAACCACCCATTGTTTTTTTTAAGTTAGAACCTCCTCCTTTTTTTGAAGTCGGTTAAAAATCAGCTTGTTTTTTGGTCAAAAACAACTAAAAAAAAACAAAAAATGACAACAACGTATACTACCTACATGTGGAATGCATGTTTTAGAACTCGGTGTACAGTCTGCGTCAGGTTGAGATGGCAATTGGGGTACGAGGCGGGGTGACGACCCGCACACCCGCACTTCACCCGCGCTCGCCCGGACTGGGTTAACGTGGGGGTTGTGCGGGTATGCGGGGCGTTACCTACCCGATTGCAATTCCTACCTGTCACGTACTATACATATGGAATGCATGTTTTAGAACTCGGTGTAAATGCGGTGTAACACTCGTTAAGTTGCATTGAATTCCAGTCAGCACCGCGACCGGCAAAGTTGCTGCCGCGGCAGCTGCATTTCGCGGATTCCGGACAAAGTTGTACATAAATCTTTAAGCGCGAAGCTCTGGAAATTATGCAATCTGGAAGCGCTGTAGACCCGCTGTAAAACAAATTTGTAAGCAGATAATAAGCACTTTTTGTTTTTAAAGTTTTTGTCTTGTTGCATACGTATATGCTGCAAAACGCCAAGAATATCTATATATATAAAAGGGAAAGGTGACTGACTGACTGACTGACTGACTGACTGACTGATCTATTAACGCACTGCTCAAACTACTGGACGGATCGCGCTGAAATTGGGCATGCAGATAGCTATTGTGACGTAGGCATTCGCTAAGAAAGGATTTTTCAAAATTCAACCCCTAAAGGGGTAAAATAGGGGTTTGAAGTTTGTATGAAAGTCTGTCAGTTTTGAAGTTAGAATCGCGAAAGTTTGTAATTTCACTTTTCTATCTTATCTAATATTTATACCCTAAGGGTATAAAATAGGGGTTTAAAATTTGTGTAGTCCACGCGGACGAAGTCGCGGGCATAAGCTTGTTTGTGTAAATAGGAGAGGAAAGGGGAATATTAGTCATTTAACATGGCTAATATTCTTTAAATAAAAAAAAAATATATATAATCCACTAAAACCCCCAGCTTTACCATTCGCGTCAAGTAAAGGCGTCTCAGGATCTCGGATATCGGATGCGATTGAGACGTCCCGACGTTGAACCGGCATAGGTTTACACCAAATACCTAAGGAGCCCGTCGTTTATCTAAAAAAGCGATGATAGCCTAATGGTTAAGACGTGTCGGCCTGTTATTCGGGGCATTCGGGGTTTCATCCCGGGCACGAAACTTTATTATTTCGTAGTAATGTGCGTTTTACACAATTAAATATCAGTTCCCTTAGCGGTGAAGAACAACATCGTGAGAAAACGTGCATACCTAGAAGTTCTCCATAATGTTCTCAAAGGTGTGTAAAATTTGGTAGTCCGCACTTGACCAGCCAGGTGACTATGGCCGAAACCCAAGATTCTGAGTAGAGACCCGTTTTTTTTTTGTTTAATTTATAGACTAACGCTTGGCTGCAATCAGACCCGCTAACAAGTGATGATGCAGCCTAAGATGGAACGCGCTTGAAAGATGCCTATTCACTCTTGATTTAATAATAGACCTTGTAATAATAACCCTTGTCAAACGGAACGACTCTTTATACAGGCAGCACTATTATTAATTATGTAATTTTAAAACGCGGTGTACGTACTCTGGTTACAAAACATCAGAAACAGTAGGTACCTACTCATAGTAGTAAGTCGTTTGTTAGCGCGACATTAACCGTGCTCCTTTATTGTTTTCACTCAACTATTCATTCGGCATTGTATAGTACGCGACAGGTCGAGATGGCAATGGGGGTATGAGGCGGGCGGGCGCCCTGCACACCCGCACGTCAACCGCGCTCGTCCGCACCGCGTTAGCGCGGAGGGTGTGCGGCTGTGCAGGGCGTTCCCTCCCCGATTGCCATCTCGACTTGTCGCGTACTATACCGGAAAAGCGTATTATTTGCTGGTAGTTTGTTTCCAGGAGAAAATTAGTGTTGTGTAAAAAAATTAAACGTCGAAAATTTTATTTTTTACTAGCATGCTCCTTTAGATTTTTTATGCCAAAATTTATTAATAGTCTTTTAATTTAATTTAATTTAATTTATTTTGTAGAGACAAACAGTTACAATGAGAAATATAGATAATATATATATAAAAACACTTAAACCAAAGCCTTACCAAAAAAATCTTTAGGCGCAGTATATAACTTTAGCTAATATGAAACCTGCAGACAATAAAAAACATACGAGCTACAACCATTGAGCATCTGTTAAAATAGATGGTCACAGTTTAACTTATTTGGCATTAAATAAATACATGGTATACCACGAGGTTCAAAAAAATCCTAAAAAAATTAAGCCGGAGACAATATTAGGGACAGTCTCAATGAATTAATCACAGACTGTACAGGGATTTATACGACTCTTTAAAATCAATGAACATCAATGAAAGAAGTCTCATTTCTTTCGTTTGGTTCAGTAAAAAGAATTTCACTAACCTTTTTACTCCCACGCAATACTTTTTCTTATTCAATTTGTACTCGCCCCGATCCGATAGATGCCAACCAGATGAATTAACTAGTTTAGCTAGTTCGACATCGCTTAATTAAATTCAACTTTGCTAAATCAGTATTCGCGTTCCTTTACGTGTCTGCAACCTCGCGACATTTTAGTTAATTTACAAAGCCTTCGTTGCTCATGGCATGCTAAATTAGTATGTATTTAGTCTAAACGTGGTATTTCAATTTTCAACTAAACAGTTCATTATGTCTGATGGGAGCACATAAGTTACCATTGTAATGTAATAACAATGTAGATTTTAGGTAGCATCGATATTTAAATGACAAGATACGGTCAAGCGAACAAAATTTTTCACGGTTTAGAAACCAAATAAATCAGCGCCACCTCTTAGATAATATGAACGACCCGTTTGAAATCCAGACGTCCCTGAGGTCAATGAGTCGGTGCCCTTTTGTTTGTTCAATAACCCTCTCCATACGAAGGAATATATAAGTCAATGGTAGGTAGACTTTTACTTAAGTAAAGTCTTACATTTTTATTGTTATTTTGATAAATTCTTGCTCTTTGTGAAAGAAAACCGGATGCCACACAAATTGTCACATAAGCCAGAGGAATAGCAAGTTCATTGGAATAATACGCTCCCTATATCATTGAAGATAACCTTTGCTACGACTTACAAATATCATCGACGGCTTACTACTGAAACTGAAAACAGTTTGGTTATAGTCCACCACGCTGGCCAACTCGAACTGACGTACTCTCACGTTTAATTTCTTCGCGATGTTTTCTTCACCGTTATTAAAGTGATATTTTAATTGCTTAACAGGCGTACTCAGAGTCGCTTAATCGTTACGTAAGTTTAGTTAAAACGAGACAGAGCTATATCTCTCACATAAATCTGTCTCGTTTTAACTCAATCTCATGTAACGATTAGCGACTCTGAGTACGGCGGTAAAACACACAAGTCTCACATATACTTTTCATCCTCACCATCTGGGTGTCTGGTGCACTTCGACCGTCCGCTGTGCCAGATCCTTCTTTCCACGCACTTACAAACTGTGGAACCAACTCCAATCAGCGGTGTTCCCACTAGATTACAACATGGGGTTATTCAAGGGGCGGACCAACAAATTCCTAAAAGGCCGGCAACGCATCGGCAGTTCCTCTGGTGCTGCATATGTTCATGAGCGGCGGTAATCACTTAACATCAGGTGACCCGCCTGCTCGTTTGCTCGCTATCTCTATTTTTAAAAAAAACTTATTTTTCGAATCGACCATATTATGTCAAATATTAGGCTATAGGTGACGTGAAAATAAAAGAAAAATAGACGATTCACATGCTACCTACCAACAAATGTAGGAACATTTGCCGCTTGCCAGTGAAAAGAAAACCGGATGATACATAAATTGTCACATTACAAGAGGAATAGCAAGTTCATAGGAATCAGATAGGCATACCTACTATCCCTACATCTATTGACTTATATTACTTCGTAAGGACAGAGCCATTGAACAAGCAAAATAACACCGACTCATTAGTCCTAAAATGTTTATTTAGCAACAAAGCAACCTCAGTGACGTCTGGATTTCAATTCTGGTCGTTCATTAGTACCTATCTAAGAGGTGGCGCTGATTTATTTGGTTCCAAAACTATAAAAAATTTTGTTCGCTTGGGCATATCGTGTCATTTATATCGATGCCTACATCATTCAAGAAAACCTTTGCTCCGACTTACACACATAGCTGGAAGCAATACATATTCATCAACGAATTTAATAAATAAAAGAATTGATTATATATGCCGGCTCCGCGTATCATTCTTTCTCCTATTTCACTTTGGCATACCGCCAGCAACAAATACCCATATTTGGGTCCGAACGAAATTGCATTTAATCGTCAGATTTACGATACACAAACACTAGTTTGACGCGATAGTTCAGAGAGACCTATGATTTTTATTACCATCATCTAGAATAATATCAAAAGATAGTATATTTTCCTTCCACATCATTCAGACCGTAATCACAAAACCGCTGCATTTTTTCTGATCACTTAGATAGGAAATTATAATGACATATTATTTTGATGTTGCCTAGTTTTTTATTGTTTCCTTTCTCAACAATAACAAATGAATTCATTTTGACACCATTAAGAGTCAAAATTAATAATAATCAATCCCATTCCTGGTCAGTCGACAAGTTACTTAGCAAAGTTGTTATTTGTTATATTATTATTTATTTCGGACGTTAAATGCAAAAAAATTCACAAGAACCCCTATCCTTTTTAAAATAGTGTAATATTCAGCGTTCTTATGGATATAAATTTCAGTCTGCTACAAATAGGTGCCCAATTAACTAAACTAAGACAAACGCTAAGGGTTTCTATTACAGTAAAATGCCAAGGTATGCGTAAGAATAAATATCAAAAATTATAATTAAAAAAAGATAGTTTTATTATTTCAATTGACGCCATTGCACGCTACGTTTATAGCCACAGTGTATATAACAGGCCTCTTGGGTATGAAACCTATTGTTGTTGCCACCGCATCCCGAATAAAACATCGGCATACATTTTCGACGGACCACATCAAAGAACCAGACCTTGAACATGCCGTTACAAGAGCCTTTGGAGGGCACCTGGTAACAATAGTAGGGTATATTGATCAAGGATGGGAACGGACCGTCGTCAGCACCTGAAATTGATACACGACTAGATAAGAAAGAGATATGAAAAACTAGAGGTACCTACTATAGAAATAAGGATCCCTGAAAGCGTTTCTATTTCAGGGTTCCGTACCTGAAGGGTGCGCAACGGGACCCTAATACTAAGCCGTCTGTCCGTCTGTCCGTCCATTTGTTGGTCTGCTTGTCAGCGAGCTGTACCTCATGAGCCGAAATAGGTAGAAAGTTAAAATTTTCAAAGAGCATATATTTCTATTGATGCTATAATAACAAATATGTAATAACAAAATGGCCGCCATGTAAATTCAAAAAAGTACAATGTAATCTTGTACGACGGTACGGAACCCTTCGTATGTGAGTCCAACTCGCACTTGGCTCTTACAAAAATACAACTTTCATTTGGCTAACTTTTACTTTCCTCACTGAAAACGAAAAGCGACATTTTCTCATTATATCTAATAGTTGAATTATGCAATTTTTTAATTATCATTAGCCACCTTTAATAAAAGCGTCCTGAATCTTTCACCTTAGTTTTAATTTCTTTCATTTTTCATGATGGATGAATGTATACGGTGTATAGTACGCGACAGGTCGAGACAGCAATCTGGGTGGGGACGCCCCGCACATCCGCACAGACGTGGTGCGGGATAACGCAGGCAACGTGCAAGTATACAGGGCATACCCCCGCCTCATACCCCGATTGCCATCTCGACCTGTCGGGAACTATATCTATTTTCGAGTAATTTACTCGTAGTATATAGGACGCTAGAACTCTACGCTTAACATACAAAGGTCTCATTTAATAACTTTAATTACTCAGGCTTAATATAAATCAGAAAGTAAGTAGTATTAAAAGGCGCCGCCGCTCAGACGTAGAAATAGATTTTTTCTCTCACTTGACATTCTTAATTATATAATACACTGTTCCCGTTAATTAAAACAGAAATTCTCCCAGCATTCAAATTACTAAATGGGTTATTCAAAGCATGAAAAAGAAATTAATAAAGGAACTGAAGATCTGCTCCAAGAAAAATACTTTTTGAGGTATTCTTTCTTCAGGTAATTTTTCAATGGATTCTAGAGTAACCTTGTTGCGGATATTTTCCGTGAAGGTTTTATCACAGAATTTAGCGTTATAAGTGCCAAAAAATTGCTATTGCGCTGGAACCATGCCTAACATCGAAATGACGTCATATTGACGTCAGCCGAAATAAAAATATACCGTCAGCTCGAAACTTCAGTCTATAATGGCGGCCACGCCCATTAGCAATTTGCGGGACTTATACTAAAATTTACTTAATGTGTGAAAAAAGATTAAAAACGAATGTCTATCATTGAAACTATCAGCACCCATACCCATATTATAAATGTGAAAGTGTGTTTATTTGTTTGTTGGTTTATTGGTTTGATAGTTTGTTGGATTGTCCTTCAATCACGTCGCAACAGAGCAATGGATTGACGTGATTTTTTGCATGGGTATAGTTAAAGACCTGGTGAGTAACATACTCTATTTACTATACTTTTTATCCCGGGAAATCAAAGAGTTCCAACAGGATTTTTAAAAATATAAATTGGCTTTTAAAAAGTTGCGGGCATTAGCTAGTAGGAAAATACAGGCATCTACAAAATATAAACAAATATGGAAGCGTATATGGAGGAAGAAAGAGAGTATAATTAAAGTAAAAGGAGTTAAGGAATGGATAGAATTAAGCAAATGACTTTTTAAAAGAATTTGTAGGTCTCTGACAAGTAAGCCATATTCTCATAGATGGTGATATTGAATGTGATTAATGTATGAAGAGAGATGATGACGAATGAGATCAGATGTAATAAACTATCGCTACTAGAACTAAGATATCAATAGGGTCTTGGACTGTAGTACTAAGATGAAGTGATTTTTTGTATAGCGGTAGTTTATGGGGCTAGAATTATTAAAGAGTTTTTTAATCATGATTTTATTTATTTTTTAACATGAACGTCATGCTGTTAAAACAGCATATACAGTGAATATACATAAAAATACAGTGATTTCGGTGGGAAATATTCTTTGTGTTAAAAAATTGATAATATTGTCGTTCCACGCCAATGTGACGTCATTAATCGCTTTCCGTACAGCGTTATAATGAATTCTACCTCTATTAAATTACCTCTATACAAAATCTTCTACCCCTATAAATTACCGCTATGCAAAAAATCACGTCATTGTATTACTACAGTCGAAAACTCTATTGAGCTTTGGTTAGCGATACTTTTTATACCGCTTGTCTAAGACTCTTTTTATATAGAGACAGATCTTTTAAGATCAAGATCTGGTAACTATAAATAATGGAAATATCAATTAAAATTAATAGATACTCACGTCCATATTTAACATAATCATAAACAGCATCAGTCAAGGTCAATACTGCTAACGAACACACAACAGTACACAAGATCGACATAGTCGCTAACGCCATTGCATTTCATTATTTGCGCTTGCAATCAGCCATAGCAATCAGAAACAATCAAGTAGAAGGTATATTGGGTTCAGTTTATTGCTAGCATCCATATGAATTTTAGATAACCGAACGCAATCGAATTCAACGCTCAAAGAAACCAATATCGACGATCTCTCCTGGTAAATATTATTCGAATTTCATATCAGTAAGGTTCAAAATCGAACGTTCCAAGTTTTTATATTCGATCCGAAAAGATTTTTCATTAAATGTAAACGCAAGTACGCTTAGCATCGATCTTTTAAACGCCTGCACACTGCGTCCTGGAACGCTTGCCAAGTTGGATTTCTGTTCAAGATTTTGACTTTAATTTATACGTAAGCCTACTTGGTAAAACCCATTTTGCACGAAGTTAATTAAGGCAGAACTTTTTTAAAATTCAATATTCCACCATATTATGTACTAAGCTTACTTAGTAGATAGTCAGATAAAAGGGCTTATTCCACCTTCCTTAATAAGACGTCCTAAATGGTATAGTTATCTATATCATTTAGGAAGATATTTAGGAAATTGGAATAAGCCCTACTTACTCAGTAGATACTTAGCATCTTAGCATCACATAATGTTAGCATCATCATGATCAACCGATCGTCGGCTCACTACAGAGGACGGGTCTCCTCTCAGAGAAGGGTTTGGCCATACCACGCTGGCCAAGTGCGGATTGGTTGACTTCACACACCTTTGAGAACATTATGGAGAACTATCAGAGGCATGCAGGTTTCCTCACGATGTTTTCATTCACCGTTATAGCAAGTGATATTTAATTACATAACTCCGAAAAGTTTGAGGTGCGTGCCCGGAATCGAACCCCAACCTAACCACTAGGCTATCACAGCTTATAATTCCAGCATAGTTACACCAAAATGTGACCAGATAATCTAAATATATAAAATGAAAAGGTGACTGACTGACTGACTGATCTATCAACGCACAGCTGAAACTACTGAACGGATCAGGCCGAAATTTGGCATGCAGATAGCTATTATGACGTAGGCAGCCAATAAGAAAGGATTTTTGAAAATTCAACCCCTAAGGGGGTGAAATAGGGTGTTGAAAGTGTAGTCCATTCGGACGAAGCCGCGAGCATAAGCTATTAAATTACTCGTATATACGCCATGCAGAAAGTTCTTCTAGTTGTATCTAACCTGACGTACGAAATTCAGCCGCCTCTGTTAATCAGCCTCACGTTCGGCAATTAATCAATAAGACTCGAGAATCTGGAGCCGTGTCGTTGTCATGACAACGGCAGATATAAATTCGCCTGTGGGAGTTATTGTCGGCAAGGACAATGCAGTGAGTTTTACCACACGATGGAATAATTTTATTTTACGAATATGGTAGGTAATTTGATGTCTTAGTCATCATCATCATGATCAACCCATCACTGGCTCACTACAGAGCACGGGTCTCCTCTCAGAGTGAGAAGGGTTTTGGCCATAGTCTACCATGCTGGCCATGTAGACTTCACACACCTTTGAGAATATTATGGAGAACTCTCAGGCATGCAGGTTTCCTCACGATGTTTTCCTTCACCGTTAAAGCAAGTAATATACTCGTATATATCCCCCCAAACCCCCAACCTCCGATTAGTAGGCGGGAGTCCTAACCACTAGGCTATCACAGCTTCTTAGCTAGATGTCTTAGTATTTATACTTAGGTATAACTCTACCTTCTTGATAGAGTAATACTTAAATAAATACTAAGGCGCAATGCACATTGCACACCCGTAGAGTAGAAGAACCGAAGCGCAGCGTTTTTCTTGATAACGACTCAAACTTAGCTGTATTTACTTTGGCATATTGGCAATCAGGCAAATGATTTATTCATTAACTAAATACCTTCATATTACTATTAATTCAATACCAATATGATACAACTTAAATAAATCTAATGTAGATATGCTAAATTTCAAACAGACATTTTTCATCTAAAAATGTACAAATCATAACAATATCATTTCATACACGTATTTTACTTTGATTCTAGAAATTTTCAAGGCAAGGAATAAACAAAAATCAGTAAAACAACTGATTATATAACCCTAATAATTGAGGTGACAGAGTCAACTTAGCTTTTTGATATAATAAACATTATAAGTAAGCAAGATTGTAATAAAACGCAATAACGATGCCTTAATATGAGATCTTTACGACGAAAAGCGGCTCATTCCAGAAAACGGTAATATTCATTATATTGTAACTTGGATTAATAAAGAGTTGTTTCATTTATTAAATACGTAGCAATAAAGACAGGTAATGTCTGCGTAGGAGAGGCATACCAACAAAACGAACTTCTATTATACATATTATATTCTGTGCTTGTATCTATTAATACAGTCAATAGGTTCTGGAACTACGTCGTAAAACAGTTCATTCCAGAAAACGGTAATATTCATTACATTATAAATTGTATTAAAACAATTAGCAATATAATAAATGAAAGAACTCTTTATTAATAAAGAGTTGTTTCATTTATTAAATACGTAGCAATAAAGACAGGTAATGTCTGCGTAGGAGAGGTATACTTACACTAGCTCACGACTTCGTCCCCGTGAACTACATACATTTCGAACCCCCATTTAACCCACTTAGGAGTGAAATTTAGAAAAATTATTTCTTAGTGGATACCTAATATTTACAAAGAACATACACGTCAAATTTCATGTCTCTAGGACCAGCGGTTTAGGCTGTGCGTTGATATATATAAGTCAGTCAGGACTTTGAATTTTATATTTACAGATACAGGACCTATAGGTACCTATTGATACAACCTGGAACCTTTTCCTTACAACGGGAGTATAATACTCAATTATTTTATTATGTAAATACCATTGGAAAATCACCAATAAAACGAATCGGTAACATACCAAAATATAAAAGCTGTTCTTTCAAAAAGCGAAAAAAAATAACGACCCAAACCACTTGAAATGTCGGAGAAAATACCAAATGCCTTAATTAATTAGAATTACGCAATAAAGTCAAAATATAGAAGAATGAATAATGTCTTATACTTTTCCGATAAAATAACAGCAATTATTTTCCCGTTATGGCGTTAATTAATAGTCCTGATTATTAAGACAATGGCGCGTTAAAAAGATTAATGATCGATATTAACTACCATTAATACTTCGTAAGCCCTGAAATAATAAGGTTGCAAATGATACTGAAATAATTATATCCAAAAAAAAAAAAAACACGCGTTCAATTTTCACGTTTTAATTTTGATGAATACATCGTTACACTTTTTATTTTATTTTATTTTATTGAGATACAAGTTAGCCCTTGACTGCAATCTCATCTGGTGGTAAGTGATGATGCAGTCCAAGGTGAAAGCGAGCTAACCTGGAAGGGGTATGGCAATATGTTATGAAACCCATGCGTTTGGTTTCTATACAGCATCGTACCGAAACGCTAAATCGCTTGACAGCACGGCTTTACCGGTACGGTGGTAAATAGCCACGGCCGAAGCCTTCCATCAGACCAGACCAGAAATTTAGAATTTATAAAATTCCAACCCTTCCCACTAATAAGACCACAGTGCTTACCACTGCTGCAGGGAGGTCGTCATTTTCTATGCTTGAAATTTATTTTCATCAAAATCACAGTTTTGAATTCGATTGTAGAGTCTATGGGTGTTGCTAGATTCGTATGTCTACATTGTAGACACATACGAATCTAGCAACACATAGTACGCCCTGAGGGAGCTACTCTAATTCCAGCCAGGAAAATGGTGCTGTACCTGGCCGCCCCAAGTATTGGTGAAATTTAATAAAAATGTGTCAAGTGCGAGTCGGACTAGCACACGAGGTGTTCCGTACCATCGTACAAGAAATACCACTTATTATGATTTTTAAATTTTCATGGCAACCATTTTGAAATTTTTATTATTTGTCATTTACAACCGCAAAAGAAATACATATTTATGAATGTGAAAATTTTAACTCTATCTAGTAAGATTGACGAGATACAGCTCGCTGACAGACAGACGGACGGACACCGGAGGCTTAGTAATAGGGCCTCGTTGTTAGTACCTACCCATACAAACCTAGGAACCTAAGAAGAATAAGAAGAAATGTAGAGCATTAAAAATACCTTAAAACAGGTTCGCAAAATGGCAATCATCAAAGTACATATATCAAACTTTGTTGTATAATGCGTTAATTAAACTAACAGGTGAAATTTTACAAGCCAAAAAGCGAAGAGAATGACGCTATTAAACGGGTTTAATTACAGCAGAGTCGTGCTATTTGTCTTTACGTAGCGTCGTTTGTTTACATTGGTGGACATTAAAATAACGTTGGAAAACTAATTTAAGTTGATAAACTTTAAGTATAGGTACTCTGGCAATGTTAAGACCTCGATGAGTTCAAGCATGCCTAGATAAATATTAGCCTCAGTAATATCAATAATGCAATGAGTTTCACCTATAATCCGCCACAGGTTGAGATGGCAATCGGAGATTTTTTATAGCGCCCCCCCGGACGCCCCGCATAGCCATAAAAAATGTTTGATAAAATACTGAAATTTATTAAGGTATGAAAATTAATATACATAGGCCTAAACTATGAAATTATTATTCGCCAACTGAATACAGTGAAGTTAATATAGTTATAAATAATAATAGTTAATCCACTATGAGCGCAAACTCGCCGATAAACTGATGTGCAGTTTGGCGATATAGAAATTGTTATATTACGTGTGCGTTATATAAATAAATAAATAAAAAAAAAAAAAACCTATTTTGAATAATAAAAGTTGAGAAGGGTAAATAACGAACGCCGCAAATCGTTATTTTTTTACTCAACCGTGATAAGTAAACGGAGTACAAAAACAGGCGTACGCGTATGGTATCCCTCATAAACTCCGACTCATACAATAAAACTAAGGTTTCAATCTTGGCCAACTTTGAATAGGTACCTATACAAAAAAAATTAAAAGAAATGGCAAAACAAATATATGTTGTGCCCCATTTCAACGCTTCTTCTGATTAAATTGGTTTGGATCCCTACAAAATACTACACTTCAGGGACCTAATAGGCTCATTGAAGGATCAGTTTATTGCTGATATGGGCAATATTAAGCACTTACCAAAAAAAATTCGCTGTAAATTGATTTTCAATAAGTAATTGATTCAAACTTTGCGTGGAAAATGCGAATAAGTTTTAGATGATGAGATCATAGTAATAACCATAGTTAAAACACAGCGATTTACATCATATTGAACAAACGATAGTAGTTATTTTTATCACGAATTTGGTTAAAAAAAAATATTTTCAAAAAAGGGTATATAAGTGTCGTTTGGTATTGGTCTCCACACTAGGTAACGACCACATATGACTTGCTAGTAAGTTTAACACAGGACTAGGAGAGTTCCTTTTGCGATCAGAATGTTTAAGGTTTAAATATTCCTTTAGAAGGGATTTGAAACGCATTGACAATCCTCAAAATTAAGGAAAAGACGCAAGAAAAATATTTAATTCCGATTCCCTGTTAGTCTTTGTTAACTAAAAGGATCCTGCTTTTATTCAAAACCTTGAAACTCAAAAAAATTATAGCAAAATTTCAACTGATAGGTAAGATAAAACTAAAAGACCGTGAGATGAAGCAATGGGCGTCCCGTTTCTCAGTGCGGTAATGACGTAATATTTCAACTAAACTGAAGTTTTGGCCCAGATTCTTGAAAAGTTTTTATTGTGATGTCCGGCAGTTATCATCTTCCTATTGTTATACGAGGTTGCTCCGTATCTCATAAATCACAATGTATTATGAATATTAATGTTGTATTTCTTAAAGAGCTTAAGTGCCCAGACGACCTGGCATAGATCCTAATCCTAATCCTAATAATATTATAAATGTGAAAGTGTGTATGTTTGAATGTTTGGATTTTTGTTACTCAATCACACAAAAACGGCAGAACAGATTTGGATAAAATTTGGAAGGGAGATAGATTATACTCTGGATTAACACATAGGCTACTTTTTATCCCGGAAAATCAAAGAGTTCCCGCGGGATTTTAAAAACGTAAATCCACGCGGACGAAGTCACGGGCATCAGCTAGTATCTTATAATTTTCAATCTAACATAAACTCTCGGCTAGAAAGAATAATTGCGTCATTTTAAAGAATTTCTCAGAAAAGAATTTCTTTTAAATCGTAGTATAATATGCAGCGGAAGTCTACTTATTGAACTGTATGACCTAAGATTATTATGGCCGGCTTCAGTCATAAAACTGAACAAAAGCTAAAACCAAAGTTAAACATAGACACAAAATACACAGAAAAATTGTACGTAAAATGATAAAGCGATGACGTTGCGGACTATGTGCCTGGCCATAATTCAATTGTCATTGACAATGTCCCCAATTTCCAGTCGATGTTGCGGTTAGGACTCAAAATGGCTAAATTTAACCAGCGACTGCAACAAAACGATATACCATTTATTGTGTGAAAAATAACTCTAACTTAACGTCACTTCGTCCGTCCGTCTGTGTCTGTCTGTTTAAATTTATTTATTTACTAGCTTATGCTCGCGACTTCTTCTGTTTCACCCCCTTAGAGGTTGAATTTTCAAAAATCCTTTCTTAGCGGATGTCTACGTCATAACAGCTATCTATATGCATGCTAAATTTCAGCCCGATCCGTCCAGTCGTTAGAGCTGCGCATTGATAGATCAGTCAGTCGCCTTTTTTATTTATTTAGATTTATCAACCAAAACAGATTACAATATACTGGCTGTGGAAATAATTATGATTCGAACCTAATTCCTTAATTAATTCATTTTGTTCTTGTTGTTACCATAGTCGCACAACATGATTAGGGTTTGTCTGTCAAATATCAGAATAACAAATAAACTGACTCAAAAATAGTAAATATGCATCATTAAATAATCCAATATGAGAAAACTGAAAAGTAGCATAGAAAAGGAAGTTATATAATTCGTACAGATTAAATTGAACATATAATAAAACATAATGAACATACAGCTCCCAACATCCTAAGTTTAACAGCTATTCGATATAGCAAAAAGGAATTACATAGTAGGTAATAAAACCTACTCTGAATAATAGCCAAATAGAACTCAACTGTTTTGGCAGCCGAAACGTTCTGCTATAGGTTTGGCGATAGCCTAGACCTTAATAGCTTTTATGTAAGCCCAATAGCTTGATAAGTAGTTCAAGAACTTATAGACTCCTGCATTTAAGCTTGTCGTTAGGAACAGACCAATTTTACTTATAGGTGCTTCTACAATAGATTATAACAAACTTAGTAGACTCGATAAGAGCGGCAAAAGAAAACTAAATTAGACAAAAGGAAATTTGCAAAGTGAGACAATTTCCTCTTTTCTCGACCTCCCTGGAAGTGGGACTAACGTCGAAGCCAATAACAATAACAGTAAGGCGACATAGAAATTAACAGTTTGTTCTATAGTCTACATTATAATGAGCTCTTATTATAGTGTAGAGTTTCACAAGCAAAACTTTGTGATAAGAGTTAAATTGTAAGATTATCGAAAGAAGAGTATGCCATCTTTTTCTACATGATCAACTCTTTACAATGCGTGAATAATATACCTTTATAAAAACATCACTCAGAGCTTTACTCCTTTTTATATTAATACTGAACCATAAAAAGAGGTTTCTGTAAATGTAAGGGGAGATGAACGCAAGGAAGATACAGTTAACAGTACCCGATGGGGTGTTTTGTACAGCAATAAACCGATAATAGCTACAAAAACTAAGCACTTTATATTCTAGCTCTTAATACGAATTTACAAGCAAGATTGGGGTAGCTTTTATTGAAACAAGGTTACCTGGTTAGTTTACTGTATTTGTTAGCTTAACTATATTTGGAAATTGTTTTAAGCAAAAGTAAAATAGTAGATATCTAGTCTAGGTTAGCTTGGATCGTTACAGGAGGATTTACACATGTCCAATCTAATCTTCCAGAGGCACGTACTGCCTCTATAAGGATAAGATGAACATATATTGACCCAATTTACTAACGTCCGAAATTCCTCAGTGCTTGAAGACTAAAGTCTTTGAACATTGCGTGATGCCAGTGATGACTTATGGATTCGAGACATTATTGCTAACTATGGGCCTCATAAGAAATCTCAGAGTCACTCAGCGAACGATAGAGAGAGCTATGCTTGGAATTTCTTTACGTGATCAAATCGGAAATAAGGAGATCCGTAGGAGAACTAAAGTATCGGTTACTTTAGTTCTCCTACGTGTATTCATAGCTCAACGGGTTGCGAAGCTGAAATGGCAATGGGCTCATAGTTCGAAAAACCGATAGACGTTGGAGTCTCAAGGTGATGGAATGGTGACCTCGCGCCGGAAGGCGCTGCGTTGGAAGACCCTCACTAGGTGAACAGACGAGTCGCAGGGAGCCACTGGATTCTGACAGCGCAAGACCGTAAAGTCCCTACAAGAGACCTATGTCCAGCAGTGGACGTCTATCGGTAGATGATGATGATAAACCAAATATACACACTAACAAACTAGAAAGATGTTGAATTGGAGAACGTTATCACCGTACAGCGTTATCATAAGAAAAACCTAATCTGCAAACAACTTAAACACATCAAAAAACAACAACAAACTGATAAGAAATTCTTCAACATCCTTCCTGAAATACACCATAAAACCCAACAGACAGATTCAAGACAAAATATATCATCGTTATCAATATTTATGGCAGTCGAATGGGCTCTAAATACATCGCCCACTCCATTACGTATATTATGAACTGGATCGCATCAATCAAGAGCAGCTGTAGCATATGACAACGTTATCACCACAATATTCTCCCTGCCAGCGCTAATTTTCAACCGAGAATTCGTAGACCTAAAGAATCCATCCAATCACTTTTTACAGAAGCATCCAGTGAATAATCTAGTGAAATCAACGAGTTTGGTACCTACTACGAACTTTGGTACATTTGATAAATCTAAGGTCAATTCAGTAAAAAGCTCTAACTTCCCTGTTATCTACAGGGAACTTAATATTATTTTAAAGAGTAACACAACGCCCTTTACTTAAATGTTTACTTTTAATTAACGAGCCAATTCTAATAATATAATTAAATTGCTTTAAGAATAATTATTATGTCTACGAAAAATATGCTTGCTCATTGAAATAACATTTACAGAAAAAATTAAAATCTTTTAATTTAAATATCTAAAAATGTATTTACAAAAGTTTTTGAATAGTACAACGAATTTGCCACTATATCGAAGCCGAAATGCTTTTTCTACCGGGAAGAAGCAGCAGAAAACTCACCGGTTGCTCATCGAAAAAAACAGATAACAGAAAATATATAGCTACTAAAATTTTTCAGCAATAAATCCCCGTTGAAGAGAAGTTTCCATAGCGCGCTTTCAAGCGTTCTCCATATAAACGCAGTTTAGCTCTCATTTGAATGAACCAATCAAACTCAATAAACTTTAGTAGATATGTTTTAGAAAAAATTATCTGTGCCTGTGGTTTACCAGATTTCCGTAAGAGTGCAGTTTCAAAGTTACAGGGTTAAAAGATTTTTATGTAGGTAAATCTTTGAGATCATTGTAATTTTTTACAGATTCTTACAAAAATTTGGCACACATATTAATTTCTAACCAATAAAATTTCATTAATTTTGATTGGTTATTCAAATGAGAATCAAAGCAGGTACGTTCGTTTGAAGAGCGCTACGAATAAACACCTCTTAAACATCTACATACCTCAACGGGTTGCGAAGCTGAAATGGCAATGGGCATGGCACATAGTAAAAGCGATAGACGTTGGGGTCCCAAGGTGCTAGAATGGCGAACTCGCAGCGGAAAAGGCAAATATGGGAAGACAAACCTCCCCTTTAGTTAGGTGGACAAACGACATCAAACGAATCGCAAGGAGCCACTGGGTTCGGACAGTAGGTACAGACCGTGGCGTGTGGAAGTCTGTACAAGGGACCTATGTCCAGTAGTGGACGTTTATCGGTTGATAATGATAATACATCAGCTGGTCGATTCCGTAAAACCTGCATCAATCATTATTACAATCGCAATTATTGTGATTGGCTGAATTTATGGTATTCTTGTAGCAACGATGCATGCTAATAGTGAGCGAGCATCAAACAATCGGAGGTGATTGCGATCGTGACATTGTAGCTGTCATTCTACCGCAATCGAGCTAATGGTTGATAATACATCTACAGCCCCTACATTTTCATAGTGACACGAAACAGAAGACCATAGGGGATACTGCAAAACGAGGAAGTTCGCCCGGCTCATATGCAGAGCTTTTGATTCCCATAAATTAGGTGCAGATGACGCTATCGTGCCGCTGAAATCCATTGCCGTGTGCACCTCGCGTTATTACGAAGCTTTATGGCCAATTAATGTTACATAACGTGTATTTCATAGCAGAGGGAATATGTGCAGTTGTATATACGCGACACTCGAATGTGGTGGTGGTTATTAGTATTATAAAATTTAATTTGCTCTCAAACTATTATATTATGCGTGCATGTCGCGGTGAATAATTGAATAGTTTTTTTTTTCAAATTAATTCTAGTAGAATTTAGAATATAATTACTGCCAGCTTTGCCCAGGATTTTCACGGGAGGGCTTACCTATTTAAAAAAATGAGATTGTATTGTACATATATAAACCTTTTCTATGAAATGTTCTTCTAAAAATCTGGTGAAATTTAAAATCCACTAAGTAGTTAAGAAGCTATAAGCAAATAAACATACTTTTTTTAATTTATAGATCATCGTTTGGCTGCAATCAAATTGCTGGCAAAAAATGGAGCGCGTTTGCCTAAAAGATGCCTATTGTCTTCACTTGACGATACCCATATTAAAATAATACATGGCTTATAGTTACTGACTGTCTGCAGCAATAGGTATCTTTCATAACGGGAATGCGGAACTTTATAGCTCCCCGTTGAGGCTCCGTACATTCAGTATACGACTCCCACTACTACCCGTATCTACGATCTTTAAACCCAGCCAATTTTTTTTTTAGTATGCAGTAAAGTTTGAATGCTTTGGTTTAAGGAATTTTTATAAGGTTGCCTAAAGATTACTTAGTTGCGATACCTTTGGTACAAGTACTTTCAATATTTACTCAAATTAAGTACACTTCTTTTCTGTCTCAAAACACTATCGGTTATCATTTTTATCGGTATCATGAAATTAGAAGCATCAGTCAAAGCAACGACTTCAATAGACTGGTTACTAAAGGGCCGATTTATTTTGAAGAATGCTCGTAGCAACGCTCTCGCCCAAAGCTATGTTAAAACCGTGCCAGTATTAGTGTAGTCTGTGCCGCTACGCGTATGCGTGTCAAATACACAAGCGTACGAACTAGTCTTCACTTTTTGAAATACGAATGTTTGAGTTTTTGCTAACTAGACTTTTATAATACTTTTGAGCAGAAGTTAGATAACTTATAATCAGGGACCTCTCTACTACGATTTCTGTGTAAATTGGTTGCGTATCAAATATACATATTTATAATCGTGGTTATGTTATGCCGGGAACGATCGATAGATGAAGATTCTAGATGAACATACCTGAGAATGTGCTGCACAGAATTCTGGCGTAGGCTGTCTAAAGGGGCTGTGCACGGGGCACGCGGCGTGCTGCGCGTGCGGCAGGTGGTGCGCGTGCGCGTGCTGGTGCGCGTGAACGTGGTGCGCGTGCGGCGCGTGCGCGTGTGCGGCGTGCCGGTGCGCAACGCGCGGTGGCGCGTGCCGCGCGCACAGGTGCGAGGAGCTGCCATGGTGCTCCGCGAGCGACAGCGTGGAGCAGGACGGCCGCCAGTACACGCCTTCCTCCATCTCAGGCCCTGGCGCCGGCCCCGGGGGGCATCGCGCTGCGCCGCAGCACGCGCAGCGCCTGTTGCACGTCAGCGCATGCCGCCTCGCCTCGTGCGGGCACCAGTCCTCGCGGCCCGACACCCTTTCCGCTGGCCCCGACCCCTGCCGCTAGCGTCTCCGCCGCGATGAAGACCGCCGGCGCATCGTACCATCCGAACAAGTGCCAGTAATTGCACCTTTGTTTTATCACCACTCAACACTCGGTCAAACCACTCCGTACTCTGGTAGTCGCACTGTGAGGGATCACACACTCCGCATGGTATTCAGGCTGATTTACAACACGTTAAAATTTAACTGCATGGATACACCAGTCGAACTTTTCGTTTTAATGCTAAGCATTAATGTGTAACGTCAAATAAACGAAATGATTTAGCAACTATCGATGGTTAGATAGATAATAGCAATCGTGTGACGGATTACTAATAAATAATAGATAACTATGTAGTGTACTAATAAATTCTGTAAATGGATTTGTTAACTATTCATGGGCGTAAAGGTCTCGACAAAGGCTAGTCTAGTGTGTACATAAAGGCGTTCGTGTTGAAATTTAATCAATTCTCCCAGTTCCGATTTTGCAGTATTCGAACTTCAACTTGGGAATTTCGTGAGATAACCAGGTCACAAAGACAGACAGTAGAGTAAAAGACAAAGAAGAACTAACTAGTCGAATATAAATTCGATTTATACCTTGGTTGGATAAAAAAAATATAGACATAGTTGTTATAAAAAGCCCTGGATTGGAAGGAAAGAGATTTGTCCCACTCTGAATGGATTATGACAAGCCAGTTGATGCACAAAACAACAAGACCTGGCCTTGTTGTTCAAGTAGGTCACATGTTTGCATCTCAAACTGCCATATAATGTTCCAATAACGACACTGAGCTAATATACAAGGCTGGAGCTCCGTCGAAAGGGTTATATTCGTGCGAAATCCAGTAAATTTGAACTGTAAATTAAATACGAATTCGTGGATAAAGTATAAAGAGGATAAATTAGAACGAGGACAAAGAAGTGAGTAACCTTAAACCAATTCTACTAATGTATTACTAATAATGTTGACCTACCTTTACTTTTACTTTGTATAATTATTATTTCACAACCCTTGCAGTATTAGGTATAGTCAACATAATTAAACAATATAAAGTAACTGGCTTAAGCCCGCGATTTCATCCGCGTGGACTACAAAATTTCAAACCCCTATTTTACTGTCTTAGGGATTGAATTTTCAAAAACCCATTCTTTTCTTACACTGGAATTTACAGTCAAGATAGGGGCTTCCTTAGGGAACCATTCAGGCGACATATGCCATGTTCAACCTTAATGCATTGCATAAAGGTTGAGTATGACACATGTCGTCTAAATAGTCCCGTAAAGAAGTCCCTATCTTTACTATGAACATTTGACGCCTGCCAGTGACGTGAGGGCCTCGACGTATTGTTAGAAGTTCCCTCACTGTCGTGAACTGTGCCACAAGTCAATAAATGAGAATCTCACGTACTCAGAATGAAGGATAGAATAATAGGGCAGATTTGGAATTACACACCTCCCCAGACATTTGAGTGTGGTAAACCACAGTTATAGTCTTAACGTATCTATTCAATTCTCCAAGTCTTTTCCCTGAGGCACCTACTGAGTAACCGAGCGGAGCTAGCAAACATTTCGTTTAGCTTGTACCGCAGTTCTTTATTCTTAACTAGATGATGCCCGCGACTTCATCCGCGTGGATTTAGGTTTTAAAAATCCCGTGGGAACTCTTCGATTTTCCGGAATAAAAAGTAGCCTATGTCCTTCCCCGGGATGCAAGCTATATCTGTACCAAATTTCGTTAAAATCGGTTCAACAGCTGGGCCGTGAAAAGCTAGCAGACAGACAGACAGACACACTTTCGCATTTATAATATTAAGTATGGATTAGTATGGATTAACACTACTATTCTGTTTATAATAGAAATGACGCTTCAGAGATTTTGCATTTCAAAGGGACCACTTGCTTTTCAAAGGAATATTTTGAAGAAAAGGTCATCAATATTGTAAACTTTGTATAAAGAATGTTGTGTATGAGTTTAATTTCCCTTGAGAGGAATCGTTTAAAATATTGAACACGGTTCACTGAGTATCAAGTGTTTCTCGTTTTAAATTAGCAAACTGCGTAACTCAAAGGTAAAACGGCTTATGAAAGTCGACCTGCTAATCCAACAATTCGAGCATTACCAATTAATGACGGACCTTTATTAGCCCCGCTCGGCTTTCATAAATTGACTAATCAAGTATGAAATATGGAAAGCAGTCAATAAAATTGAAAATATATTATAGTAGAATAGTCTTCAATTCGTCGATACGCCAAAGTCTAAAGAGGCAAGTCTTTAATGAGTGTGTTCTACTTGTGATGACGTATGGTCAGAGTGAACTAGAGTGAGCGAAGTCTCGGTTTGATCCTGAATCGACGATATGTCAAATATTAGGCTATAGTGACGTGTAATCATAGGAAAATAGGGATACTTTAAGGCTATCTGCGTTAAATGTACTAACATTTGACGCCTGCCAATAAAGTTGAAGCCTCGATGTTTTGTTATAAGTTCCCTATAACTGTCGTGAACTGTGGTATGGGGCTGAAACGTGGACACTGACAGTTGGCTTTGTTCACAAGTTCAACGTCGCTCAGCGTGCTATGGAACGGGCTAAGTTGGGTGACTCTTTGATGGAGAAAATCCGTAGGAGACCGAAAGTAATCGACATAGCTCAAAGAAGTAGCAAGCTGAAATGGCAGGTGATAGGCCATGTCAATGGCAGAACCAATGGCCGAGGGTCAGACGTGTTCTATACTAACCTTAAGAAGACAGCGGGAAGTGAGTGGATGAGGAAAACAGAAGACCGTGCAGTGTGGTGGTGAACTATCGAAAAGGCCTATGTCCAGCAGTGGATGCAAAAGCTGATTGGTGAGTAGAGCATTGATAAAATTAAGCTGAATGCAAATCCAATACACTTGCCTTTATCGATTTCGATTTGCCATTCACATGAATTGCTAAATCAATTAGGGAGTAAAAAACGGATCGGTTGCAGCCATAAAGCCTTGACCTAAATGTGACTCATTAAATTTCACTGCCTCGCTCAGCGACAATTAAAGGGAACCTCGCTAGTAATGGCGAGATGGAACTGGCATTTTATTGCCTTCATACTTTCTTTACGAGCATTTTAAATACGAATGTCGCAGCAAACATAAATACGAACGTTTCCAGGGATTTATTAGTTGTGCCGGCGAACTAAATTGGTACCTAGTGTTCGTGCTTTAACTAGCAAGCAAGATTTTCACGGCATCTTTGCTGGTACTACAACACTATTACAAACAAATGAGTAAGTAAATGAAGTATAGAAAAAATCTGAACATTCGATAATATTGTGCAAGACAAACTTTAGGAACTGCAAGATAAAAAAACTAAAGTAAGATAATTTATATCGTAGGTTATCCAAACATATTGATTAGATACATTTGTGGCACATTTACAAAAACTAGCACTTTCGTTGTACTAAGAAATAACCTAAATACTGTAAGCGTACATGTTATCATTAATTTCCCTACAGACTTGCTCTACATTACTTGAGATAATATGCTAAGTCTAACATTAATTTAGTACACAAGTTCCAAATTAATTCAAAATAAAAATTTACAAGTTTTTCCCTAAGCGAACCAAAGGCAGAAATTAAATCTTTTTAGGGCATTTTGTTTATAATAGGCAAAAATATAATTTAGAAAAACATCTTGCTAACTTATAGACTAAGATATCCTATAGTGGAAATGCAAAATATTTTTGACTTACATAAGCAATTTGAAAACATAGTGTTAGATGTGCTTCAGAAGACAAAAGAATCGCTCGGCCGTATAAATATGGACGAGTTGACTTGGGAGCCATTGCCAGAACTCTCGTTGCCAGAACTCGAAACAAATATTAAGGTACACAGGTCGCAAACTGCAGTCTAAAATGGGGTCACTGGGTCATTAGTTCGGTGTCAGCTGTCGTAGAATGAGATATCTCTGCAGAGTTAGACGGTTGCGCCTGGACTCAAAATGAATTTATCAAGAAGATACGAATTTTCTGAAACGAACTGATTAAAGTACATAGAAATGATCGTAAATGTTTCGTGCAAAAGCTCATTCGCACTGTTATTATTTTTGGACACGTAACGATTTCCAATCTCAGTTGGCCAAAAATATGGCCGACAGAACGGCTGAAGGCGATAATGAAATAAATCAACGGGGAGGCTTGCTCGACATCGTAAAACTCACTTACTAGTAGCGGTCTCAAAGTCAGCCCAAATCACACTCACCGCTCTTTGAGTTAAATAAACAAGCTCTAATGGAAACATAATACAGCGTGGATGAAGAAAATCTCAATACTCAGCCATGAAATATGAAACAATGCGGGTGGGTTTTTGTCTATCCCTTGTTTGTTTTATCTTTTGCAAAAGGTAAGCCTCGCATTTCCGATGAATTCGATTCGGGTCGGGAAATATTTTATTTGGAAGTTGCGCATCGTATAAAAATACAACTACTTTTGATTGTAATGGAGTATAACAGTGTTAATATTGCTCAGCAAAAGTCATGATGTGTTGTTAACACAATTGTGCTTAATTTTGTTAACCAATACGTACCTAAATTTACTTCAAACTTAAATGGACATATTGGATAGAAGCAGGCGTTGCTTTGCGGAACAAGGAACCATATGCTTAGTTAGCTGTAATCCGCAAAAACAGACAAATCTGTGCGGTAGGTACAATTTGCATCGATATGCACTGCCCGCCCTCCTACTACTAAATAAGCAGGAAAAGCAAACAATACACACCACTGGCACACAGTGCCTACATATATCTTCTAGAGCACACTAAACACAGATTTCACTCCGACACTGGAGCCTCCTCAGGACATGTGAGGAGCATCCTCCACAATGCACAATTGCAAAGTCCTTTGTAGTTACAATGTTTGTCTGTTATGGCAAATTATGCCCGTAGTTCCTTGTATTAAAAGGACATAGTATACTTACCAGTAGAGTGTACTGCCACCTAATGATCACTACCCATATTATAAATGCGAAAGTATTTTTGTTTGTTGGTGTGTTGGATTGTCTTTCAATCCCATCACAACGGAACAACGGATCAACGTGATTTTTTGTTTAGGTAAGTATAGTCAAAGACCTGGAGAGTGACATAGGATACTTTCTATCTCGGAAAATCAAACAGTTCCCACAGGATTTTCAGTAATCTAAATCTACGCAAACGAAGACGCGGGCGTCAGCTAGTAACTGATAAACTTAACTCATATCTGAAGTTGTTAATGGACATGTCAGAGAAAATAATGATACGTCCCTCGAAATACCTGACATCTTCTGAAACTTGCTCCTAAGGACCTCGACTCAAATGTAATAATTGTAAACATTAACGGAGATTTTTCTTTTCTGAAAGAACACGTGAACAAAGTGTATCTCAAATCAAGAAAGACTAAGATGCGTAAATGGAATGTCTTAGTATATAAGAAAATTTATAAGTTTAGGTTAAAATAAAATTACTTATAAGTCATAAATTAGGCTAGATCGTAATACAATTGAGTAGCTAATTGGCTATCAAATAATAAGGGAAAAACAAAATTAACGGAGATAAGATAATATATACCTAAATCTCAAATCTTGTTAAAGGAAATCTATTGTTCTACTTATTACTTACATTATGTTCACTCTTTACACAAAATGCCTGTCACCCAGCCCAAAAGCTAAAATGGGTCATGGTCATGTAAAGGGACGCATCACGAAGGGACAGACTGTGTAAGCAATCTTAAGTGTTTTTCATAAATATATCTTATGATATTTGCTTTAATACATACAAAATAACCTACTCTAATATTTGACAGATGTCGGTTCAGGGTCAAAACCGAGAGTTTCTTCACTCTAGTTCACTCTGACAACACGCCTGTCACCCGGCCCATAAGGTGAAATAGGACATGGTCATATTAAGTAAGCATCAGAAGCTCGGCCCTTTGACGAAGGGACGCATCACGAAGGGACAGACTGTGTAAGCAATCTTGAGTGTTCTTCATAAATGATATTTGCTTTAATACATACAAAATAACCTACTCTAATATTTGACAGATGTCGGTTCAGGGTCAAAACCGAGAGTTTCTTCACTCTAGTTAACTCTGACAACACGCCTGACACCCGACTCATAAGGTGAAATAGGTCATGGTCATATTAAGTAAACATCTGAGGTTCGGCCCTTTGACGAAGGGACGGACTGTGTAAGCTATCTTGAATGTTCTTCATAAATGATTTTTGCTTTAATACATACAAAATAACCTACTCTAATATTTGACAGATGTCGGTTCAGGGTCAAAACCGAGAGTTTCTTCACTCTAGTTCACTCTGACAACACGCCTGACACCCGACTCATAAGGTGAAATAGGTCATGGTCATATTAAGTAAACATCTGAAGGTCGGCCCTTTGACCACGGGACGCATCACGAAGGGACAGACTGTGTAAGCAATCTTGAGTGTTTTTAATAAATATGATATCTTTATGATATTTGCTTTTATACATACAAAATATCCTAGACTTATATTTAACATAATACATGTCGGTTCAGGATCAAAACTGAGAGTTTCCTCTCTCTAATATACTCTGACAAAACTCATGTCACTCGACTCATAAGGTGAAATAGGTCATGGTCATATTAAGTAAACATCTGAAGCTCGGCCCTTTGACGAAGGGACGGACTGTGTAAGCTATCTTGAGTGTTCTTCACGTATGATATCTTTATGATATTTGTTTTACTAAATACAAAATAAATAATTGAGTTATTCTTATTACAAATAAGAGTGATCTATATTCGTAAGCATTAATTTTCGTTTGGTTTCGTTTTGGTTTGGTTTTTCTGGTCACGTTGACAACAAAATGGCAATTACAGGATTTGTAACATAGACTTATTAGTAGAGAATATCATATCACTGATTTGTAATGAGTGTTTCAAGCCGGCACGAAAAATAAAAGCATAAATAATAGTTTGACCTTATTTCAAATTAGTCAAGGCTTTCGAAACTCGTGATATAGTTTCCTAATTTTAATCGTTTTATATTATGGTTTTCTGTATTATAAATCACTGATACGTGTGATATTACAGAGAATACCACTGCGGGTGATGTAATAAATTTGGTGGGAAAACTCGATTAAGGTTATGTGCCAGTCGAAGATAAACTGTTTGTGTCTATTCAGACGAACCACACCACAAACATTCAACAGCGGCAATGCAGTCGCCGAGCTTTAAGCTGTAAGCACTCGTAATTTGACATTGTCTTGTCGCATCTATTTATTCTTATAACAAAACTGTAACGATTTCTGTGCATTTTGAAAATTTTAATCGGACGAAGAATTATCACCGATAATCATCTGTCTGAGCACGCATCACGCTGAAACTACTGAATAGACTTGATTTAGAACGCAACTTGGCATAGCTAATACTCCGGGGCAAGTCAACTAAAAAAAAAAAACTTACTAAGAATGGTACAGTAGACGCCATGCGGTCGGTCGGTCGGTGCAGTTGAGTTCAAGTGGTTGCGACTGCAGCCATGATTTTGTTACGGCCAAGCGTCAAATATGACTGCAAATTGTGGTACATGTGAAAGGTACACGGTGTCAAACAATTTTTTGCCTAGCGATATTTTGCCCTTGTTTAGGTTGTGGCACGTCTGATGGACCCTTCCATTAAATTGAAACTCTTCATTCTTCTTTGTAGAAAATTAATTTTCGGGCATATACAAAAGACAAACGACTAACTAGAGAGCACACTGAGCCACTTTAATCCAGCAAATCTCACAAACGAAGCGCGGTTCCCACAGAGCCAAGACCTTTTAATTTCTTATACTGTTATCGCTTGGACGTCCATTTGTTTTAGAAAATGAATATCAAAATTTAATTTACTCCATGACTGACCATAATCAAATTAGAGTCTTGATTGTTAGTTTCCAAAAAAACAAATAAAGATGCAGATTCTAATTCTATCGGTTTCGCAACCTTTTCTAAATTTATTTCGAAAATTCTCTCAACTTTGAAAACTATGAATACGAATAGCTCTCTAAAAAGGGATCGAATTGAGAAACTCCTCTTTTTGGTAACAGTCGCTCAAAAAGTTTTCTAAAAAAACAAAACATATGTGACGCATGTGTAAGTTAAAGTCATGTTAAAGTCTTTAATTAGAAAATGATATGATTTTGAAAATGGAACATATTCAATAATAGGAATTTTGCAGTAAGTAGAAGTCAAAGTAGAAAATGAAAAGGACATGACCCGGAAGGCATACATAGAGGTACAGAGGTTGTAGAGAATATAGAGACCCATATCCTTAACTGGCCTCTCGTATATAAATATCGCACAGTTAAAATAGGAAGGTCGACTGTAGGTAAGTATAGATTTACCGTGAATAACTGATATGCAGCTATCAAATAAGTACTCTTTAAAGATGTGAGTATTATTACCCACCTAGGTACCTATGTAAAACTAATTGTTAGCTTTAAAAATGTAAAAAGTATAAAAAAGGAAAGATTTATTACTAGCACGAGGCTAATTGTGTTAATTAATAATAAGGTATTGCGATCTACCGTTTTATCAAAGCTTTTAAGTAAATGAATATTAAAGGGACAGTCCTAAAAAAGATACAATCAAAGATTATGTAAATTATAAAAAGTGTGGATTTGACTCGCTGCAGCAATGCGCGGGGCTGCAATTATTTATACATTGCATAATATTATAAACTATACATTTGAAAAGAGCAATCGCCGAGTTTTTTGCTGGTTCTCCTGGGTATTTTCAGGAATAATCCTTGCTAAATCACGTCAAGGCTTTGGTAAACATTTTCAAAGAGCCAAGAGAAGATCAACTCCTACCTTACTTTTGCAATTTGAAAGCATGTAAGTAAGACTTATTAAGCTTTATAAACCTAGAGAACCAACAAAACCTCAATTTCACAAGGGCGAAGTCGTAGACAACGGCATCTATTTATTACATTTATAGTTAAGGAATACAAAATCAATGACACTTCATTTTAACGATCTTTGTAACATCAAAAAGTTTTTGTCCTTCGCTACAAGTGGGCAATTGAAAAATGAAAAGATTTTTGATCGGAATCATCGACAGTTTTTTTTGCTATCTATTTCTATTCAGAGGAAATCTAAAAATCTAACTTCTAACTTTTTATTTTGTTCAAGTAAATAATATACATGTATATTGTCCTTCCAAGAAATATGGTTATAGCTGATAAGAGAAATCCTATAGAAATGTCACAGAGTAGAGCAAAACTATAGACGAAGCCTTCGTGAGTCAACGTAATTTAAAAGTGAATGTAGAAGTGACGTGAGTAAGTTGAGTGTATGTGCATTACTCAAGTAATCAGATAAGGTATAGTAAGGTAAGGTAATCAGGTAAGGCAACTAATCACTTTCTCAACGTTGTTTAAAGAATATACAAACTCGACACCGATTCCACTCCGATTCTGTTCGCGTCGCTTACTTCAACGGCACACTTGAATATTGAAAGTTCCACCTGGTTATGATGTTAAGCTCAGATTAGCATTATTTTCTGTGAGTCGAGTCGGAGTAGAGTCAGGGTCGAGTCTGTGTTATGTGCGAAAACCTTTAAAGTCGTAGAGTCACTTACTTAAGAGTAAACATTCTTTGAAAATTCCTGTTACGAACGACCTATATAGTGCGTAGTTGGTTAGGTATTGTTAGTTAAAAGAAACGTCTTTCAACATATTACTTACATAACTTTTTTTACTGTCTACCTTTTTTCAGTCGCGTTATGTACTTAATATCTTTATTAGCACGCAGGCACGTGAGAAGAACTGTTTTCTTTAGTCTGTGAGACATAATATATAGAGCCCCCGAATATCAGTGGGATAGAAATTGAAATTCTGAAAATGGGGACACAGGGTCCGCATTAGATTATTCCTCTGAAATGTATTAGCGAAAGCCTCCGTGAAGAGGGTAACATAATGAGGTTATACATTCTGAAACTGAATTAAGTTTGGTTGCGGTGTTTGAAATTCAGAGCGCTCTAGAATTTACAATAACTGTGATTGATAGACAGATCGAACAATTAGATTTTATAAAATTTTATTTCATACGTCCTAAAACATGCCGCTATCAACAAAGTTTGACAGCTACTGGGTAAAGATCGCAATCACCTTTGATATTGGCTGACACACTCGCGATTGGCATTTCTGGTTAGTCGAAATAGGGTATTTGACAACTAGTCAAATCAGTGTCTTTTTATCGAACGTCAAAACGAGCGCTTAGTATGCAAGATTCTATGACATACTGGAACGTGACGTCACATCATAATTACATACTTTTTTATTTATTACACTTAAAACTAACAAAGGACGTAGATTTTACTTATTTTGGAAGATACTCTATTTAATAATCACTGAGAAATAATTTATCTATACTAATATTATAAATGTGAAAGTGTGTCGGTCTGTCTGTCCGTCTGTATGTCTGTCTGCTAGCCTTTCACAGCCCATCCGTTCAACCGATTTTGACGAAATATGGTACAGCGATAGCTTGCATCCCGGGGAAGGACATAGGCTACTTTTTATCCCGGAAAATCAAAGAGTTCCCAAGGGATTTTTAAAAAACCTAAATCGATAGAAATAAAGGAAAGTTGCAATTCATAAAAGGCCGATATTGTAGGAAAGATATATAGCGAACGTTATAGTCCTAAAGTGTTTAAATTAATTTTAACAGAGATTCAAAAGATTCTATAAAATCTTGAGTTAGGAGTAGTTTCAATGGAATCTAAGCCAAAATATTCCTTCATTTCAATAGTACGAGTATGTCGAACCAGATAACATCTACGAAGGTATCCAAAACTGACACGAAACGGCTACGTACAAGGTTGGATTACGACCGTTACCGGAGACTTAGCGGAGATTCTATTCGATACGTAGACCGAAGTCTGCAAAAGAGACTCCTAAATGTCAGGAGCTTGCCAACTGTACGCTTAGTACGAGATTTAATGTCTCACCAACGTTGATAGTATTCGAGTGTCGAAACTCTTCTGCGTTATAGTAAACTGGATCTTAACTGCCCTGTTTCAAAGCTCAAGTTTGTCTACACATCTACAGCCAGCGCTCCAAGCGGAAACGTTGCTAAATTAGAAACAGTGGCATTGAATTTTTGACTTCAATTCAAGGCTCTTTAGGTCAATTTTACTTTGACATTATTGTGCTTCGACTCTCGAATTCTAGCAACGTTTGGTGAGACGTAAAATCTTATACTAAGCGTACTGGCAGAATTATCGCACGAGGGTCGAATATGTTTTGGCTTGGCTCTTATGTTCTATATATCACCCGAATAGATGTTACGACTACCTAGTATTGGAGGGCAATGTCTAACGAGAGATGTTTAGAACAATAAAGGCTGATATGAATGAAACAGTAGAATATGAGTAGATGAATGAGCAATTTTTAGCGTTCTAGAAACACTTATTATCTAGTAACTGTGACTAACAATGCACAGCTAAATACATAACCCTTGGAAGATATGTACATAATGACGAGCTCTATGAAAATATATATATTATATAAAAGGAAAACTGACTGACTGACTGACTGATATATATCAACGCACAGCACAAACTACTGGACGGATCGGGCTGAAACTTGGCATGCAGATAGCTATTATGACGTCGACATCCGTCAAGAAAGGAATTTTGAAAATTCAACCTTAAGGGGTAAAATAGAGGTTTTTAATTCGTGTAATCCACGCGAACAACGTCGGGGGCGTAAGCTAGTTGATTTAAAAATGGATGTATCTGGGTCTGATGCCTCGAGCATTCATTAAAAAAATAAACCTATTATCCGAACAAAGTCTTAGCTGTAAACTCCTCTGACCGAATTTCGACCACACGACCAATCTCAAAGGCAACAAGAAAGGATATTCAGTGCGCAAACACAGGTGCACTTGTCTATTCCCTCACTCTCAAAGTACATTAAAACGCCAATTCAAGACAGCCGAAGAGTGATAAGGTGCTGCATCAGCAGATTTACATGTTCTCTGAGAGACGAGGGTGTAACAACGCCACTTCCCAACTCCGGGGTATTGAAAATTTCTTTACAGAAAAACCTTTTTGGCCCGACCCGTGCCTCGAACCCGGGACCTTATGATCTACGGGCGGAAACACTAGCCACTAGATAACAAAGCACTTGGCGTCGTGGTTTAAAGCTAAACCACTACCTTTGTTATAAATTCGAAAGCGTGTTTGTTTGTTGGTTTGTCCTTCAATCAAGCCGCAGCGGAGCAGCGGATCGACGTGATTTTTGCATGGATATCAAAGAAAATTAAAAATCAAAGAGTTTCCACGGGATTTTTAAAACCTAAATCGGCGTGAGTTCGGTTTTAAAAATCCCGATGAAGCCGCGGGCATCAGCTAGTAAATGATATAGGAAAGTGAATATTGACTAGTGAGTAGTGACATGTGATTGGCTCGCACATCAATCTTGATTTTAGACGCTCCATTGAAACGATGACCTCCAGACACCCAGGTGAGGGGCATATTATACAATTTGCAGCATCCACTGTAATTGCTTTCTAACGCGCAAAAACGGATGAAAAGAGTACGAATGGCGCTGGGTAATTGTTAAACGAAAAGATCGACTGGTTTATGACTTATGAGGTTATGTAATGTTCGTGAGGTCTACGGTGTACCACTTTCATTGGATGCGTCGTGATAACACTTACGGTGGCAAAGTTTAGCACGTCTGACTGACACTATGTTTAGTTGGGGGTTGTGGAGCGAGCGGCACGTGGTAGGGCTCGCTGTGCGCGGGGTAGACTGAGGGCCGCAGCTTCGGAGGCTGCGCGGATCGCCGCCCCCGCCTTCATTCACTCACACACCACCGGCGAAGCCTAGCCCGAAAACTGCCGGACTTTTAATGCGGCATGTGCTATTTTCCCATAAAAATGGATGAGATTTTCCGCTAAGTATTTTTTTATAATTTGGAAAGGCTTGGAATAAAATTTGGAATATTTAATATTTATGAAATTCCAAGCTTAACTTACATTTTAATTAAAGAATGTAATATTTGCATCGCCCTGACAGAGCCTCATGTCAATGTCAATGTTGCGGCATGTGCTGATTTTCCATATAAATGGGTGAGATTCTACGCTAAGTATTTTTTATAATTTGGAAAGGATTAAAACTTGGAATATTTAATATTTACGAAATTCCAAGCTTAACTTACATTTTAATTAAAGAATGTAATACATATCTGCAATGCCCTGACAGGGTCTCATGTCAATGTTAGATTGGGAATCTATCATATTTTACAACGGAATTAAATGAAAAGCTTTTCCTTAAACAATTTTAGAGGTACAAAAAGATAGCTATTACAGCTCTACGCGACGTATTAGAGGGGTATTAATAACCTATAATATGTATAAGCAGTATTTCGAACATTTGCAGTAAACTATAATAGACCGCTACCTACGTAATTTCTTACCCAATACCCAAAAGCTTCAATGTAGTAATTTTATAAAGTACGATAAGTACGACGAAGTAAAAAGTATCAAATCATGAAGCTGGTATTTTTAAATTATGCTGAAGTAGGTAAATGCTACTTTTCTTTGTTTAGTAACTGGGCACTATAATTAAGATAATCTAAGTACCTAAATAAACTCTCATGTAAATTAGGTAACTGAACAAAGAGGGAAGACAATTATGAAAAATAAAGTACACAAAGAGCGGGTAGCAATTAAAAACAACGAACAAGATTTCCGCGTGCCTAATTTCTTTAATAAACGACCATAAGAAACGAGCTTTTCGTCTTTAATACCGACGCGCTCGAATGAGGCGCGACAAAGTTAGAACATGAAAACAACTGCTACCTACTTGTTAGCTAAGTAGCGTGAAAAATTACCTGACAGATGAACAAACGTCTCTGATGACTCGAGTACACATTAACCCCATGCTTTCAGCAAATGTCGGCCAATATTTAAATGCTTTCCGAATTGCACCAAGAACGTGATGTTTGAATGAAATTCAAAATAGTCGGCAAGCCGGCCAGCGCTGGCCGCACGCAACATATATTTACAAGTGGCTCACCGAGTATATTGGCCGAGTACCGTCAAGCCAATGTGTACAAGGCCCTCTTGCTAAACGATGTAAAAATGAACACACTTCCCTAATGACTCTAGTCACATTTAGCGTTCGGCAAGTGTTGGCCAATATGTGAACACTTTCTGAATAGTGCCAAGATCCTGCGATGTTTGCATGAAATCACAAAGTCGGCAACCCAGCTAGCAAAGAATACGAACGCTGAGTGTACTCCAAGTGGCTACAAATACGATCCCCGAGCGTACTTTAAGTGGCTAAAAATACGATTGCCGAATGCGTTGTCCGAGTGTGTTGGGTCAACGTGTACAAGGCCATTTTGCTAAGCGACGTGAAAAATTACCTGACAGATGAACAGACTTCTCTAAAATGGGAAGAGAATAATGGTTCACGAAAGAGCTTTGACACTTCGCGGTTGTGTATTCATAAATCAAAGTGTGGCCGTGGAATTTGGGGAACCTTCACGTGAGATGCAAATTTGCCTCACGCCGCAAGCCGAAGAGAGGTAGAGTGGAAATAATTTAATATTAGGGGCGATCATTGAAGCGGATGAGAACCCTGATTTATTAATAAATAAAACTTGTACTCAAAGCCCTGTTCGGGTTAAACACGTAAAGACCACGAAAATTCGGGTAAAATACGCTAATATGCCGTAGTATAAAGAATATTTATACGCGAGCATATGAAAAATAAGGCAATCTGTAGAGTAACTGGCATGCTCAACGAAACTAAAGCGTTATGACGCTGAAGTGGCAATATAGGTGGACCAAATAGTTCAAAATGACCAGACGCGGACGCACAGTGTTTCATTTGACCAAAAAAAATTCCCTCTTCTGTTTTCAGTATTAATCGATTAAGGGATGCAATGGGCAGTGGGCAGGTCATGTCTGTCGCAGAACCGGCGCGGCGGCCGATGGGGCAGACGTGTTCTGGAGTGGAGACTGCGTACCGGTAAGCGCAGTGTGGGACGACCCCCAGCCCGCTGGACCGATGACTTGAAGAAGGTGGTGGGGAGCGGATGGATGAGGAAGGCGGAGGACCGTGTTTGGTAGCGCGCTCTTGAAAAGGCCTATGTCCAGCAGTGGATGCAAACAGGCTGATGGATTGGATTGGATTTATTTATTAGTTATTATGTCCTGCAAACATGTCGCAACCGAGCAACGTATCGACGTTATGTTTTGCATGGATATATTTAAAGACCTGGAGAGTAACATAGGCTATTTTGTCCCGGAAAATTAAAGAATTCCCACGGTATTATTGAAACTAAGACCACGCAGACGAAGTCCCAGACATATCTACGTTATAAACGTTGGAAAGTAACAATCTCTTCCAAGTAAACCTTTGTTCGATCGACAGTTTTCGCAGGATTATCAATTTAAAACTGCGTGTTTCACAGTTTTAGCGTGATTCGATTACGAGACAAGTGGTAGGAACATTGCGAAATGGTCTAAAGGAGAATCCCACAATGAGATTAGCGCGTTTAAATTGTCCGACCCTTTCTCTTGTTTCATTCGTAGCGAACTCGGGACGCTGATATTTTAATTGACTCTACTGTCACCGACAACGATTCAAAGTTAGATTAAACCCTACATTATGATTATAATGTAGGTCACAACGTTAAAATAGGTCAACTGAAAACACGGAATAATTTACCCGTAAATAATTTTCTTACCATTTATCTATCTAGCACTAGCTTCGTGCGATTTTAACTGCATGTGACTTACCTGAAACAAAACAACAATATTTTAGCATGATTTAATCAAAAGTTACTGGATCGATAAAGACGAAATTATCAAAAAAGTTGAAAGTCATCGATATAAATGATAAGATATGGTCAAGCAAACAAAATTTTTCATGGTTTAGAAACCGAATAAGTCAGCGCCACCTCTTAGATACTAATGACCCGTTTGAAATCCAGACGTCACTGAGGTTGCATTGGTGCATAATTAACATTTACGCACCAATGAGCCAGTGCCATTTTGTTTGTTCAATAACCCTGTCCATACGAAGTAATATATAAGTCAATGTTGAAAGCATATCGTACAAAAAAAATAAAGCTGCTCGGGCTACGTTGAGTGTAACCATGACAACTCCAGGTCCAACAGAACATTAGGTACAGTTAGCGTGTGTTCACGTCGTTTGCGAGATAGCGGGCGCGGTGGCGTACGCTTTAATTTTTTTATAGAACTGCGCACCCGTCCTTCACGAACACTAACATACCACAGTACCCGGCAGGAAAGATTACACACCGGATTTTAGAAAAAGATCATGGGCAGCTTCGGCTTCGTCGTAGAGCGTCGTCTCTGTCACTTATGTGACAACGTGTGTCAGTCTCAACAATAGACAAACGCTCTATAAAAAAAAAACAAAGCTGCCGATTACCTTTTTCTGAAGTTCGATGTGTTACATTTCCTTTCGGGTAAAGTACTTTAACGCTAATATAATATTTCGCGATCGCACACGCTACCGCACCCGACATGAACACGTATTTTGACACTGAGTGCAAAGCTGATTAATAGGTACGTTATAAAATCTAAGATTAAAATAATTAACTATTTGGCCAAATAGATTTTGCACTTGGCGATCGTTAACATCGAGTGATGGAAAAGTTTAACGCTAAAAGCTTTACAAGGTCCCGAGTCAACGGTCACAAATCGCGAAAGGTCGTAAAACGATAGAGGGGGGTATAAAATCGTGTCAATGCCTCGAGAAAATTTCTGAAGGGACTGATTGAAAGCTAAGTTTGAGCTAAGTTTGGAAGGTTAAGGGTGGAATTATTTTACACTGAGCCCACGTTCAAACGGGGGAGGATTCACAAAATTGTAGATCGTCCATTTTTGAAATTATGTATATTGTGGTAAGCGCTGTGGTCTTATTAGTGGGGTCCCCTTGTTCTATTCCCGGCAGGGGTTTGGAATTTTGTAATATCTAAATTTGTGGTCTTGGTCTTGTGGGAGGCTTCAGCCGTGGCTAGTTACCATCCTACCAGCAAAGCCGTGTCGCCAAGCGATTTAGCGTTCCGGTATGATGCGGTATAGAAACCAAAGGGGTATGGGTTTAATAAAAACTGTCATACTCTTTCCAGGTTCACCCGCGTCGTTCTTAGACTGCATCGTCACTTACCGCCAGGTGAGATAGCATTCAAGGGCTAGCTTGTATCTGAATAAAAATGAAAAATCAAGTGGAGAAAATCATAAAGATAACTGGCTCAAGAAAAAAGTACGAATCAAGCTATCTCAACATGATGATGATTGCATGTCCAGCAATGCAGTTGCAGCTATTCGATGAATTTGAATACGTAGGTATTGTAAAATTGTATAAGTTCATTTTGGTTGGCAAGTAATTTGATGCCAATTCAAATGTGCAAAATTATTACCAGTATAATAATTATTCAATTCATTATTATTTAATCACCAAAATCCGACGGCTTTACAGGTCGACATGCAATTGTTTTCAAATTTCAATACTCATTATAAAGATTTAGACTAACGTATATATTAATATTTCTAACTTTGTTGTATCTTCTACGAGGACATGATGCATATTGATATAGAGGTATTGGACTAAGAGCCCGGGAGGGCCAAACCTTCCTTATTTTATAAAAGCTGAAAGATTCCCTGCGCATTGTCCCCAACACAGGGAGAAACGATCAACGACTATGAAGTTTGAATCCTGGTGGTTTTGGCAGATAACAGGTAACAAAGCCGTATACAATCTTTCGTCAAAGTATAAAGTCAAATTCTTAAGGTTCCGTACCCCAAAAGGAAACCTTATAGGATCACTTCGTTGTCTGTTTGTCTGTCCGTCTGTCCGTCGTTTCTGTCAAGAAAACCTATTGGGTACCTACTTCTCGTTGACCTAGAATCATAAAATTTGGTAGGTAGGTAGATATTAAAAAAAGAAAAAAAAAACAGGACTCGTAAAGGGCAAAATCCGAGAACTCTGAATTTGTGGAATATACATAGTTCGATGAGACGAAAATCCGACACGACCGGAGAGAGATCAGATACGAAGGCTTTACGTGCTCCCCGATGGCCGGAAGGGTAATAGGTTTCTATAACGATTGAAATAATTCAATACTGTGCTTATTCGATCAGCTTATATACAAATTTTCAACGTAGCCTATTTAATAACTGAGTCGATCAAAGCGTATGGCTTAACATATCAATATGCAATTGTTTGCAAAGTCCAACGTTATTGTTTCAAAGTGTCGCTTTCGAACCTCCATATTAATACGAAATTGTTTACAATTATATTAAATACACAATCATTTTAATTTCAGTACCCGTAGTACAAGATTTTACGTCTCACCAAACGAAACCAAATTCGAGAGTCGAAATACTTCCGCGTTACAGTAAACTGGATCTTAAATGCCTTGTTTTAAAGCTCAAGTTTGTCTACACTTCTACAGCCAGCGCTCCAAGCGAAAACATTGCGAAATTAAAATCAGTGGCATTGAATATTTGACTTCAATTCAAGGCTGTTTAGGTCCATTTTACTGTAACGCGGAAGTATTTCGACTCTCGAATTTGGTTTGGTTTGGTGAGACGTAAAATCTTGTACTACGGGTACAGAATAATTAAGATTTTACAAACGTAATTATAAAGTCAGAGTCATTCAGCGGGCGATGGAGAGAGCTATGCTTGGAGTTTATCTACGTAATCAACTCAAGAATGAGGAGAAGATGATGCGGATGATTTATCGTGCAAAATGTCGAAAATATACGACTGTAGCACGGAACCCTCGGTGCGCGAAATGAAATAGCAGAAAGACAATGGTTTGTTGCGCCCATTTGATATTCAAAGGGACAAAACTACTTAATTCACAACAATAACAAAATAGATAAAGTTCTTTCGGATTTCGGTACTTACTGTAAGATAAAAAGTCACGTAGTAGGTATGAATGATTTACTTAAGGCCCAACCGTTCGACCTCAGAGACACCCGAAGTTCGCTCGTAAAATAAAGATAGGGGTACTTTTCTTGGTTTTGGTGTAACACACTTCGTTCCCTAATAAAAATATGAGTGTGATGAAGAGATTCTATATATTCACTGAGTGCTAACATATAGAAATGGCTTTATAAATCGTACGTAGGGCATCAACATAATCAACACTGTGCCTGCCATTGGCGATGCAGATACGTAATTCTTCCGACATTTTGTTCAAATATCGTCATATTTCAACAAATTAACACAAACCAATATTAAACTATACCTATAAACCTTCCTCTTGAATCACTCTATCTATTGGTGGAAACTGCATTAAAATCCGTTGCGTAGTTTAAAAGATCTACGCGTTCATACATACAGACAGCGGGAAGCGACTTTATTTTATACTATGTAGCAATATTTTATTTAAATACGGTATCAACTGTGAATATACTCGTAAATACAGAACTCAGAATATCGGAAGAAAAATAAACATGGTATTCCTAAAGAGACCGTTATCACATTTTTGCGCAAAGAATTTATATAAAATTTCTTTCATGGCGCGAACAGGTAAAATTATATTCATTGCCCTCCATAAAGTCACGTGATTTAACTTTTATTTTTTTATTGCATGGAAAAAATTTATGACGTAGTACCTACTTGAACTCGAGTAAAATATTATTAAAAGCTGCGACGCAATATTTCGATTTTGTAATGAAAATTATTTTTAAAAGTTAGGTAAACTGGCCCTGATGATATAAATATGTAAAAATGAAGTAGTAGATACGTTACGTAGGTACGCGTGTGAAGTACAGAGTTACAGCTACTGCATTTGGGTATCAAAGGAAAAGCTGACTGACTGACAGACTGACTGACTGATCTGGGGACTGACTGATTAGGGGAAGATTTTCTCAAAATTGTTTATTATCTCATACCTACGTCCTACAAGAAACCTACCTTCCAAATTTCAAGTTTTTTTTTTTTTTTTTTTTTTATATAAAAAGAATATTAGCCATGTTAAATGACTAATATTCCCCTTTCCTCTCCAACTAAGCGTCAAGCTTGTGCTAGGAGTAGGTACGACAATAGTGCAACGGGCGGGGTTTGAACCGTCGACCTTTCGGTTTTCAGTCCACTCCTTTACCCGTTGAGCTATTGAGGCTCTATAGTTTCTGAGATTTCGTGATTAGTCAATCTGTGAGTGAGTGAGTGGTATTTCGCTTTTATATACCTATATAGCTATATTTTACTATTCTCACTATAAACTCGGCAAGTTTACAGCAAGAGACCATGAAAGGAGTGCTACCTATTCCTTGCATTTCCAACAGAGAGAGGGATTTTAAAAAACTCTACCAAGAATATATTTTTAACGAGCTAACGAGGAACGAATGTTAAAATAACTTTGTACCTCTGCAATATAACTAGCGGGCTAGGATTAATTAATATTTGGAAGGGGATGATGTTGCAAATACCTAAATATTAAAATTCAACGTTGGTCTCTATCATATTGCTTCTTTTCCCTTAGTAAATTAAAACTTTATCTTAATACATTAAAGGAAAAATGGATAAGAACAAAAATATCAACGTAATAAGTACGTACATACGTACTGTACCCGTAGTACAAGATTTTACGTCTCACCAAACCAAACCAAATTCGAGAGTCGAAATACGGTCGAGTTACAGTAAACTGGATCTTAAACGCCTTGTTTTAAAGCTTAAGTTTGTCTACACTTCTACAGCCAGCGCTCCAAGCGGAAACATTGCAAAATTAAAATCAGTGGCATTGAATATTTGACTTCAATTCAAGGCTGTTTAGGTCCATTTTACTGTAACGCGGAAGTATTTCGACTCTCGAATTTGGTTTGGTTTGGTGAGACGTAAAATCTTGTACTACGGGTACTGAGCTCAAACCGGTATTATTATAATATATTTTCTGTATAATCCTTTCGTCCTAATTCAAGGGGCAGACCAATAAATTTCTGAAAGGCCGGCAACGCACTGTTGGTTCTTCGGGCGGCGGTAATCACTTAACATCAGGTGAACCGCCTGCTTGTTTTTTCGCTACTTTTATTTACAACAAAATAAAAACTTATTCAGCTACGGCGGTATATTTCTACATTTTACATACATGTCGTGATTAGCGTCAACCTAGGTGTAAGGTTGCCATTCTAGCAGCATCTCGGTACCGACACCTTCGACCAACTCTAACGGTTGTTTCGAACTGTGCGCCCTGCCCATTGTCACTTCAGTTTCGCAACCCGTTGAGCTATATCAGTTACTGTGGTTCTCGTACGGATCTCATTTCTGATTTGATCACGTAGAAAAACTCCAACCATAGCTCTCTCCATCGCCCGCTGAGTTACTCTGAGCTTTCTTATGAGGCCCATAGTTAGCAATAATGTCTCGGATCCATAAGTCATCGCTGGCATCACGCACTGTCCGAAGTCTTGGTCTTCAAGAACTGAAGAACTTTGGACGAGAAGACGTCTCAAAGCTTTTCGAAGCCCAGTTGAGTTGGATTCAGCCAACTTTTTTTAATACAGCTTTAATATAGAGAGAAAAATTACAAACGACATTGTCGTCTACAAACTACGCCATTTGGTAACGTTACTACATCATAAAAGCGTTCATACGACTGTTACACAAATTGGGAAGAGTTATGTCTGTACTATCATATTAAAGAATCATCACAACGTAAATCCATACTAATATTATAAATGCGAAAGTGTGTATGTCTGACTGTCTGTCTGCTCGCCTTTCACGGCCCATCCGTTCAACCGATTTTGACGAAATTTGGTTGCTGTACAAGGTCTTTGAGTAGTATGTACCGTTTGATCCCGATGGGCATCAGCTAGTCTACTATATATTTTGTGACGGTTTGAACTAAATATCGCTCATTCAGAAGTTGAACTTTAATTAGGAGTTGGATCGCGAAAGTTTTTCCTAATTTTAAATTATTTAAATTCCGAAAGGTTCAAGGTTTGATGCAAGTCAGACGGTAACTAAATGCACTTTTAGAATGAAAGTAAATAAAGAAGAAAGCGACTCTTCTAAATTTCGAAAGTTTTTAAAAGCGATTTATAAGTGAGCTAAGTTTTAACCTACAACCGCGGCGCGGTTCAAACGGTTCGCTTTTGTTATCCCGTGGAATTTTAGCTGAAATATCGCCGCAGTCTCAGGATTAGTTGGATGGGGATAAACGGAAGTAGCGACACTATTTCAATTCCAACCACCTGGTCTGGTCGGGAACCTTGCGCTACACAGTTTATGGTGCTAGTTATTTTATTAATGTCCGCAATGAAATATGTGCTGTGAGGTTTGGTAAGAAAAGCTTTCTGTGAAAATGTGGAAGTTCCAGTCACAAAAAGATTCTTTTTTTAATTTATAGACTAGCGCTTGGCTGCAATTAGTCTTGCTGGCAATTGATGATGCAGCCACCTAAGATGGAGCCTTAGCGCTTGCATAGATTTTTTTTAAATTCAGATACAAGTTAGCCCTTGACTGCAATCTTACCTGGTGGTAAGCGATGATGCAGTCTAAGATGATAGCGGGCTAACATAGAAGGGGTATGGAAATTTCATTAAACCCGTTTGGTTGCTACACGGCATCGCTTGGCGGCACGACTTTGTCGGTAGGGTGGTAACTAGCTACGACCGAAGCCTCCAAACAGACCAGACTTTTTTAAATTATAGTCTGGCGCTTGGCTGCAATCAGATGTGCTGGCAAGTGGTGATGATGCAGCGTAAGATAGAGCGAGGTCGTCTAGATGCCTATTCACTCTTGACTTGAAGTAGTTATATTAATGGAGGGTAAAACTAATGCTGGAAGGGCATTCCATATCCTAGCGGTTCGAAATAGAAATGATTATTATTACAAGCAGTTTTCGAATAACTATCTTCGAGTGAATCTGTAGGTCGATTTCGTAGAACTTGCATCAATCACTATTCCAATCGTAATTGTTGTGATTGGCTGAATTTGTGCGATTCTTATTGCAACAATGCATTGTAGCCAATAGTAAGCGAGCGTCAACCAATCAGAGGTGATTGCGATCGTGACAATGTAGCTGTCATTCTACCGCAATCGAGCAGCTGATACAACGATAGATGCTTCAACACTACGAGACGTGTCAATCCACATTGATCACAAGTACCTACCGGCATAGACGTACAAGCGATTTTAGCATTCCGGTACAATACCACGTAGAAACCGATAAAATAATGCCACACTCCTTCGAAGTTAGTGCAGTTCTAGTTCTATCTTGGCAGTGTGACTTCAAGAAATAAAAGTTAAAAACGAATTGCTTTACAAAAATGCTATAATTAATCTTGTGGATTTTTTGTCTTCAAATCACTTGGTCTTTAAAAAGCAATTAAGATTTAAAGCAATCAAGTTTTCTTTGTAGGTACTTTGCAAAAGAAAGGCATAAAGATAAATAAAAATAAGTAATATGTTACTCTCTATGTCTGCTAGAAGCTCCAGTTACTAGTCTAAATATTATAAAAAGAAAAGTCTGGACTTACTGACTGACTTTCCAATGCCCAGCCCCTGGACCTAGAAAGATAAACTGCACAGAGGGTCCCTTTAAAATGTAGACAAGATAATTTTCAGAATTTCCACGGGAGGAAGTCGCGGATGGTCGCTAGTATTCGTATAGGTATATTTAATTTTCATTTCATACATTGTTAGGGTTCCGTGGGTATTTCCAGAGAAAAAAGCAACCTTTATAGGATCACTTCATGTCTGTCTGTCTGTCTTGTCTGTTAAGGGAATCAAAACTATAGGGTACTTCCCGTTGACCAAGAATCATGTGGCAGGTAGCAATAATGTCTTAAAGCACAAATAAAAAGAAAAATCCGAAAACTGTGAATTTGTGGTTACATCGCTAAAAAATGTTATTTTTGTACGATAGTACGGAACCCTTCGTGTGCGAGTCTGACTCGCACTTGACCGCTTTTTTATTGTTAGACATAGGGTCACTCGGCCCTTTCACGACCAGTTAGTCGACTTGGTGTCTTTAAAGTTACGTAGCTCTTCAAAATATACCTTTTTAGCCGATATTACAACTTAAATCGATAAAAAAAGCATTAAAGAAATTAATCACTATATGTTTTAAGCATTTTAATTTCTCTTTTATTAGCAATATTCCGATTTATCGAAAAGGGCGTTTTTTTCAGTTTACGACCATTCTTCGTTAGTTCACGGCCACACTTTCGTCAGTTTACGACCATTTAAATGCCACTGAAAAAGGAGCTTTCGATGTATTTATTTAAAGTCAAAAATAAAAATAACAATATTTTCTCTGATATCACGTTTATTTATTTCTTCTATTAATTATTAATCAATATGTTTATCAAAAAAACTAACAAAAATAACTAAGTAATAATATCGTATCGAAAATAGATAGTGGGAAAACATAATTAATTATGATTTTTTTTAAATATCACGTTTATTTACTTCTTCTATAAATTATTAATCAATATGTTATCAAAAATAACTAAGCAATAATTTCTTATCGAAATTAGAATATAATGGACAAAAGTAATTAATTATGATTATTATTAATATTAATATAATAAAAAATTATATTATTATATAAATTACTTATTATTATCTTGCATACAAAATGGGCATATGTAATCCGATATTGCTGCTTCAATATATGGAACTTGTTCCAACATTGTACATTTTAGATGGAACCAGCGGACGCATTTATCACAGCCGATATTTTTTTCCGAATCATCCTCAACGTCGCTTATCAAGTCTTCATAACATTGTCTGCATTGCAAAACCTCCTTTTTTGAGGTGCTCTTCACCACTGTCCTTTTTTTCTTTATTCTTTTCTCTTTTTCTTTAGCTTTCCTATCTTTTTCTTCTGCTTTTAATTGTCGCTTTTGTTTTTTTTTCCATTTCTAAATTTTCTTTATCTTGGTCTTTTTTTTGGTAATAAGCTCTCCAAGCTTTAGAAGAAATTGCACTAGGTAATTTAGGTCCAATCTTTTTATCTTTTGGTGCTGGTGGCTCCGGAAAATGTAAATGTTTTTCGAAGATATCATCAAAAGACATGTCATTTTGTGTTTGTGATATTTCGAGTTCAGAAAATGGCAAAACCGATATATCGTCTAAAGATATATATGAGCCAGGTCGAGGTAAACTTATATTTGCAGCATCAGTAATTAGTTCTGTGGTCAAAATGTTGATATTCGGGCTTGAACATGAAGCAGGAGCTGGTGGCGTAATAGTGTCAATATTTGGGTTGCAACTTGGAGCTTGTAGTGTAAAAATATCAATATTTGAGCTGAAATTAGAGGGATTATTCAGGCTGGAACAAGCAGTAGTTTGTGGCACGATTCCAGGCTTATCAAAGTTTAAATTGTCTGGAGTAACTGCACAGTTCGTTTCAGTCACGAGGTCTTCAAGTATGCTCGAACTCTGATTAGAAGTTGCAGATGTTCGAGGCGTCTTTGACTTGGAACGGCGATTTTCGATGAATTTTGCTCTAGCCTTCTCAATTTCTTCCAGAATAGGCGTTACTTCAATATTTCGACTGGCCAAGTCTGTCTGGATTAATGATATAACCTTCAAGGCTGCATCGAAATCTCTTGCATACACCGTTTTTGCTCTATTTGATGTTGGACTTATTAGTTTCTGTAAGTCCTTGACACATTTTGTGTAGTCTACGTTATTTTCATTTAAGGGGTACAACCCACATTTTCGAAACCCATTTTTGATGGTCTCGTCCGAGTCAATTAAAGTGAAAGTCTCTTTAAGAATTTCACAAAAATTAAGTTTAGTAATGGTTTTGTTAATGTTCTCAGGGCGAACCTGCCAATTCCTTACAGTATTTTTCCACTTTTGCTTCAGCGGCCTAAACACGCTTACGTCAGCCGGCTGAAGCATATGCGTTGTGTTAGCTGGTAAGGCATATAATATTATGCCATTTTGGTCACAAAACTCACTCAATGAGTATGTCATATGAGACTTGTGCCCGTCTATAAATAGAATCACAGGCTTTTTGATACCGCTTTTGGCTATCCAATCATTCAAATCATTACATACATATTCATAGAAGACTTCGCTCTTCATCCAACCGCTTTCGGAACGTCCAAGTACCCATGATTCTGGCATATTATCAATGATAGCCTTAGGAGGTCTTACGTAGGGGAATATTACAAGGGGTGGGCATAATTTACCACTTGCTGTAAATACCACCAATACAGTGATATTTTCTTTTTCATTATTTTGTTTAATTACATATACGTTTTTGTATCCTCTAGGTCCCAAAACTTTACCACTCTTTGGGCACAGAGAGAATCCGGTTTCATCTCCGTTAAATATCCTGTCTGGTTCTTCAAATATGTCCAAAGCAGCAATAGACGCCATATAATCTCTCAATTCCTTGAACCACGACCTTATGCGGGTCTCGGTTACTGCGGCTCGGGCATTGTTAATGCCTTCTGGTACTCTAATACTAATTTCGGGATGTCGTTTTAAGAAGTTGTGGTACCAAGTATCACCTGGCTTACCCTCCTTAAAAGGGTTTTTAATTCCAGAATCGCGTACCTAATACAGGGTCTGGGCCTACTTTAGGCATTTTGCTCGCTGCTATTTTACCCGACAGTCGATCATAAACGATCGTTTTTGGCACCCCATAAAACCGGCAGGCTTCTCTTATTCCCATTTTTTTGTTTTGTATGTCTTCTATTGCTTTCATTAAATTTTCTTCCTTGTAGTTGAAAAGACTACGTATGGTAGACTTTTTTGATACCGCCCGCGCCTTCTGCAAAATACATTTTACTAAAGTAAGTACATTAAAAAAACAGAAAATATCATATTAGTGGTAATATATATAATATTAGTAGTAATTGCAAAAATAAATTGAAAATGTAACCATGTTAGTTGTATTTGCAAGTTATAAAAAAACTTGTATATAAAATATGCAATATACATATTATAAACAGAAAATATCAACGTGTTAGTGGTATTTGCAACAAGTGATGAAATAATGTATGCCTTTGGTGATTTTTATACATAAGACCTCATAAAATCATCGTTGCTAAACAGTGTTAATTAAGGGTACTTGGATATTCACGAAGTTGTTGATGAAAAGTGGGTTATTTTATGAATACTTTAATAATGATTTCAGTGGTTATTTTAATAATGAGGCTGAAGTTGTCGTATAAGAAGCTTCTGCTATTTGATGAACTTTCTTGAAATCATGACATACCCTTGCCGAAAAATAAGCAACGAAGTCGGATCTCCACCAAAATGTTGATAATCTTACTTCTATATAGAAGTAATATATACCGACTTCCTATCTTTCTATCAAAATGGTTCATTGTCATAATATTATTGTAAGCTAGGTAATAATTTAATAGATCATACCAACTTATCTTTATCGTTTGCTTTTTTCTGTTTATTTTTTTTCGGTTTAGGTGGTGGAACCATCTGTAAATAGAAATAAAACACATGCAACATATACCAAGCACCAAACCCGTTAGTACGCAGTCAGACATCTTTGTGAAAACAGTATAAGTTTATTACTGTTTAAATAATATGGCCATACCGAACTTAATTATTTATAAAAGAAAGAAAGTAGGTTTCAATTCAATTTATCGTCAGAAATCTTCGTGAACAACACTAAACATTTGTGTATGAGAAAAGAAGTTGGTTCTCGATCATAGTTAGGTCTTTTGCCACATCACATTAATATTTCTGGTTGCGATTAAATCAATAAACGATCGCCAAAATATAGACATTAAATTGATGTTCTTATAGTCGCAAGCTAATCAGTAGGTATACGACCACCAAAATGTAGTCAAACTAATGAAAATAACTACTTGGTCGTTAACTAGTCTGTATACGACCACCAAAATGTAGTCAAACTAATGAAAATAACTACGTGGTCGTTAACTAGTCTGTATACGACCACCAAAATGTAGTCAAACTAATGAAAATAACTACGTGGTCGTTAACTAGTCTGTATACGACCACCAAAATGTAGTCAAACTAATGAAAATAACTACGTGGTCGTTAACTAGTCTGTATACGCCCGCAAAAAACTGAGACTTTTGTATGTAATAAAATTGGTGGTCGACAGATGATCCGTTCCCGACCACTTTGTATTTAGCTATCTTAATACATTTAGATTTCTAGCTTTTATCTATATTTTGCTGGTCGCAATCTGACATCTAAATAAAGCATGTTTATTAGGATGCCAAGAAACAATAACATTTACACCCATATAAAGCTGCATGTTAGAAAAGCTGAAATAAGATTCGATGAAAACCGCTCTTTTACGACCATGTGTTCGTAAACGGAAGGAAGCTAAGTTTTAGTCAGCCCATTGGCGACCACCCTTATTTATATTAAATAAACCATTTTTTGAATCAAATATGGACTCAAAGATATATAATCAATCATACTCTAACACCTCAAGTGCAATAAGTATGCACAAACTTTACTAAAAACATGTTTTACTTACTGTTGAAGTTTGCCTCCTCACTAATTTTTTATTAACTTTTTGCTCCAAAATCGACACATGCGCTCCGTCTCAGATTCGTCAACTCACTGAGAGACACTAACAAATACTGGTTCAGCCAAATTTTACTTGAGGGAAAGAGATGGACAGAGCATGCTCTTGCAGCAAAATGAACGATCGCTGCGTTATTATTACAACTATTTTTGGTTGTTTTCTGAAAAATGGTCGGGAACAGGCTGTGGTCGCCAAACCGGCCAAATGACCCTAGTTGTGTTTTTTTATACTTTGTAATTTTTATTCTAAAATTTGCTCTAAATAGCAAAGTTAGCAACGAATTCATGGTCCACACTCATTGAGATTGATGGCTTCTCCAAACGGAGGAGATATCGAGAATGGGATTCGATTACTGTAAAGTATCCCGGCAATATGTCTCGGCTACTCGGAGAGGTTATTTATTATCTTCTTCACCTTATAAGGCGACGTGACTAGGCTTCATTTTTGTCCAGCATTTGGAATTTTCACATTTATCTTCAGAAGGTCCTTTTTTGAGTTATCATTTTTGTTTTGAAATTAAATTAATTTATTCATTTCATCTATGCGACATCATATGCCACTTACGACATTATGTTCAAACTCTACCACGGCCCGGGTCGGAAAGCAAATTTTATTGAGAAGAGCGCGATTCGTTTAATCGTTCGTAAAGATTCTTTGAGCATTTATTGATTACTAGCTCATGCCCGCGACTTCGTACGCGTGGATTTAGGTTTTTAAAAATCCTGTGGGAACTCTTAAATTTTCCGGGATAAAAAGTAGCCTATGTCCTTTCCCGGGTTGCAAGCTACCTCTGTACCAAATTTCGTCAAAATCGGTTGAACGGTTGAGCCGTGAAAAGCTAGCAGACAGACAGACAGACAGACACACTTTCGCATTTGTAATATTAGTATGGATTTTTTTGTTTATCAAGTCTTTATGTTGAATTCATCACTAAACTATATAATGAATGCAAAAGTGCGTATGTTTCTTGGTTCATAATTCAATAACGCCTCAACAGAGCAACAAGATCGACCTGAATTTTTGTATGGAAGTTTATCTAGCGGTTGTGAAATAGGCCGTAAATATTTTGTCGATAATAATCGGACCAACCACAGACATAGATATTAGTTCCTAGAGCGGATCTACAAAATTTCTTTGAGTTTGATTGTTTAGTATTCAAATGAGAACCAAACTACTTACGTCTGTTTGAAGCATAAACCACTCTTAACTTTATTTTCAAACTCTTTATAATTCGAAGTTACCCATTGCCATAGTGAAATAGCATCTTAATCCCAATGGCATCAAAATTGAGGAGGAATACGTGTTTTCCAATGATAAAACGAATACCGTCTGCCACTTGCAGTCTAACATCTCTCTTGCAATAGTAATGTAAATTGAATTTGCCTCTAAATGTACTTACGTGCCGCTGCATACTTTGAAGAAAGCATACCAAATAAGAGTTCGGACGTAAAAGGAGTTGCGACTTTGAAATGGTTGACCGTTTTGTTTCATACTCCAAAACGTATAAGTACACCTAAAGGTTCGTACGCACCTGAGCGGCGCGGCGCGGCGCTTCAGTGAGCTTCACGTCGCGGCACAGAGCTTCAAAATATCATTTCTATCATTTTGTATGGCGCATATCGCACTAGAGCGGCGCGGCGCGGCGCTTCACCGCGCGTTGCCGCGCGGCACGGCTGGAGAGAATATTTTGAAGCGCACTGAAGCGACGCGCAGTGCAGTGACGCTAGTGCGACATACCCAGCGGCGCGGCGCGGCGCTTCAGTATGCGTACGTCGCTCGAATAAGATACACGCGCATCTTGTTAGGTATTTAAAGTACAGGCAAGAATCGGCAAGATAGACCTCAAAATAAATAACGTAGGTTTAATTTTTGACACATGACGTGTTCCTCATGCTCTTAGAAGTATATCCTCAAAGGTCCCAACCCCTAGGATGTCGGCTTCCCCCCTTCCCAGTGTCTAAATGTATAAATGTCTCTCCGAGCGTTATGAGAAAACATCAATGGTAAAAATAATCCTGATTAAATAACTATAATATATTATGTACATATTATACCTACCTACTTCATCTAGGTAGAATTAATAGTTTCGGAAATATGCCTACCTATTGTTGTACTTGTATTTATATTATACTAGCTTATGCCCGCGACGTCGTCCGCGTGGACTACACAAATCTCGAACCCCTATTTTACCCCCTTAGGGGTTGAATTTTCATAAATCCCTTTTTAGCGGATGTCTACGTCATATTAGCTAGTTAGCTAGCCAGCATGCCAAATTTCAGCCCGATCCGTCAAGTAGTTTGAGCTGTGCGTTGATAGATCAGTCAGTCAGTCACCTTTTTCTTTTATATAGGTATTTAGATATAATATGTACCTGTGTTTACCTGCCTATTTTATATATTCTATTGCACATAAAACAAAGACATTTTGCGAAAATGCTTTTTCTAATGTAATTTCCACAGAACCTAAGGGACTAGCTGATGCCCGCAACTTCGTTCGCGTAGATGTAGGTTTTTTAAAAATCCCGTGGAAACTTTTTGATTTTCGGGATAAAACTAGCCTATGTGTAGGTACACATAGGCTACTTTTATCCTACAGGGTATAATCTATCTCAGGTATATAGGTACTAGTAGGTAATTCCCGGAAATGTGCTCACCTATAGAAAAATCTAAATCCACGCGGACGAAGTCGCAGGCATCATCTAGTTGCATTTTTTTTTAGATTTTTAATCCCGTGTGAACTCTTTGATTTTCCGGGATAAAAAGTTGCCTACCTCTGTCAATTCCCGGAATGCAAGCTACCTCTGGTCCAAACTTCATATAAATGGGCCTTTAACAATCCTGTGGAAATTCTTTCATTTTCCAGGATAAAAAGTAGCCTGTCCTTCCCCGGGATGTAATTCAACTTTGTACCAAATTTCATCAAATTCGGTTAAGCTGTTGAGCCGTGAAAAGCTAGTAGATAGACAGACAAATACACTTTTGCGTTGATAATAATATAAGTATGGATATGCATAAATATTTTTTTATAATTTCCATAAAAACTATCATCATCTTCATCATCATCAACCGATAGATATGTCCACTGCTGGACATAGGTTTCTTGTAGGATTATATTACCGACCTGTGTGGTATACCTATTGTTTCTAATGTAATTTCCACAAAAACTATTAGGCAATAGCATATAGAATTTTGTCTTCGACATTCTGAAGTAAATGTGAAATGGTACAGAGTCATTAAGAAGGCGAGGAAACAAAATGTGATATCCTTCTTGATAGCGTGACTTTGGTATGTCAGCAATCCATTTCTTCTTCTTTTTTAGGGTTCCGTACCTCAAAAGGAAAAACGGAACTCTTATAGGATCACTTTGTTGTCTGTCTGTCTGTCTGTCTGTCTGTCTGTCTGTCTGTCTGTCTGTCCGTCTGTCTGTCAAGAAACCTACAGGGTACTTCCCGTTGACCTAGAATCATGAAATTTGGCAGGTAGGTAGATCTTATAGCTGACATTTGGGGAAAAATCTGAAAACCGTGAATTTAGGGTTAGATCACACAAAAAAAATTAAATTGTGGTCATGAACTAATAATTAGTATTTTCAACTTTCGAAGTGAGTGACTATACCAAGTGGGGTATCATATGAAAGGTCTTCACCTGTACATTCTAAAACAGATTTTTATTTATTTTTATGCATCATAGTTTTTGAATTATCGAAATCATACGACTGTAGTACGGAACCCTCATTGCGCGAGCCTGACTCGCACTTGGCCGGTTTTTTCTCTTCGATAATTCGTTCTTCTTCTGCACAACAAAGAAATAATAATCAAATCCTCTTCACTGTCGCTCATCTTGCGACGTTGTTGCTCGTACGCGAACGGGTGTAAAAGTGACGCGCAAGTGACGCGAGCTGCCGCGTACTGAAGTTGTAGTGCGGTAGGCACCGTCGAGCGGCCTGAGGTGAAGCGTTCTGCAGTCGGACTGAAGCGCCGCGCCGCGCCGCTCAGGTGCGTACGAACCTTAAGACATGAATTTTGTAGTACAAGAAACACTTCCTTTTTGGAAGTCGGTTAATAAACCTTTAATTGGTAAAGTTAATCTAAAGTAACTAAAGTAAGTTTAGTTTAATCTAAAAAATTTTTTTCGAATTATCTTTATCATTAACAGGAGAATTACGTCCATCTTCTTATGAAGTTTAAGATTTTTTTTTAAATAATATTAGACTCTTAATCATTCATTCATTATCTCAACCCATCGCCCACCTACTACTGAGCACGGGTTTCCTCTAAGAATGAGAAGGTTTTAGACCACAATTCACCACCATAACCATGGACACGACCGATAGACAAACAGACAACGAAGTGATCCTTTAAGAGTGCCTTTTTTCCTTTTTAGGTACGGAACCCTTAAAAAAAGTTACACCTTCAACCTTGGCGATCTTCCTGGCGCAGTGTTAAGCACTGTGGTCTTATTAGCGGGACGTTCCGGATTCGTTTCCTGACAAGCGTTTGGAATTTTATATTTTCTAAATGTCTGGTCTGGTCTGGTGGGAGACTTCGGCCGTGGCTAGTTATCACCCTACCAGCAAAGCCGTGCCGCCAAGCGATTTAGCGTTCTGGTACGATACTGTGTAGAAACCAAAGGGGGATAGGTTTAATCAAAACGGCCATACCCCTTCGAGATTAGCCCGCTTCCATCTTAGACTGCATTATAACTTACCACCAGGTGAGATTGCAGTCAAGGGCTAACTGTATCTGAATAAAAAAAACCGGCCAAGTGCGAGTCAGACTCGCCCACTGAGGGTTCCTTACTACAATCGTATTTTATCGACATTTTGTACGATAAATCAAAAACTATTATGTATAAAAATAAATAAAAATCTGTTTTAGAATGTACAGGTAAAGCCCTTTCATATGATACCCCACTTGATATAGCAATCTTACTTTGAATGTCGAAAATAGCAATATTTGTTCGAAAACATATTAATTTTTTTCTTGTGATGTGACCACAAATTCACTGTTTTCAGATTTTTCCCCTAATGTCTGATATAAGCCCTACCTACCTGCCAAATTTCATGATCCTAGGTCAACGGGAAGTACCCTGTAGGTTTCTTGACAGACAGACAGACAGACAACAAAGTGATCCTATAAGGGTTCCGTTTTTCCTTTTGAGGTACGGAACCCTAAAAACCTTTCAATTTTTAGTTAGTTACTTTTGATTTATGTAACAGTTTCATTTGACCCCAGCGGTTTTTAGTTCAGGGTCGAATTAGCATTCCGTTCCGGATTGAGCTATGAATAAATTAGCTCAAATTCGTGGATGCTTGGAGCTTATCTCTATTCGGTTATGCTCGGTCAGGTTTTCTGTTATTTGTGTGAATTTCATTTAGGCCAGAATTCTTCGCCGCTTCTACGCTGCTTTAGAAATATAAGTCAAATGTAAGTTTAGTTACCTAGAAATTCTCCGCCGCTTCTACGCTGCTTTAGAAATATAAGTCAAATGTAAGTTTAGTTACCTAAAAATTCTCCGCCGCTTCTACGCTGCTTTAGAAATATAAGTCAAATGTAAGTTTAGTTACCTAAAAATTCTCCGTCGCTTCTACGCTGCTTTAGAAATATAAGTCAAATGTAAGTTTAGTTACCTAGAAATTCTCCGCCGCTTCTACGCTGCTTTAGAAATATAAGTCAAATGTAAGTTACCTAAAAATATTTTTAGAAATGCTCTTCAGGGTTCTGTACCCGAAGGATGCCAACAGGACCTTGATCCGAGTTTCAGGATTTTTAAAAATTATACTCGAGCAAACCCGGAGCGGGGCCAGCTCGTTATTTCATATTCCTTGATATCACTCAACTTACAGACGACCATTTCACTGATATTATCTAAACTAAAAGGTATTGTAAAGAGTTAAAGTTTGTAAGTTTTTTTTTTTTTTTTTGAAAATTATTTCACCAGTAGAAAGCTACATTATTGTTGAATGACATATGCTATAATATTAATTGCTATGCTATTTTAAAAAAATATAGATCCCTACGAAAATAGTAATAAGCTACCCGTGTGAAGCCGGGGCGGGTCGCTAGTCTAAATCGGAAAAGGTGACTGACTGACTGACTGACTGAATGAATGACTGACTGACTGACTGACTGATCTATCAACGCACAGCTCAAACTACTGGACGGATCGGGCTGAAATTTGGCATGCAGATAGCTATTATGACGTAGGCATCCGCTAAGAAAGGATTTTTGAAAATTCAACCCCGAAGGGGGTGAAATAGGGGTTTGAAATTTGTGTAGTCCACGCGGACGAAGTCGCGAGCATAAGCTAGTCTATATATAAAATGACTGACTGACTGACTGATCTATCAACACACAGCTCAAACTACTGGACGGATCGGGCTGAAACTTGGCATGCAGATAGCTATTATGACGTAGGCATCCGCTAAGAAAGGATTTTTGAAAATTCAAGTGAAATAGGGGCTTGAAAATTGTGTAGCCCGCGCGGACGTAGTCGCGGTAATAAGCTAGTTCTACATAAAAGTGGACTCTCACAACGCAAGGTCGTTCCACGGTGTCACCTCCATGACGTAATAGATACTTAGATATAACCGTAGGCGGTAACCCTCTTGACTTGGCACAAGAGTGCAGTTTGAGATGCAACCGACATCATAGGTAAAGATAAAATGCTCTGCCTTGCCGTCCTTGGTGTGCGCTGGCCTTTAAAGAGTAACAGAGAGGGGAACACACAGAATGCATTAGGGGCAGTAAATTTAAGAAAGTGCTACAAGAGTACTACTTTAGCAGTGCAAGTAAAATTATGCGCAGAAAAAGTACAAGAGCTAGTCTACTTTCTGATTATACATTTTTTACGACTACAGCTGATTTCACATCATAGCTTTTAGAATAACTTTTTAACTGAAATGTTTTTTTCACTGCGTATACCTACTGCTGTTAATGTAGCAATGGGTAACCAAATGTAACCTAACATTAAGATTAAGTAGTTATGCTCACAAAAATAAAGTCTAAATTCAAAGCATTTTTAATGAACAATCCATGCAATGTAATTAGTACCATAATTACTATATTTGTCAACTTAGAAGTGATCGTAAAAACCAATAGCTATGTCAACCTCCACGGAAGACCACCACTTTTGGTCCCACCATAGACAAACGCTCGGCGGAGTCTTTTTTGGTACAACATACTTACCATGTATAGTACGCAACAGGTCGAGATGGCACTCGGAGAGGGAACGCACCGCGCAGCCGCGCAGCCCCCGCACTAACCCGGTGCGGGTTAGTGCGGGTGACGCCCGATTGCCGTCTCGACTTGTCACGGACTATAGTTTATTTCAAATTATTTTTCTATACCTATTTCTATAACTGTGGTTCCAAATGAATTCTTTAAACGAAATAGAAGACCGACCAAGTGCGAGTAAGACTCGCGCACCGAGGGTTCCGTATTACAATCGTATTTTTCAACATTTTGCACGATAAATTAGTAGATAGGTAGTTCTTATAGCATACGTAAAGGGAAAAATCCTAAAACTATAAATTTGTGGTTACATCACAAAAAAAAAACCGGCCAAGTGCGAGTCAGGCTCGCGCAACGTGGGTTCCGTATTACAGTCGTATTTTTTCGACATTTTGCACGATAAATCAGTGTAGTAATCTTACTTTGAAATGCTACGCTTTTCAAGCTTGCAATTACGTGTGTCGCTAACCTAAAACACAGCAAAATTCGAGATAAAGTAGTCCCCAGAACTCACAGAATCTTTATCTAGTTAAATACCCGTCTACGTCGAAGTAAGACCTAATTAGTTTACAATAACGGGTCTTTCAACACGGCGATAATACAGAACTTCCGACGGAGTAGCTCTCGGCTGAGTGAGGAAACCTTTGCCCAGCAATTAAAGTTTAAACAAGCTTTAAAGACCATTACCTCCTTTATACTTAGGTTTATTTGTACTAGTGATGTTCCGGATATCCGTATCCGTGTCCGCGGATATCCGCTGGAGAAAAAGCTCCGTATCCGTTTTTTGGCGGATCTTTTACGAATATTTTACTTTATTAGATAATTTTTATTATTATCAAGAAATAATTCCAAATTGCGCTATTAAACTTCTTTGTAGACCTTTTGCAACTCATACAACAAAAACGTTATCTGCCCAGTGTCACATTAAACTGTAAACAAAACAAAAGAAAGACCCGCGCAATGCAAATCAAAACAATCATGTCCCGTCATGCAAAGCGTCAAGTGGTGTCGACTATAGTTTCAATTTCACTCGCACTGACACCGATTGAGTAAGAAAGTTAAGATCGGGAAAACTGCATCAATCATTATTACAATAGCAATCGTTGCGATTGGCTGAATTTATGGCATTCATGTTGCAACAATACAATGTAGGCAAAAGTGAGCTAGCATCAAACCATTATAGGTGATCGCGATCGTGACATTGTAGCTGTGATTTTACTGCATCGATCAGCCGTATCCGCGGATCTTGACGGCAGTGATCCGTATCCGCGGATTTACATTTTTAATGGGTATTACCTTTTATAATAAAATCCCGCAAACTATTTTGGACTTACCTTTGCACAAGTTTAAAAAATCTATTAAAAATATGCTCCTGAAAAAAGCATATTACACAATTGAAGATTATCTAAATGATAAAAGACCGTGGATTTGACCTGCAGCTCGTTCCAGCAACGCACAAGACTGCAAATACTATTTTATACATGGCATAATCTTGTACCTATATCAAATATTTGAAAAGAGCAACCGCCGAGTTTCTTGCTGGTTCTTCTCGGTAGTAAAGGCATTCCGAACCAGTGGTAGATGCATCCGACTATTCGTAAGTGCTTGTAAAAGTTTATACGAATAAAAAAGATTTTTATTTTAATGATCCGGCGCATCACTAATTTGTTCCAACACTAAACGGGTTCCAAGAAGTTTGTTGAGCACATAATATTATCTCTAGTTGAGACACATTGGGACTAAAATGTTATCTGTGTCAACAGTTTTCTGAGCAATTTCCTAGTCTGATAATAAAAGCGGTGACATTTTGAAGTTAATACGCTTGTTACATGTCTAGACGAGCGAGTCGAGCATAATACTGAGTCTCGAAGACTTTTATACATCTTGGAAGTTGTTGTGTCGTATCTCTGACAAATTGTCTGGCAATAGCAAAAAGGGCAATTTGGCTCCTATAAAGGACATGTTGGAACAACCTAATATCTTCAGGTCACAATAATATTTGTAGGAGTAGTTATTACAAAACCTTTGATATTGGTCAGTGGCTACTTAATCTATTTATACTACTCATACGCGGCTCATACGACCTTGTCACCGCGAACTGACAATGAATTCATGTTTTTTTTTATTATCTAAGTATACTAATTTCTATACTAATAAATAAAATTGAAGTGTATTTCTGTAATTTCATATTAAGCTCATATGGTTATTGGAACTGTACCATAACTGAATCACACGTTTTTAAAATTTTTGTCTGTCTCCGGTAACATAGAGGTTTGAAATTTGTGTAGTCCACGCGAACGAAGTCGCGGGCATAAGTTAGTTTGAAATAAAACATAATATCTACAGTCAAAGGCCAAAACTCGCTTAGCACCTCAATGATCAAACTCACTTTCACTGCACGGCACGGTTATGCGCACATCTGTATGGCGTGTTTATAGAAAAAGGTCATAAGTACGACTGCTTTTTCATGCAATAGTTTTGCAGAATTGCTACTCGAATTCTGAGGCCGACCGTCCCTAATTATCTACCTACTAACCTAACCCATTTCAACCAAAATCTATGGATAAGACAGAGTTGATATTCTTACTCTATCTGTTCGGGATGCCCCGAACGTGCACTAGTTCTCGCCGGTCGGTGTTCACCACTGCCAGGGTCGTCAGGTGACTCAGTCTCCACTCGGTGAAGAGCAGCGCTCTTGAGCAGGCTGGTGGCCCAGGGAGGTTATAATGAAACACTAGTATCCTGGTATAACCCCTCAGGCCAGTCGCAGGCTGCCTTGCCCTTCTAACTTGTTCGCAGACTATTACGGAATGGCCGGCCGGGTCCAGTGGCCGCCTATTTATCATTGGCCGTTAAATATTATCGTATGGTAGGCAGCGTGCGACTGGGAAGTAGGGACGCTATATTATTTTTACAAATTGCTTTGTTTTACATTTTGCTTTTGGGGAATCCCGTTGAGCAGAAAACGGGCCCTTCTGTGAAATTGTTACTTACATCGGAAGGTACATTTTAACAATTCTAACAATGCAAACAAATAGTTTCGGGCCTCGGGGAAACACGCGGGTCGCTTTCGAAATAGTTACAATAGAGCATTTTAAAATACACTTACAAAAACACTACACTATTCTACACAGTTCAAAGTTACAAGGTTCTTATTATTAGGTTAATAAAGTTCACTATTGCGTAGCACAATCACTCAATAAAGCCACCGCGCGTCGTGCACACTATCAGTCCCTATTCTATATTTCCGTTTAGATAGATTTAACATATCTAGATAAATCTACTACGCTTGACAAATTCCTTCCGCCTTCTCGAAAGACAACCGGAAATTGGGACCGTAACATGTTAACGTTGTGAACTTGTGATTCAAGAGGAACTGACATTCTTTCCAAGCCTTAAAATTCAATTTTAGCCGTCACTCGCAGAATAACATATGTACCTTGGGAATACTAACATTTACTTACTAATTTCTACTTATTAGGGTTCCGTACCTCAAAAGGAAAAACGGAACCCTTATAGGATCACTCTGTTGTCTGTCTGTCTGTCTGTCAGTCAAATAACCTACGGGGTACTTCCCGTTGACCTAGAATCATGAAATTTGGCAGGTAGGTGGGTCTTATAGGTAGCTTTAGGGGAAAAATCTGAAAACCATGAATTTGTGGTCACATCACACAAAAAAAATTAAATTGTGTTTATGAACTAATAATTAACATTTTCAATTTTCGAAGTAAGATAACTATATCAAGTGGGGTATCATATGAAAGGGCTTCACTTGTAAATTCTAAAACAGATTTTGATTTATTTTTAGGTATAATAGTTTTTGATTTATCATGCAAAATGTCGATAAAATACGATTGTATTACGGAACCCTCAGTGCGCGAGTCTGATTCGCGCTTGGCCGGTTTTTTTTCTAGAATTAGGTATAGTACACGACAGGTATGAGGCGGGCGGATGCCCTGCACACCTGCACGTCACCTGCGCTCCTCGCCAGCACCGGGTTAACGCGGGGGTTAAGGGGGTGTGCGGAGCGTTTCCTCCCCGATCGCGATATCGGCCTGTCGCGTAGATACTATTTGTATTGTGTTAAATTGTTGGAAACATCGCCTATAAACTGTCTACATAAGTTATAAAGATCTCTAATTACTTACTGGTTTCAATGCGTAAGAAATACAATAATTAAATTTTCGAAGAGATAAGTGGTTTCATTTTTCATGCAACGTCCATAAAACAAGATCTTAACCATAGATAAAAGACTTCACTTATCTGTGATCTTAACCATCTTAATAATTTAATTCGCCCAGTTAAAATAACTGGATGCTGTAATCATTTAACGTTTTTACCTAACTAGAACTAATTGAGCTGTAGGTACCATCTAACTTCAACACTAGAGAAAATAGATGAATTGCCTTATAGAAAAAAAAATGTATACCTCCCTAGACCACAGAACGATAAGTAAACAAAAAGATAGGGTAACAACAAATCAAACAATCACCAAAACGTAAAACCACTTCATATGGCTTTGAGACCGTTCAACATCCATAGTCTCAGTAGAAGGTGAGCGAGGCCTCTTCATTTTGTCTTTCCACGGCGGCCTTGGGACCCCCTTGAGTTGAAAAGAGCAACGTCTTCAACGTTACAGACTTGACTGAACATTGTGACATGAAAAGTCTAAAAGAAGCTTTAAACCGTACTTTTATCAGATTTAAAATAAGTCGCAAGTGTATTGTCTTAATATTCTTTCATCTAAAAATAAAGAAATTCCAATCCATCTTACAATTTTACTTATTTTAAAAATCGCAAGATTAGTATAAAATTTGGTACAGAGGTAGCTTGCATCCCGAAAATTGACATAGACAACTTTTTATCCCGGAAAATCAAAGAGTTCACACGGGATTTTTAATAAACCGAAATCCGCACGGACAAAGTCGCGGGCAACATCTAGTAGCTAATATGTCCATATTGATCCGATCTTATATCAATCTTGATAATGTAGGTTCTTGGAGAAACTGAAAGCTGTACAACGCTGATAAGTAGGTATTAAATGGAACGAGACGACATGAAATACCCCGAGAAGCTTTATATAGAACAATTTACGTCACTCGTCCTTAAATAAAGGGGATTGTACCCAATGTCAGGAAGGTATTAGTGTTGATTGAAGAAGAAATAATAGAAAAGGGTTTAAAACAATTATTTCAATTCGTACAGTGTAAATTACAAATCTTTGTTTCCGTGTAAATGTAAATGGGATAACAGCGAAAAAGAACGGAGATATACGTGTGTGCTTAGACCCGCGACCGTTAAATCGCGCTATTAAGCGTGCGCATTTCACTCTGCCGACGGTGACCGATCTCGCGTCGCGACTTCGCGGGGCGAGTTTCTTTAGCGTGCTCGACGCTCGCTGTGGGTTTTGGATGCTGCAGCTGGACGATGCCAGCGCTGACCTGTGTACCTTCAGCACACCTTTCGGAAGATACCAGTTCTTGCGGTTACCGTATGGAATAAGCTGTGCGCCAGAATTATTTCATTCGAGGGTGCGACAACATCTGGAGGACCTGGAAGGGGTCGATTCCTTTATCGATGATATAGTAGTTTGGGGTAGAACTCGCGAAGAGCATGATTTACGTCTAAAACGATTACTAGAGAGGGCACGGGAAATAGATATGAGATTTAATAAGGATAAGTGTAAATTCGGAGTTAAAGAAATAACGTACTTGGGGCATATTTTCGATGAACGCGGTATGAGACCGGACGTAAATAAAGTGAAAGCTATCTTAGAAATGCCTGAGCCTAGGGATAGAAAATCGTTGGAGCGGTTTCTAGGTATGATTAATTACTTATCGAAGTTTGTTCCCAATTATTCACAGTCGGTAGCAGTCCTTAGGTATCTATTAAAGAAAAATTCTGAATGGGTCTGGGATTCGGTGCACTCGGAAGCAGTGAATTTATTAAAAAATAAAATCGCAACGGCTCCGGTATTAGCGTTGTATTCCAGCGAGCTGCCCGTGGTGCTGTCGGTGGACGCGAGCTCGGAGGCGCTGGGCGCGGTGCTGCTGCAGGGGGGCCGCCCGGTCGAGTTCGCCTCGCTCAAGCTCACCGACACGCAGCGACGGGACGCACAAATAGAAAAAGAGATGTTAGCCATCGTCTTTGCGTGTGAACGTTTCCACCAGTATATATTTGGGAGATATAGATAGATATAGAAGCTATTTTTACAAAATCGCTTTCGTCGGTTCCCGCGAGGCTACAGCGCATGTTGTTAAGGATTCAAAGATATGACTTTAAGGTCACTTATACTCCGGGAAAGTATATGTATATAGCGGACACGTTATCTCGTGCGCCGTTATCAGATTATATGTATGAAAAATTTAATGAATGTTTGGAGGCTCAGACTTGTTTTATGATTAATAATTTACAGTTCAGCAATCAAAAGCTAAGGCTGATAAAAGACCATATAGAAAAAGATGAAGGATGGCCTAGAAATAAATACGACGTAAAAGTTAATCTTAGAGTTTTTTGGTCTTATCGTGAAAGTTTTCAATATGTGGATGGTTTAATATTAAAAGATTATTTGTTGTATATCCCGAGAGCCTTACGAGGAGATATGTTACAGAGAATTCACGAGGGGCATCTCGGTATTGACCGGTGCAAGCGGCGCGCGCGACAAGTGATGTTCTGGGTAGGAATGTCGCGCGACATCGAGCGCGCGGTGCGCGAGTGCGCGACGTGCGAGCGGTATGCGCCGGCGCCGTGCCGGGAGCCGATGTTGCCGCACTCTATTCCTGATGTACCCTGGCTCAAAGTGGGCTCGGATATATTCGAGTATAGGAAGAAGTATTATCTCTATTTAGTAGATTATTTCTCTAACTTTGTTGAAGTTACAGAATTAAATCTTATAAATAGTAAGTCTATAATAAAGGCTATGAAAGAACAATTCGCAAGACATGGAATACCAAACGAATTAGTGACTGACAATTTTTCTGCGTATGTATCTAGTGAATTTCGGGCCTTCCTTAGTGCATGGGATATCAAACACGTCACATCTTCTCCCTTATATGCACAGAGTAATGGTAAAAGTGAACGGAGTGTCCGTACTGTTAAAAACTTACTAAAGAAATGTTGCGACTCGGGCGATGACTATTACATAGGGCTGTTAAATTTGAGAACTACGCCACGAGAAAATATCGATTCACCCGCGCAAATTCTTATGGGTAGGAGACTAAACACGCGGTTGCCTACATATCACAAACTCTTGGATGAAACAGTCGATCGTAAAAGAAATTATAGTGCTATATTGAAGCATCAACAAAAACAAAAACTAAATTATGATAGGTCTGCGAAACCCCTTCCACCGCTTCACACGAATGATAAGGTTGTGATAGTAGACGGCAAGGAACGCAAGCTTGCGAAAGTGGTTCAGCAGACTGCGGAACCTAGGTCTTATTTTGTAGAAGACCAAACCAGGCGTATATATAGGCGCAATAGGCGACATCTGGTACTTAAATAGAAAGGGCGAACAGACGTCCGAGGGAAGGCACAATGATTGCGAGACACGTTCAACTGAAACTAGTGCGAGTACAGGTGAGTCCGGTACGGTTGCAGATACTAATCTCATGGGTACGGGATCAGCCAAAATGACGTCGAAAGACGCTGTTTTGCTGCAGGATTGTGCCTTGCCTCGTCGCACGAGAAGGGCTTGCCGTTTAAATAATAAAAATAATTCAGAATAGTACTGTTGTTGTGTAGATTGGTAGTGTAACTTGTACATAATTTTTATTTTATTTTATCTATTGATGAATTTTAGCAATGATAATTATTTTAAGTGGGTGTACCTACTAGTGATGTTATTTTGTATTGTGCATTGTTATTTTATATCGGATTATTAATGGAATGTGTTATATTGGTATGGATTTTGTAATATGAGGAGATGAATACAAATTTAATGTATTAGAATTGTAATGCATGTCACAAACATCAATTGTTTTTCAGTATAGAAAAAGAAAGATGTAGTGTAATTATATTATAGAACATGAGGGTATTCTCAAAATAAATTCAGTTGTTGGTCAACCAACCTCGTTTTATTACAGTAATAAATAGGAACAATTTATCTACGTAAAAATTAATGTTTGTCAGTCTGTCTATGTCTGTCTGTTATCTATGCGGTCGCGTATCGTTCATCCGATTGAGTTGAAACTTTGGACAGTCGATTGTTGGCACTTGCGAAAGGTTTCTGACATAGTAGGCACGATCAATATACAATAGGTGGCGCGCGAGTCGTTGATACATACAAACCAAGCTGAGCATTAGGTAAATAATAATTAGCTAGTTTACCTATAAAAGTAATCACAGTACCCTTAGTACGAGTTAACACCTCGCAAACTTTGGTGGTTTTCGTGAGGGTTGATATAATTGTTAAAATAAATCAAACAAACGGAAATAGCAATATAGATAATAATATATAATAATAGAATAGAATCTAACAAATCAACGTACGAATACTAACTATATTACTTTTACTTTGACGTAACTACGTAGCCACAGCACACTAGGTCTATAAACTTTACATGTAAGGTAAGGTTTATATAGACCTAGGTTTTCTTTACATCCATAAACTTGTACACAATAATCATTTATTGTTCTAGGAACAATCTTTAAAAGATTATATTCCTACATTATGCTCGCCATTTTAGCGCTACGTGTCAACTGTCATATCAAAAATACGATTTTAGTCCATGAACCGTACTTTTGTCATGACAGTTGACATATAGAGCTAAAATGGCGAGTGAGTTCACAAAATGTATGCATTATACCTTACTTTTAAAATGAAAATTGTTGAGAGATATACCAAATTCATTTAGTACAAAGAATAAAAACACGAGTCAAGAGACAAAGCAAACACGAGTAGGTACATTTTATGAATACATTCAACATAAATAAAATTCAAGCACTTTGTCTACAACAGAATTAGGTACGCAAATGTAATTACAAACAACTACACGAAAATCTCATCCACGTAATGTTTTAGATAAACTATTTTACTCCTTCAGGATTGTCTAGACGGAAATACTCGTACCTACCTACAGTAGCTGGTCTGAATATGAATAACCTTTATGACATGAAAAGACACTAAGTTTATGAAAGTACCATTTTAACATTCAAGAGCATGGTTAGGTGTAGATGGTACATGAACTTAGGCGCTGCGCACACGAAGCAACTTTAAATTGATGACATTATCAATTTTTAAAGTTATCTTTAGCAGTTGCCAGTTGCAGTTTAAATAAACTTGCGAGATCCATAACCATCAGTTAGGTGATGCGCACACGAAGCAACTTCAACTGACGAAACTCAATTTTTTTAAAGTTTTCGTTAGCGGTTGCCTTGCCTTGCCTTGTTATATTGAATGTTAAAAAAGTTATAACCAGTTATCATATCACACGGCTCTATTACGGATATATCGAGTCAATATTCTTAATATACTACAAAACTTCTCCGCTCCAAACCTTCAGAGGCGATACATTAGAAATTCAATCAGCAAATCGATCCTCACAGCATCTGACAGGGGTAAAATCACACCGTTTACCACCAGTGACTTTCACTTTCCTGTGCACATAGCAGAAACGGGAGCACCGAAGCGGTACAGGTTCCATAGAATCGAGTGTTTGCTAACAGGGATGTAATCTAGGATGCTGAATAATTATCGATAAAACAAAACAAACCCCTACATTACCCCCCTTAGGGCTTGTATTTCAAAAATACTTTCTCAGCGGATACCTACGTCATAATAGCTCTCTGCATGCAAAATTTCAGCTCGATCCGTTTAGTCGTTTGAGCTGTGCGTTGACAGATCAGTCAGTCAGCCAGCTTTTCCGTTTATATTGATAACTACACGTTAAATTTTGAATTCTGAGATGGACAAAGTCATGTTGGAAATACAATAGTTGCGAGTACCTAATTTAGAAGAAAGAGTTATACAAACAAGGAATAATTGATATTTTTTTTCAAACATTTATAGCCAGTGTCACTTCTGATGATGTAAGGATTCTAACGATATCCCATACATCCAAATCTGTTCAGGCATATAGAAGTTATGGTGCAATAAAGAAACTCACAGATACATACAAACCGATATGAACCCTGAAAATATTACTTTTTTGGGCAGTCATGTAAAAATTTAAAATACCAAGTAGGTACTGCCATTTTTCATTAATAATTGAAAATACTATCACTACTACACAGACTTACATTTACAGCCGCAAGAAAGATGTAAAAAAGGATAAGTATAAGCCGTAACCTCCTTATTATACATGAGCACTTATGCTCCCTTAGAGAGAACAATACAAAGGAATTTCACAGTGAAAATAAGGTCGTAACGTTAAAACTCTTTGGTGATTTTGTCTCTCACGTCAGGGAAAAGAACTTGTTAAACGTAGAGGTCGGAGCTCTCCACGTAATTTTCCTGATGAGTACCTACCTACCTACTTTGTGCTGAGTGGTAAAGGATTCTTCACATTTTTCTAGTTAAGACTTAAGATATCAAACTTCTTGGAAGTGCTCATATTGGGAAGTGGTCATAACAGACCCAAACGATACGTAGGGGTAATTTTACATAAGTATAGTCTACAAAACATTACCTGCTTAGACCATAACGAGCTCTTGACTAACTGGCCACGATTCCGTTGTCTTTCTCTAAACTAAATTTAGAGTATTTGCATCCTTTTCTTTTTGACAATGCTAAAAAGGGACAGAACATATACTTTACATTTAAAGACTAAATTTTAGTGCACGCTACAAATTTAAACAGTAGGCTCGCGACTGTGCGCTAAAATCACGGGTCTTAAAAATTAAATTTAAAACTGTCAAACTGCGTCTGTCCTTTTCATATTACATTAGTAAGAAGAGGATGCGAATACTCTAAAATTAGGTTGTGCTCAGAATCAGTACCAATTTTGGATAAAAATTGGTGGTGGACTGACGCAATAAGTTTTCGTAAGCTATAAATCTATGCCACAGTCCACGACAGTTTCTAACAAAACGTCGAGGCTTCGACGTCACTGGCAGGCGTCAAATATTAGTAGGTACATTTGACGCGGGTAGTTCTAAAGTAGCCCTATTTGCCTTCGATTTTACGTCACCATAGCCTAATATTTGACATATCGTCGATTCAGGATCAAACCGAGAGTTCCCTCAGTTTAGTTCACTATGCTCAAAAAGCTATAAATCAATTTAACTCTCCAAATGGCATGCGATCTGGAGACAACACTAAACCAATCTGAACTATGAACTAAGTCAAAGCTATATTTCAAATCTATACAATATTATAAAGAGAAGTTTGTAAGTTTGTTTGTAGGGGGTATTCTCTGGAACTACTGAACCGATTTTGTAAATTCTTTCACCAAAAGAAAGCTACATAATTTTTCCTTAAAATTAGAGATCCCTACGAAAATTGTAATATGTTACCCGTGCGAAGCCAGTAGTATTTTTAGTAAAATAGTTTTGTCAGGCACGACGAGAATGAACAAGAAATCAGGCTGCGTCTGTAGGAAGAACATTTCTTAGGAACAATGAGTTGGCACGAACAAAAGGCTTATTCCAGCAGGATACTTGAATACGCGTTATCGATATATTTCTGTAGGCTGCACAGAGTTCGAGGGCTGAATAGTGGCGCTCGTTTGTGAAGCCTGAATTGCGAACGAAGGCTTTAGCTTGTGTAACTTAAGAGCGAACTCCTACATCTATTAGCATGGAATAGATATATACAATACAAACTAGCTGCCCAGGCGAACTTCGTACCGCCTAACAGTCGATTCAAATTTTTAAAAGTTTTTCTTTTCTTAAGAACCATCCTCGTAGTTCAAGGAATATTATAAAAAAAGAATTAGTGGAATCGGTTCAGCTGTTCTCGAGATTTGCGATCAGCAATACATTCAGCGATTCATTTTTATATATAGAGATTACAAACATTTATCCGTATTTCCATAGTAATAATCATTATAAATGCGAAACTGAGTTTGTTTGTTGGTATGAAGGTTTATTGGTTTGCCCTTCAATCATGTCGTAATGAAACAACGGAACAACGTGACTTTAGCACGGATATAGTTACAGATTTGGAGGCTACTTTTATCCCGAAAAATCAAAGCATTCCCACGGGATTGTCATTAACTTAAATCCACACGGACGAAATCGCAGCCATCATCTAGTAATCTAAAAATAGAATAAACTGACTGGTAGAACATACAACTTAATCTGGTGGGTCTACAAATTCGAGATTTGCATGTAGGGTTTCTTTGTAACTTAGACCGCACATGAATTTATTTAAGAAATTTACATATTAAAGAAAACTTAACAGGATCTTTACAGAATTTTAAGTATATTAAAAGAAAGAAATAATGTAGGATTTTTAGCAATTCCACCAGAGCGAAGCCGGGTGGCTTAGCTAGTTATTGTTCTTGCATTTCACGAAGGCGAGTGGCTCATGCTTATGTTTAAGTCGTATCGGTATAAGTAAGGTACACTAAATGTGTGCGTTTGCGAGCGCTTGCTCGCGACTGCTTGGTCCAACATGCACGCACACTTACGCAATGCCCATGTAATCGACGTAACCACAAGTAAAGTTCACTCGCCTTCGTGAATTGCAAAAACTGTACACATAACATAAATTAAAGCATAACATCCTTGATGCAGAATTTTGTATCACAAAAGAAGATATGCCTCATTGTACTTCAATATAAAACTGTTCTTCCATACCAGTGTACAATAGTTTTAATGACTACCTTTCTATATGATCAGCAAGCATGCAGAAATGGTAATGTTCAGTAATTATACAAGAATTCTAATTAAAACATACAAAAGCCATAATCATTGCTATACGGTCGCATACATTTTTCCTTTTTTTTATTTTATAGAATAGCGCTTGGCTGCAATCAGACCTGCTGGGTCAAATAATGATGCAGCCTAAGAGGGAGCGCGCTTGCCTAGAAGATGCCTATTCACTCTTGACTTAAAGGTACTCATATTATAAGTAGAGGTGAGAATTGATGGCGAAAGGGCGTTCCATATTCTAGCGGTTTGAATTAGAAACGAGGAGCCAAATCGCTTTGTGCGTGTTCTTGGAATTTCGACTATATACGGGTGCATAGTAGAAAGGTGAAGGAGGAACTAGGTCAAAAAGTTCTCAGGCACACTGTCTACATACTAACTACTACTACTCTATATAGTTACTATCTACTATATCATCATCATCATGATCAACCCATCGCCTTCTCACTACAGAACACGGGTCTCCTCTCAGAATGAGAAGGGTTCTGGCCATAATCTACCGCACGTCTAGTGCGGATTGACAAACTTCACACGCTTTTGAAAACATTATGGAAAACTCTCAGATATGCAATTTTCCTCGCGATATTTTCGTTCACCGTTAAAGCAAGTGATATTTAATTACTTAAAACGCACATAATTCTGAAAGTTAGATTAGATCTAACCCCCGACTCCGGTCAGGAGGCGGACGTGTTAACTATTAGGCTATCACAGCTACCTACTGTACCTACAGTACGCGGCCGGAAGTGATGAACATCGGCTTTTAGAATGACATTACATCTTTGTAGAGCGTTGTCTCTGTCACTCATACCAATATGACGCTTTGTCGGGCTCAACGACAGAGACAGTGCTCTCCAAATCTGCTGTCTCTTTCTAAAGATCGATGTTCATCACTTTTGGCCGCGTACTGTACCTAATTTATAGCAAAGTTAATTTCGGAGAAAAGGTCGGAACTCTATCAACATTGCGATACTAAAAAGTGGGTGTTCAAACTTCAAAGTACCCAAGTGCGACGTCCTAAACTAATTGTCATGATGGATCCGAAATACGAAACGGTTTTAAAGTTAATCAACGGAACTTCGCCTCTTAATGACTGTACAATTTTCATCTTTAAACTACAACCCACACAACACCCACCATTTAGAGAAAATAGGTCGTTAACGATTGTGAAACGCAAATGTTTGAATAAGTTTCGTATCGTTGTTCCAACGTTAGCTAAAGTCATAATAATATAATAACACTGTATTAGATACCTAACGTTTATTTAGTAGACTATGCTACTACTATTCTAATATTTAGCTCCCTAACGTTTATTTAGTAGACTATGCTACTACTATTCTAATATTTAGCTCCCTAACGTTTATTTAGTAGACTATGCTACTACTATTCTAATATTTAGCTACCTAACGTTTATTTAGTAGACTATGCTACTACTATTCTAATATTTAGCTACCTAACGTTTATTTAGTAGACTATGCTACTACTATTCTAATATTTAGCTACCTAACGTTTATTTAGTAGACTATGCTACTACTATTATAATATTTTTTATTCTTTGTGTGCCTGAATGGTAGCCGCTTTTATATCTAAACTCATGCCTGCGACTTCGTACGCATTTGGGTTTCTAAAAATCTCGTGGGAACTCTTTGATTTTCCGGGATGAAAAGTAGCCTATGTCTCTCTCCAAGCCTTAAACTATACCCATGCACAAAATCACGTCGAGCCTTTGCTTCTTTGCGATGTGATTTGAAGGACAAACCAACAAACAAACATACTTTCGCATTTACAACATGGGTATTGATATATTTCCGCCGCGTGTGTCTGAATGGTAGCCGCTTTTATATCAAAACTAGCTGACCCGGCGGACTTCGTACCGCCTAACAGTCGATTCTTTATTTATTTTTTAATATTTTAAATTTTTCTCTCCGTAAGAACCACCCTCGTACTTCAAGGAATATTCTAAAAAAGAATTAGCGAAATCGGTTCAGCTGTTCTCGAGATTTGCGATCAGCAACACATTAAGCGATTCATTTTTATATATAGAGATATATTTCCGCCGCGGCTTCACTTGAGTGCAATTTTTGAAAAAAAAAAAATTTTTTTTGTTTTTCATGGAAACAACTCATAAAATGGTGGACTTTCATCCCCTATTTAACTCCTTTGGGGGTAGAATTACCTAAAATCCCTGAAACCAAACGGCAACAATCGTGACGGTACACCCCTTCGACTAAAAAAAATAATTATAGAAATGGAGCTATGGAGTAACATACCTACATAAAAAAACGCGTCGAATTGTGGATCTCCGCTTTTTTAAAAAAATCGGTTAAAAATGTGTAGGTATGTGTTATTGAAAAATTCTTAGTTCTAACTTGAGAACTGAGAAACAATAAGTACGTACGGTACATATATCCACTGGGAAAAGAATGCGAGCTGTAAATAGAGACGTTTCAAAGACGTGCATATTTGCAAGAGCTAATGTCAGTAACGCCGCTACAAAAAGGCTCTGGGTGCATTTTCTCGCCTCTCCACACATTTTTTGCAGAGAAAGGCAATATGTTACGCCAGTGGCCAAACAGATTCTACTTTTATTCACACAGCTTTGCTACGCCCCTAGTAGGTACGAGATTGCATATCTCGAAAACGTTTATTTTCCAGTATTGAAACGCTGAACGACCTGTTTGGAGCAGTAGAGAGCACTATGGTTCGATTCTCAGCACGGGCAATATGGGAGTTTCATCATCATCATCATGATCAACCCATCGCCAGCTCACTACAGAACACGAGTAGGTAGATACATACCCAGCCTAGAATTCATTCTCGACTGGATGGATATTAAAAGTTGAGGGGAAATTTAATTTCGAGTTCGAATTAGAAACTAGGAGGCAAATAGCTTCGTACTCAAGTGTCCGTGGAATTTCGACTACGCACGGGTGTCGTGTCGACCTCGCCTTGCGCTCCCTGCATCATCAGAGTTGAGGAGTTGGGAAGTCATTGCTTTGTGCCTACAATATTAATTCACTATGAACACTTCCTGAATCTTGATAACTTAGGCGGGCAGTAACCCTGCAGCATCAGAATTAAGGAGTTGGATCCAGAAAGTTTAATAGGTGGACCACGGAAACTTCTACTGTTGATTAAAAAAAATTGCAAATCGGTCCAGAAACCTCGAAAAAATTGGTGTACATACATTTTTAAAAAACAGGGCGAATTGAGAACCACTTTCTTTTTGGAAGTCAGTTAAAAAACCAGGTTAAAAAGTTCTTAGGCACACTCACCGAAACATAAAAGTCTGTAAATTACCGATATACTGCACACTTTACGCCAATGTCCCAAACTAAAATACTATAGAGTCGGTGACATGGGTCTAAAGCCTTGGCAAGTCGCGGCTTTAAACTCGTACATTTAGTAGGTAGTAGTCTAAGTTCATTCCACAAAGTTTTCTTTTACTTGGCTTTAACTTTAAAATGTTTTGATACTCGAAAGTCGAAATTTTATAGAGAAGTGCTAAGTCGCACTATGCCTACTGATATAGTATAGATACAGCTAGACCTATACAATAAACAAAGGCTCGATAGTAATTACATTTTGTGAGAAGGTTATTATTGCAATAGGCATAATGAGACGGTTCCTTCTATAAACACCTATGTTTATTTTACTGAACTACACAAAAATATCACTAAAGCTACACTGAATAATTAATGATTAATTAATGAACAATTACCACGTTAATGGGTTAATTAACTATTGAAGTATTTGACTGTTTAAATACTTCATTATTTATTTATTCATTTATTTACAAGTAAACCATGGTCTAAATGGTTTACTTGTAAATACTTGTAAAATATATTATAAAGCATGCATAGAAAAAACACAACGGTAACAGCAGCAGTTTAGACTTTAGACCATGGTTCACCACGCTGACTAAATGCAGATTGGCAGACTCATACACCTTTGAGAACGAGAACATTATGGCTCAGGCAGTAAACTATAATAGGGATTTGTCAACTCATCAAATCAGCAACTTTTTATAAACGTCAAAACACGCACTGGTATTACTGCTTCTATGAAATACTGAAATAGGAGTCGTAAACATTTGACAATCGGTTTTAGTTTAATCGACTATTTGAAACGATTATTAAACTTATAACTAACTGAGGACGTGAATTTTACATATTTTGGAAGATTTAATAAACATTGTGAAATTATTTATTTTTGACGAAGGCAACATCCCAATTATTATTATTTATTTTATAATATTGGAGACAAAAGTTGAATCGATGTATATTTTTTATAAGAAAATTAATGAAAAAGACATTCTATGAGCGTGGAATCAGTAATCTTCCCTAGTAACAGCCAGTTTTTATGAATTTCAACACCGAGATGAGAAATTTCCCCGCCTGACTCTGACGCGACAGACATTTCATGTTAAAGCACCCACTTTGTAATGGCTACTGAGAAAATCTATTTCACTAAAAATACTGCTCTACGAATTTTGCTTTATTCTAGACGAAGTAGAGTAGTCTTTTTATCCTAGCAATTTTTTATCCCTTCCATAACCAGTTTGTACTTGATACAACCACTTCTATTCACTATGGCACTAGCGCGAGCGGCGCGGTTTATGGCAGTTATGAAACTTGTAACCAAACCTCGAGGCTTCACCTGTCATATATAGTGGGCCGTCGCGTCGTGACAGGCCGGAATCGAACTCCCGACCTCCCGAATAGGAGACCGTCGTCTAAAGCACTTCCGAGTTTCATTACATAAACATAATCACCGAGATTTTTGCTTTGGCCATCAAAAATGTAGGGCTTACCTAAAATTTTACTAAAAGCTGAAATATTCCGTAGGTAGTTCTCTAACTTTAATAATTGTAGTCGAAGTAACAAACCATGTTTCAAGCTAATAACCGAAATAATAATCATAAACCTAAAAGGGAATGTCGTTTCATACACGTGGGAATCACTTATATTTTTAATCATGGAGGCAAATTCTAAATGAGGTATATTTTATTTAAGTATGGGTAGGTAAACGCAAAAAAGGGATCGACCGTCTAGTTAGGTATAAGACTAGATAAAAAAATATTGGCTAACTAACGTAAATGTCCAGCCTAAAAATTAATTAATCCCAAAAACGAGTAGCTAAAGCTGGTGTCTAAGTGGCAATAACGCAGTGACTTACGAGGCCCTGTAATGAAGCCTTTCTGAATGAGAACGCATTAATTTTCCTAAGCCTCTCCTAGGCTCAGAGGCTGGACTGGATTTGACCGAAGTAACGTTGATCTTTTGGTATTACTTGCTAACGTTCATTTAATTTAGTTGGGTATTTACTTGGCACCTATGTGGGTTTGAAGAGCCATGACAGCCTAGTGGTCAAGACGTCTGCCTTCTATTCGGGAGGTCGAGGGTTCGATCCCGGGCACGCATCGGAGTTACGTGCGTTTTAAGAAATTAAATATCACTCGCTTTAACGGTGAAGCAAAACATCGTGAGGAAACCTGCATGTCTGAGAGTTCTACGTAATGCTGTCAAAGGCGTGTGAAGTCTGCCAATCCGCAAATAGCCAGCGTGGTGGACTAAGACTAAACCTTTATCAGGTTTTTAACTATAGGTATCCATGCAAAAATCGCGTCAATCGATTATAAATGCGAAAATGTGTTTCAAAGGAAGAAAGGAGAGACAAACAAACAAACGTTGGTTTGTCTGTCCTTCCTTCATGCCCTAACTAAGCAAACAATCGACTTGATTTTTGGCATTGAGATAGTTGAAAGGACAAGTAACATAGATTTTTTATCCCGGAAAATCAAAGAGTTCCCACGGGATTTTTAAAAACCTGAATCCACACGGACAAAATAGCAAGCATCAGCTAGTTTATAATATTAGTATGATCTCGCCTCTACTTTGTTAGTAGGTATAATCAATTCGTGATTTATCAAATCCACTACAAGGGTAAGTTTGTCGGAGCAAACATGATCGACCTCCAGTCTTAATCTTAACAACGAAGTTTTTCCCTCGATCCCAACCCCGTTGTCTCCATTGTTTGACCAACTCCTATTGACGTGATTTATTTACAATCTGTTAAAAGTAACATAACCGATGTCTGTGTAGGTTAGCATTTAGTAGGTTTGTGTAGGTTAGGGAGCAGCGCGATTCTATTTTCTGGCGGTTGGGTTGCGGTAACCGCGCGGATTGATTAACCTCGCGGTTATGTCTGAACGATTACTTACGAACTCATATGAATAAGACCCGCGCGGTTTCCATGCGATTCTTCAATCGCGCGGTTCCCGTCGTGTCTGAACTAGCGCTTAGTGTCATAAAATTGCAAAGAGGCTTTGCTTTATTAGAATTCCAAACGGCAAATGAATAAAACCCTCTACGGCTTCTTCCGCGGTACAAACAAGGAAAAGTTGTGCAGTAAACATTCCAAAGATTCCCATTTTTTGTAAAGAAGCCAACCGCGTCTCAGTGACACCGCCACAAAGCCTCTGGTGGATTTGCCAGCCTTTTTCACACATTTTTGCAGAAAGAGACAATATGTTATGCTAATAGCCGACCACGTTCTGGATATTTTACACAGGCTTTCTTTTCTAGGAGAAGTTATTGCTTACACAAGAAAAACAGTTTAGTATGGAATAGAACTAGAATTCATGCCCACCCGGATTTGCTGAAGAACTATATTATCTATGGTTCGATATCTATCTGTGGTTTGTCAGATTCCCATAAAATGTGTATTTTCAAAGTTTTTGAAACCTTTTGAAAATTTTGAGATCCAAAAAGCGCTGAGGAGCGCGCTAGGGTTTAAGACGAGAGTTCAGTAGGTAATGACACTGAAATCTCTACAGACTTTTTATTGATCGATAGGAAAGTACAGGCGATTTCTAAAAGATTACTGTAAGGTCTCACTAATCTTAAATATATAAAAGGAAAAGCAAACTGACTGACTGAATGATCTATTAACGCAGAGCTCAAACAACTTGGACGGTTAGAGCTGTTTAGCATGCAGATAGCTATAACGTAGACACCTGCTAAGAAAGGATTTTCGAAAATGCAGCCTCTAAAGGGGTAAAATGGGGGTTTGAAATTTGTATAGTCAGCGCGGATGAAGTCACGGGAACAAGCTAGTGATTAATAAGGCTTTTCTAAGGACGAACTATTTTTCATTGGTCTGTAAATAATGCGATGATGGGAATGCGAGAGATTTCCAAAACGTTAGGGATATCAATCAGTTGATTGAAATTGGTGACTGCAGCCCCGGTGTTTCTGCATGGTTGTAAAGACCGAATTTCGACTGACTAATTTCACTGGTTGTTATCTAGCCTGGACTCCCCGTTCACGCATCGACTGATCCTACCATTGGGAATGAGCCTAAAACTATTTGAAGTGTTTTTTAGGGTTTTTTTAGGGTCAGCGGGCTGTATCTCATGAACCAATAGGTAGTGACCTGAAGTTTTCACAGAATGTGTATTTCTATTGCCGCTATTACAACAAATACAACATTTCAACATTGCTGCCAAAAACAACTGGTGTTTCTTGTACGATGGTACAGAAACCTTCCTATGTGCGAGTACGTCTCATACTTGACCGATTTTTTATAAACCTCGATGGGAGCTTCATATTTGTGCATTTTGGCTTGGGGCCGTGGGACCCGGGGGCTCGACCTCTTGTTTAAGGGTTCCGTACCGCAAAAGGAAAAAAAGAACCCTTATAGGATCACTTTGTTGTCTGTCTGTATGTCTGTCTGTCTGTCTGTCTGTCCGTCGTGTCGGTCAACAAAACCTATAGGGTACTTCCCATTGACATTTGGGAGGTAGGTAGGTCTTATAGCACAAGTAAAGGAATAAATCCGAAAACCGTGGATTTGTGGTAACATCACACACAAAAAAATTAAAATGTTTTTATGCACAAACAATTAGTAAGTATTTTCAACTTTCAAAGTAAGATTAATATACCAAGTGGGGTACCTATCATATGAAAGGATTCTAAATAAGATTTTATTTATTTTTATATATTATAGTTTTTGATTTACCGTGCAAACTGTCGAAAAAATACGACTGTAGTACGGAACCCTCGGTGCGCGAGTCTTACTCGCACTTGGCCGGTTTTTATGAATTTCAACTCCGAAATGAGGAATAGCTCCGCCTGGCGCTGGCGCGGTAGACATTTCATGTTAAAGTGCCTACTTTGTTATTTCGAAAGGAAATCTGTTTTAGTGAAATACTACGCCGTATTATTCCCGTCTAGAATATTTCATTTCCTGTGTTAAATTGTTGTACACCTCTAGAAAATACATGTTTTGTTAATTGCATAAATATAATTCGAAATGATTTAAGAAAGAAAATAATTCTAATTGTTCTGTAAATACACATAACATACATCTTAGGCTTACAGATAATCCTCAGCTCGTTATATTAATAACAGATGATGCCCGCGACTTCGTCCGCGTGGATTTAGGTTTTTTAAAAACCCCGCGCGAACCCAGTAATTTTCCGAGATAAAATGTACCCCTTCCCCAGGCATCAAAATCGGTTTAACTATTGGGTCATGAAAAGCTAGCAGACAGACACTTTTTTGCACTTATAATATTAGTATGGACATATAAAAAATATAATATATAAAAAATTAATAATACGACCTTTCAAATATCTTTGTCAGCTACCGTGTATAAGTAACTAGATACATCATTATCAAAGCATCAGAGAGTCTTAATTACCTCATAATACACGCTTAAGCTTCATATTTCCAGGAAATCAATATCGTAGGCTAATATTCGCTTTCACGTCCGTAATCCCCTGTCAAAGGAAAGGAAGGCTTTAGGAGGCTTTAGGTGTTTCGCTTACTACCTGACGATCCAAAAAGAATAGTTAAATTGAACAGTGGAATATGGACATAATAGATTAAGAGCCAGCGCGTGCCAGACCTTCGCTATTTTATAAAAGCTGAAAGTTTATCTGCGTATTGTACCCCCAACACTGTTCTTATCGGTTTCTAACCAGCATATTAACTAGCATGAAATCTGCTTCTCGAAAATACATACAGATTTGTGGGAATCTTTCATTAAGTACCTCAACTCTCTCTCTTTTATTTATCATACCCAAACGTTAATGCTTAGTCGAAAACCGTATCCATAAAATTTAAAACAGTAGACGCTAGCTGTAAAAAATTCGACTAGTTTAAATTATAAGAGCTGTAGCAAACGTAAACCACCCCTTGTACGCGAATAAATTAATCCCGAAAAAAGGGTAGTGTTAACAGCGAAATGAAAAACAAGATAGGAAAGGACGGACCCATTGTTCAGGAGGCAATAAAGTAGCCTATACGCCTATATAACGAAGGCACTTATTTTCTTGAACCTTTAAGGATGGCCGTAACTATGGGCCTAAATTAAGTTTTTTGCGTTTCACTTATAGACCTTATGGTCTGAATAAAAAGTTTCGGGTTTGCAACTTAAGTATAGTACGCGACAGGTTGAGATAGCAATCGGTGTATGACGAGGGGGGACGCCCCGCCCACCCGCCCGTCACCCGGGCTCGCCCGCACCGGGTAAGCGCGGGGGTTGTGCAGGTGTGCGGGGCGTTGCCTCCCCGACTGCCATCTCGATCTGTCGTGTGCTATAGTGGTGTTCTAAATAAAGATCGAGCACCCCAAGTTTTGAATTGCTTAAGCAAAACAATTCACAGGCGAGCAAGTTTAATTAGTAATTTCTCTAACTTTTCATTAATTTCAGGGCATGATTCCGTATTAACATGATATGGCAAAACATTATAAACAATGATATAAAACCAAGCCAAGATAGTCATGATTTAAATCGTCACTATCATCATCAATACATCACCGGCTCACTGAGCATGGGTCTCATCTCAAAATCCACGCTGGCTAAGTGCAGATTGGCAGACTCCACACACCTTTGAGGCTTTGAGAATATTATGGAGGAGTCTCAGGCATGCAGATTTACTCACGATGTTTTCCTTCACCTGTACAGCAAATGCCATCTAAATGCTTAAAACGCACATAACTCCGAAAAGTTAGCGGTTTGGAACTGGGAACTAATCCTCGACTCCCTGATGATTTAGCAAGTAAAGTCAGAGTTAACTAGAGTGATGGAACTCTCGGTTTGATCCTGAATTCATGATATGCACGATATGTCAAATACTAGGCTATGGGTGACGTAAAAGCAAAGTAAAATTTAAGCTATTCATAGGCTACTTAGCTTCTACTTAGCGTCAAATGTAGGAACATTAGACGCATCGCAGTGACGTCGAAGTCTCGACGATTTATTACAAGTTTCCTAAGTCGTGAACTGTGGTAAAATTTTAAATAAAAATCACAAAGTGTACGAACTAAATGTGTTTCAAACAATGGTCCTTGTGTAAAGATTTATATGGGTACAGGCTAGGAAAGACGAAAGTACCATATTTTATTGCAAAAACCGTATCCCCGACAGAAAGAACTGTTACTAAGTAGCGTTCAAGCGTTAAAATTGTGAGATGCAAAAAAACACACTGGGAACAGCACAAAACTTTTACACTCAACTGTACGAAAACTCATATTTCATATTCCTCGTAACAAAGCGTGGGAGCGCTTTCCAATCGATTTGCTTCTCAGATTTAACCTGCGTACATCTTCGCGATCTTGAAATTGCGAATTTTACCTACCCCGAAATATTAGGAAAAACCGGTCAAGTGAGAGTCGAACTAGCGCACTGACGGTTCCGTAGAAACTTATCGTAGTTCGCACATCACGGGAATCGCAAAAATCCAATATATTTTTTCACGGTTACCTGCCAAATTTCATGATTCTAGGTCAATGGGTAGTAGTACAATATAGGTTTTGATTCCATGTGACGGGTCTTGACAGACAGGCAGACAGACAGACAGACAGAGACCAACACATAAGTGATCCTATTCCTATAAGAGTCCCTTTTTTGTCTGGAGATACAGAACCCTAAAAATATAGGTACGTGTGTTCCCCAGATTTTTATTAGAAGTTGTCGGACTTTTGTTCGTATACGTGATTTTATGTACTGGAAGAAGCGTTTTATGCTTCAATGGTGCAGAAATTTATTTCTTCCGTAGCATGACATAAACAAATTTATCCTTGAAAATTTAATTCTATATCTCCGTATCAAATTTTTATATATTTTGTTTATATATTTGTTGCTTTTTAACTTTATATCTAGAGTATTAGAGATTATCGAGTTGTCTAACGAATGAACATTTATTGTTTAAAATATAATACATATGTATATATGTATATTCTCGGACTTATAAGACCACAGTACTCACCGCTGAGCCAGGGAGATATTTTTTCAGAAAATAGTCCAATTATACTAAATACTTATGACAACGTATAGTATACAGTAGGTACGTACATCATCTCAGACCTAATTATTAACCGTAATAAAGTAACTCGTTCCAAAACAAAAAATTATGCGCTAGAAATACAAAAAGTTTCACGTTCCATATTCCCCCGCGTTTCCTGTCGACGTCATTACAGTCGTTGTGAATTTTCAGAAACATAATTAGCATTCGGCCTACATTGAACTGGTAATGACGCTATGAGAAATATTCCCAGCATTCTGTTCCAACTTGAAACTTATTAACTAAAAGTCTGTGTAGGTTCGAAGGAAAGGCTGTGACATTCGCAATACCTACTATTTAAATTGCTATAAGTATTTGAAACACTCCAATGTTAGTTTAGAAATAACAAATTCATACAAATCACTCCAGTGCGAGTCGGACTTCCAGTATCCGTACTATCGTACAAGAAATAACACTTTTTAATTATTATTTTTTATTTAAGTTTATGGTGGCCGTTTTCAAATTCTGAGTACGTATTTGTTGTTATAGCGGAAATAGAAATATAGGTAAGTACATTCTATGAAAATTACAACTCTGTACCTATTGCGATTCACGAGATACAGCCCGCTGACAGACGGACAGACGGAAAGCGCAGGCTTAGTAATAGGATTCCGTTGGCAGCCTTCGGGTACGGAACCTTGGAAACGGGGCAACGTAGCCTTCTACGTTACGTACGGTAGACCTCTTCGTAGGTTGGATTTCGTGATGCAGGTAAAGAAGTTTAGTTAGTGCTAAGCTAGTGAATAGTGATGTCATCTAAATATATAAAAGGAAAAGGTGACTGACTGATTGACTGACTGATCTATTAACGCACAGCTCAAACTACTGGACCGATCGTGCTGAAATTTAGCATGCAGATAGTTATTATGACGTGGGCGTCCGCTAAGGAAGGATTTTTGAAAATTCAACACCTAACTGGGTGAAACAGGGGTTTCAAATTTGGGTAGTCCACGCGGACTAAGTCGCGAGTATAAGCTAGTTCTCATATAAGAAGGTGGAGGCAAGGACTATAGAAAAATAGAAATAAATCATCGACAAGTGCGATGTCTCAAAATCAATTATTTTTTAAATAGCATTTAGAACTGGGTAGATAAGTAGAATAGCGAGTATGACAGTCTATGTCACTATAATTTCAATATGGTGGATTATAATGATTCAAGATGGCGCAGTAAGTACTGAATTTTAACACCCATTAACATTAATCAAACGAACATCTAACAATCGACAGAGTTTATTATACAAAACTAAGATAGAATGCATTGTACCTATGCAATTTAAATTTTAACGTATGCTTATGTAACACAAGTTACAACATACAAAGAAACATGGCAAATCTGCAGTATAAAACATATACAACCGGCAAAAAGCGATGTATACTGTAATCCTGCTTAATAAGAAAAGGGGCCGTTCCAAGGCTTACGGGCTTACTATTTTTCGGATGTTGACACACCGAATAGCCAGCCTTAATAACTCGTTGTACCTCGGCGGGTTCGGCGGCATGTATAAAGCTCTTCTTTTTACGTTGAAGGAGTAAGTAGGTCTAAGTAGGTGTTTTTTTTCTGCTGAATCCATACGAAAATTATAAATGTGAAAGTGTGTCTGTCTACTAGCTTTTTACGGCCGTTTAACCAATTTTGATGAATTTTTACTATAGAGATAGCTTGCATCCCGGGAACGGACATAGGCTTATTAATTATTATTTGTTGTGGAAAATTAATGGGTTCCCAAGGGTTTCTTCAAAAAACCTAAATACACGTGGATGAGTTTGTGGCATCATTTATTTATTATTATATTATTTGGTACAAGGATATAGCTTGCATAATGTTATCCGTCCCAAAATGATCCTGGATATTTATTATCCCGAAAATCAGGGTTCTCACGGGTTTTTTAAAAACCTAAATCCACGCAAATGATCTATTCGCCTTTAAACAAAAACTCCTAGACTTCTTTAGATTTCGCTTTAGATTTCTATTTAGACTGCACCACCAGCAAGATGTTTTATAACTCATCCAAAACGTCGCATAGCGTCAAAAAAATCGTTTTCAATAAACATAATCTCATTTAGCAAGTTGGACTGTAGCCATTTTCAGTTTTTCATTTCAATCATGCAAATCGGCCACTCTTCAATATTAGTGTGGAGTCTACCAAAATTAGTAGGGTTGCATTGAGTTTACCTAGCACTCGTTATTTAGCTGGCAGCACTCCAGAGAAATCTTAATATTTTTCTGGTTGTTAGCGGAATCGACGTCGCGACGCGGCGAAAGCACAAAAAACTGGTCAAGTGTGAGTCGAACTCGCACACAAAGGGTTTCACTAAAGGGGGAATTTTCAACGGACGTTTAATAGACGTTTGTAATATAATCGCATGCCGGGCATGTTAAGAACAAACAAGGCAGTATCCGATTTGTTTTTAACAAGCCCGCCTTGTTAAAAATCGGTCAAGTGCGAGTCAGACTCGCATTCGAAAGGTTTCGTACCATCGTACAAGGTTAGGTGCTTTTTAATATTTTTTAATTTACGTGGCGGTCCTTCTGAAATATATATTATTGTGCATTGTAATAGCGGCAATAGAAACACACTATCTGTGAAATTTCAACTTTTTGCATATTACAGTTCATGATACGCAGCCCGCTGACAGACAGACGAACCTACAGCGGAGGCTTATTATTAGGGTCCCGCCCTCGTGTACGGACCGGACCTTAACAACGCTGACAATTACTTAGGTAGGTATATAAATAACAATCGTGTAGGATTATTGTATGAGTTGGGAGATAAATTCGCAAGATTTTTTGGATACCTTTTGGCAGAGCCTTACTAAACGCTTGCCAAGTTGTGTTATGCTCGCCAAGGTTTGAGTAAGCTTTTTAGACGTAAGATTCTTTACTCTTTATTGATACAAAAACAAACCTGAGGAGACATTACAGTTGCCCAATTATTCTGCCCAGGCTACAAAAAAAATAATTAACAACACAAATAATAAAGACATAATTTACAAAAATAATACATACTTAAGTACAAGACGAACCGCTAAGGTATATCTGTAGAACTTATCATGTAGAACATTAGATATTATGTAAGTACTATTGATTCCTTAATGGGAAATCATCACAGTCAATTGATTAAGCGTTCCGGAACGAGAACCGGAAAAGTAAATCACTTGCCTTTATGGCTTTATCAGAACCGGCAGAATAACAGGAACTTTATAAGATTGATTCCTAAATCTTCTTCGCAATCTTATTTGCAATGCAAGTATTTCATAACCCCCCTACAATCCCACCCCTTGTATACGTTAGCCAAACTCCTATATTTGCTTCGTGCTAGCTGGTTTGTAGACTGTTGTTGGTTTTCCCGGCCGGCACAATATATAAGGGGGAAAATCCGAAAACCGTGACTTTGTGGTTAAATCACAAAAAAAAATGTAGCCATGGACAAACAATTAGTATTTTCAACTTTCAAAGTAAGATTACTATACCAAGTGGGGTATTATATGAAAATCTTTACCTGTACACATTCTAAAACTGATTTTTATTTATTTTTACGCATAACAGTTTTTGATTTATCGTGCAAAATGTCGAAAAAATACGACTGTACCGGAACCCTTGGTGCGCGAGTCAGACTCGCACTGGACCAGATTTTATGTTTAGTTTTTCAACAAAGACTTTATAGCGCTATAATTCTACTCGTGTCCCGGTCGACCATTTATCATTAGGGATCCAGTTAGCAACACATCCCAGTAATGCTTCCTTGGCTCATAACACGCTTTCCTGGCTTTTGTCTAAGACTCCACGCAGGAAAGACATTTGTTACAATCATTTTCTTTGTACACAACAGAAGGATTTGTTAGTATTTGATTACTTATGACTTAAAATTAAACATTTAATTCACGGTTACGACTTAATAAAAATGTCAGTCCTTCAAGTAACAAAATTATTCATTTTATTACTCAGTACATGGTCAAAATGAATAGAGTGACATTTTTTTTTTTTTTTATTCAGATACAAGTTAGCCCTTGACTGCAATCTCACCTGGTGGTAAGTGATGATGCAGTCTAAGATGATAGCGGGCTAACCTGGAAGGGGTATGGCAGTTTTTATTAAACCCATACCCCTTTGGTTTCTACACGGCATCGTACCGGAACGCTAAATCGCTTGGCGGCACGGCTTTGCCGGTAGGGTGGTAACTAGCCACGGCCGAAGCCTCCCACCAGACCAGACCAGAAATTTAGAAATTATAAAATTCCAAACCCCTGCCAGGAATCGAACCCGGGACCTCCCACTATTAAGACCACAGCGCTCACCACTGCGCCAGGGAGGTCGTCATTACAAAAGTTACCAAGCAAGTTGAAGATGCAGTAGGCATCCTGCCCATATATGCTTATCGTAGGAGCGATGGCCGTTGGGGGCACTAAATTCCAGAGTGGAGACCGCGCACAAGTAAACAGTAATGTAGAACGCGTGAATATGGTCTAACCTTAATATATAAAAGGAAAAGCTGCCTGACTTACTGACAGAAACGTTGAAGTTCGGAAACCAGGCCAGAGCGACGAAAGAAGAAGCTGTTATGACGTAGACATCCGCTGAGAAAGGATTTTTGAAAATTCAAGCCCTAAGGGGGTAAAACAGGGGTTTTAATTTGTATAGTCGACGCGACCGAAGTCGCGAGCATAAGATAGTGATAATATAAAGAAGGTTGCGGAAAGTTGCTGGATGAGAAACACCGAGGACTGGGTATGGCGACAGTCTTTGAGAAAGCAAAGGAAGTGCGCAAGCTGAAATGATGTTGAACAATTATTAATTAGAATACCAACACCGTTACTTAAATAATATATCGTTTCGATGTATTCTCCTTCCATTTATAAAAAAAGCATAACTTACACAGGCACACAAAGGAGTCGTCCTTAAAGCATAAACTGTAAAAAAACTTTTTTTTTGTGTACAGAGAACCGACGATGCAAAAAAGGCTATTTTTCTACTAAGTTGAGTTCCACACAATTTCCATAGCAGCACAATTAGACTTGGCGGGTTGCAATTAATTTACTACTTAATACAACAAAGAGACACTGCACTATTTATTATCCTTTTTTCTTGTTTTTTCACTTCCCTCTGCGGTGATTAAACTAGAAGACACACCAGTCTTTGAATCTTGGAGACTGCTAATGAATGAAGCGAGTTTAATTAAGGTTTTCTTTTTTATAAATATACACATGGTTCAGCATAAAAACAGATTTCAGATTGTTATAAAATCTTCGCCTTCTTCCTTACCACGCCATGTGGGGTCGGCACAATGTATTTTTCTTCTACTCACTTCTGTCATTCGTCAACGTATTATCCACGCCTTTTACAGATTTCAGATTGCTATAAAATATGGAACTGAAATACATCGACATACTAAAATAATATAGACCAGTACCTACCCGTAGTATAAGATTTTACGTCTCACCGAACGTTGCTAGAATTCGAGAGTCGAAACACAATAACATCAAAATAAAATGGACCTAAACAGCCTTGAATTGAAGTCAAATATTCAATGCCACTGATTTTAATTTCGCAATGTTTCCGTTTGAAGCGCTGGCTGTAGAAGTGTAGACAAACTTGAGCTTTAAAACAAGGCATTTAAGATCCAGTTTACTGTAACGCGGAAGTATTTCGATTCTCGAATTTAGTTTGGTTTGGTGAGAGGTAAAATCTTGTACTACGGGTACAGGGCTGAGAAAAATATACCTACTAAGAAAGCCTATACTATTTAAAAAGTCTTATCTTTAACAAAGATACTTATTGGTTCTTTTTGTAAAAAAACAGAGTGTAAAGACAAACTCATTCGAAATAAATAACACTATGAGATTAATATGGGAAATGAATTTGTGGCAAAGCAGATGCGCCTATAGGACCGAGTGCACCTTAGTGTTTAGTCATAATACCTATGAAGAAGATATTGCAACTACGTGGACTAAATTAAGTTTCATATAAGTAGTATAAAGAAACAGGAAAAATAAAAGAAAAAATCTGTTATTATAGTAATTTCAAAAAGTAATACCTGCTTAGGTGATTTGCAAATATACGTATAAATTTTATTACAACAGCTGAAATGTTTAAAGGCCAGTACAGAAATTTTACAGCCGCAAAAGCCTCTACATGACATTTTAATTCTTGTTCAAACACGAACTTTTTATCAAACGCTAAAATGTGATAAATATCACAATGTCCGTTTTTACGAGTACATTTATCATCATCACACGTTTTGTGTTCTTGCACCGTGCTTAATAGTATGACCTAAGAAAAAAAAATCTGCAGCTTTTTTATTGTAAACAAAACTTCTAATGAACTGAGAAAGCCTCCAGGCTTTCCCAGTTCTGAGCCGCAACCCGTACTCAGTAGTGAGCCAGCGATGGGTTGATCATGATGCGACGAAATGCGGGCATCAGGACAAAAAAGTGCACTCTCCGCTTCGCTTGTTCCAGAATATACCGACAAATTGGCAAATATGAAAAAATTTAATGAATAACAATGTTTTAAATATTGATTAATAAAGACTTACTAGAAACTAGGCCCCCGATACAAGCAACTTAATGACAAACCCTGCATACAAAGGAGGACGAGTTTCGCAATGTTTAAATTTTCCAACTTTCAAAGGGGTACATTCTTTTTGTATCCTCAAAGCGTAGTTCGTCAAAGCATTTTCTCGAGGCCAAACTCAATAGCACGTCGATACGGGTGATCCTCCTGAAATTTCATTAAGCGTACACCGTGCCTTAAGGCCCAGTCCAACAGTCGGCGAGCCGAAGACGAGACCATTAGGTACTAATTAGTAACACAATTAAATTTCTCCTTTAGGTTTCGAGACAAACCCTAATACCAGCCTGAAGACCAGAAGGATCATTTTCAAAATATTACGATCTTATATTTATTCATCTTTAATTATAATGATTATTAGAATGGATACCATCTGGCAAAAGAGAAATTTTATTTCTGAACCAGAAACTCACATTTAAAACATTTTGTAGAGCTAAATTAGTTCTCTATTTCAACCAATGCCTTTAGCTAACGCGCGGCGCGCCTCCGCAAGACATAGCCGTCTGGTGTACGTGAGATCGCTGCGCTGGTGTAGCTCTTCCTAGATCACTCCAGCCAGCCAAGTTCACTTCAAAATCCTAGCTCTGGTCTGCTAGGACTTCAAGGAGTGTTGCTGCCGAGCCAATGTAGGCTTCTCGTTGGGCAAATACACCGCTGTATTTAAATACATGTTCAGGTGTATCATCACTCTCCATGCATGCTCTGCTTAATAGTCAATAATTTTCGGTAATCCAAAAAGAAGTCTTTTCACCTTCAAGGCACACCTATGAGAAAATTATATTTTCAAGGTGAGTAATATCGAAGTCTCCGCCAAGAACGACCTCGATATCGCTATTACGGCGCTTTAAGCCCGCGCTCTGTTTGACGAAGGCATTATCCCGTCATATACGTTAAGCTGAGCACACAACCCCATTGCTCGACTACAGGTGGCAAATGGCAAGTTTAAAAATTGAATTTACCGCGACCTGGTTGGAATTATTCAGTTAATCAACTATAATCAGGTTGGCAGCAGACACGTCTGGCGAAGTACATTTATCATCGGGAATCTAGTTAGGCTCACATCGTAGTGGTAATGTATCTTAACTTATATAACATACTTTGCTAGTTCCATTCGCTTTGGAGAAGTTTTCGCTGAAATATAATATTATGAGGTTTTATGTATATACTGGTGTTGGCAAACGAAATTTTGTACAGCTTTAAGTTTTAGGGGCAACTAATTGGACTGCTACAATTTGCACGATTGAATTGGAATGCACTTTGTAAATAGGTCTTATAAAAAATTATACCTATCAACGCACAAACAACCAACCAATAAACTTAAAGTATTTGCTTTTCACGCTCCATTTTTAACCAAATAGGTAGACTATAGGTACGTAAGGACAAAGAGCTTTGGAAAAACCAAAATTAAAATTCGCACGAGCACACCCACGCGTTTTAATCTGACGTCTAAAATCTAAATCCATAAATTTATCCCGAAAGGCTCACCTTTCATGAAAAAAAGGGTTTAGAAAAACTTTTACGTCAGCAGTAATTAGTAGGATTAATGAAACGCACGGTCAGGATTATGCATTTAATCCACAAAAGTCTCTTAGGCCCGTGAAAAAAATTCACCGTCACAGCCGCTGGTCCTTCGAATTTTTTTCGTCACATTAGGTATAAATGATGATTTTAAGCTTAAAAGTGTGTAAAGGTTTAACCATTCTTCTAACCATGCGACACAACTTACGCGGCGCAATTTCAAAAAATCCGTACGGACGGGCAAGCTTCGTGGCTTAAAAACTCCATACCGTAGCTCTAGTGTCATTGGTCACTAGCTAACATGTTAAAACTGCGAATGACAAGGTTTTGTGTTTAAAGTTCAGTTGCTGCAATTACCCGAATTCATTAGAAGAGGCACGACATCAAAAAGATTTAACAAATAACAACACAAGTTTCGTCAACTGTTCTAAACACAAAACGGTCTAATCCAAACACCAGCCTGTCGCCTAACGCCTTTATGGGCCACGGAACATGTTCGCCCTAAAAACAACTTGTGACATGATATTTTAATTTGCACCCGCACGCAAATTGAAATTGTGAAAAGCACCGCAACGGCACTGAAAACTAAATACAGTGTACATTTGAACGATTTTATTTGAAAAAATACTATTTAAAGTTTATTAGAACTGATATTCGAGGTACGAGATTTAGGCGTAAAGACTGCAGAGATTTTGTATCTAGTGCAAATCATACAATACAAATAAGTCGTACTTAATAATACTTAACAATGATAACGAGGAAGGCACAGTGCTTTTAAGTACTAACAAGAAAACTTTTGAATTTACTTCAAGCCAGAACAGTTTTAAAAGTAAACGTCGAATACCTAGTCAAATAAATCAACTGTGTAGTATCTAAATATAAGAAACATGGCTTGAAATATTATTATAGGTACTACTAGCTGATGCCTGCGACTTTGTACGTGTGGTTTTAGGTCTTCCAAAATCCCGTGGGAACTCCTTGATTTGCCGGGATAAAAAGTAGCATATGTCACTTTGCATGGGTATAATGACTATACCCATGCAAAAAATCACATCAATCTGTTGCTCCGTTGCGACGTGATTGAATGACAAACCAACAAACAAACACACTTTCGCATTTATAATAGGTAAGGGTACTGATAAGGGTACTGATGACTGTTCACAGGAAAGCTACATAAAGCAAGCAAGCTTGCTGCTTGATAATAATGACTGCAAAAATCTACAACACAATTTATTAGATGTGTGTATACATGAGTAAGTATATAAATCTTAATTATTTTATATTAACAAAATACAAAGTTGTAGCTATATAATCTGTGTACACGTTTCTCGCTCATTATACTCGTATAGGAGAAGTTGTAAACGAAGAATTATGATTTAACTTTTAAAGATCCTGAAGCGGCGCAAAATTAAAGGCAGTTTTCAGTTGAAATAAACATACAGCGTTGTAGCTTTCAACTTGGCAAAAAGTTGCTTACAATTCATTAAACCTTTGACGACCTCTAGTCTTATTACAAAAACTTAAGGTGCGGTTTAAACTGATTTAAACTAGTGCGTTATATGAGATTTGACACGTTTAGTGTCTGTAAGCACGTTGAGAAATATTTATTAATGGCCATTCGAAAACAATAACCATTTTAACAAATTTACAATGATCCAAAAGCTCAATTTGCTATAATCCGCTGAAACAGATCAAATCTGTATGGTGCAACATGATTTGCAATACAACTAGTCAAATCAGTATCATCTTCTCAAACGTCACAACACGCGTTTAGTATGCGAGCTTCTATGAAATACTAGCATGTGACGCGGACGTTACAATGATTTGACGTGCTTTTTTAGTTTCATCCATGATTTAAAATGGTTATTACCTTTAAAACTAACAAAGGACGTGGATTTTAAGTATTTTGGAAAACCATCTATTTAATAATCACTGAGAAATAATTTATTTTTGATATCGGCAAATACCGTATTGTAGAATGTAAGGTCTACTTCTCCTGCGGATGCTTCGGTGTCGGGGTGAACGTGCGTCGCATGTGTTTTGGATTTGTGTGATAATGCGTGGTGGTGGTGCGTATTGCTTGCTTGGTGTCTGGCTTGTCCTGCATGTTTAGCAGTGGGAGGGCGGGCGGTGAATATCGCATGCTGCATGTTGCAGCATACAGATTTGATCTGTTTCAGCGGATTATAGTAAAATAAGCTTTTGGTTCATATCATGGATTTCCGCAAAATAACGCCTGCTTCTATATATATACCAAATTTTAACAAATCATTAAATCGCACTTCGCGATTATAATCTTCAACGAGCTGGGTGGGTATGAAAGTTGGCCGACCAAGCCATTTTGGTGCGGGCCAAAATGATTAAACCACGCAGTTAGCAGTCATTAGGCGAAATAATGAGCCAACGTGGTTCGGGTTACATGCTAACGTTACCAAAAAAGTGAAAATACGTGTTACCGCCGCCAGTTATATAATTTTGCCCATACATTTTAATGTTACTCGGGAATCTGAATTCGGTATGATAAATGTTTCTCGGTAATAATTACGCGCACAATTACTCGGAATTCAGATTTGAATAAATAAATTATGGAAACTCTTGACTAGACAACCCACGGATTTGAAATAAAATAAAAGGTGGGTAAATGCGAAAAATAATCATATAAGGATTATTTTTTCCTTCTGGATTTAGTTTAATGCCGTGACTACCTGGAAACAAGACTAATTTAATGCTTATAAGCAAAACCAATAGCAAAGCTAGCGCAGCTAAACATAATTGGCTAGAAGAAGACTAAAAAAGACCGGATAAAGTTATATAGTTAAAGAATAGGAAGTTCTAGAGTCGAAACTCGAAAGTTTAACTGGCCTAAAAAAGTGGATTCACTCACTGACTGACTCATCAACGCCCTGTCTAAACTCCAAACCATTGAAAACTAAAATTTTGCACTGAGGTCCCCTTTATAAAGTACCTAGACAAGAAATAAAGCCAGATTTTTCAAAGTTCCTACGGAATCCATACTAATATTATAAATGCGAAAGTGTGTCTGTCTGTCCGTCTGTCTGTCTGTCTGTCTGCTAGCTTTTCACGGCCCAACGGTTAAACCGATTTTGATGAAATTTGGTACAGAGGTAGCTTACATCCTGGGGAAGGACATGTGATACTTTTTATCCCGGAAAATCTAAGAGTTCCCACGGGATTTTTAAAAAACCTAAATCTACACGGACGAAGTCGCGGGCATCATCTAGTAGGGAATAAAGAAGATCAATTTTTTAGCTAGCGAAGTTAATGATACGATAAAGATAGCATAGTTCTATATTACAGATACAATGGGAACAATTAATAAATTTACCCAATTATAAAACACAATAGCAATCAAATCTAAATATATAAAAGGAAAAGGTGACTGACTGACTGACTGACTGACTGACTGACTGGCTGACTGACTGACTGACTGACTGACTGAATGACTGACAGATCTATCAACGCACAGCCCAAACTACTGATCGGGCTGAAATTCGGCATGCAGATAGCTTTTATGACGTAGGCATCCGCTAAGAAAGGATCTTTGAAAATTCAACCCCTAAGGGGGTGAAATAGGGGTTTGAAATTAGTGTAGTCCACGCGGACGAAGTCGCGAGCATAAGCTAGTAATTAATATAAACTCAATTTGAAACTGAATCAAAATAACAAGTTACCTTGTATTTTTTTATAGTACGTCGTAGCTTGTTGCTAGTTAGTTTGGATACTTTATACACGTTGTTCAAGGCACTTTAATTCATGCTCTACCTGCTGACAAAAATTCAACGTGACATGTGACAAGCGCATCCTCCCAAAATGTAAAGTTTTGCCTTCTTTCCTGCGTTTTCTCAGCGAAATTTCTAACGTCTGCATAAACAACAAAAATCTTGAAAATTGTAGAAGAATTTCGAAACGGATATTTCGGGTAACGGGTAAGTTTGTTTCTTGCTTCAATTAACTTGAAATGTGCAGTCGTTTTTCATGATTACAACTTGGATAACGAAAGAAAGTGAAACTTTTTTAAAGCATCGGATATCATCATCATGATCAACCTATCACCGGCTCACCCGTCATCGGATATATAATACCAATTAAACAAGTTTTTACAATCTAAATATATAAAAGGAAAGGGTGATTGACTGACTGACTAACTGGCTGACTGACTGATCTATCAACGCACAGCTCAAACTACTGGACGGATCGGGCTGAAATTCGGCTTGTAGATAGCTATTATGACGTAGGCATTCGCTAATAAAGGATTTTTGAAAATTCAGCCCCGGGGCTGAAATAGGTGTTTGAAATTTGTGTATTCCACGCGGACGAAGTCGCGAGCATAAGCTAGTAACTATTATACAAGAGAATCATATCTTGTACAGAATCTCCAAACTAAATTGACAAGTCTAAATCTAGTAGTTCTAGTACTATCCTCTTCCGCGAGCGACATTATGAAAGCGATAACAATAGATTTAGACGTGTCATCTTAGTTTAGTTTTGAATTGTGTACGACGGAATTAGCCACATTATCACAAATTTTGTGAGAGACATTATCTGATACATTTTGGGAAGAATATTGAGTTTCTTAAGTTAGAAAAGTTTTAGAAGAGGTCTTATTCGACAGCGTTACTATATATAAACACTAGATGATGCTAGTAGCGGCTTCACCCGCGTGGATCGAGGTTTTTTTTTATATCCCGAGGGAACTCTTTGATTTGTCGGGATAAAAAGTAACCTATGTCCTTCCCCGGGATGTAAGCTGTCCTCGTACAATTCTTGCAATTCACGAATGCGAGAGAACTTTACTTGTGGTTACGTTGTATACACGGACATTGCGTTAGTGTGCGTGCACGTCGGACCAATCAGTCGCGAGCAAGCGCTCGCAAACGCACACATTTAGTGTACCTCACTTATACCGATACGACTTACACACAAGCATGAGCCACTCGCCCCCACGAAATGCAAGAAGTATACCAAATTTCGTCAAAATCGGTTGAACGGATGGGCCGTGAAAAGCTAGCAAACAGACACACACACTTTCGCATTTATAATATTAGTATGTATACTAATAAGTTAATCAGTGGGTCAATTTATTCAATGTCATTACAATGACTAACTAAGCTATTCCAGAAATACAGATTGACAATTCAATTATTCCCATAATAATAGTAACATAGAAGTCGACAGTATGACTTTCTTTTGTGTGAAACACAATAACAAACGGCAGATATTCGAGCCGCGGCGCAAACTGCTCCTTAAATTAAAGAGGGTTGACACTTTCCCAGTTTGTAAGGATAAATTATGACGGCCAAACGAGTGGCAGTCATTAATAATAATATTGTTAGTTGCGGAGCATTGTGTAAGCTGCGGGCGAGGGTAGATGTTGAAACTTGTGTAATTTGTATATCGTTCAAGTCGCGTAATTTTCTTTTGCTACTTTATAGACGACTAGCTGATGCCCGTGACGTCATCCGCGTGGAATTAGGTTTTTTTAAAAATCCCGTGGGAACTCTTTAATAGTAGCCTATGTCACTCACCAGGTCTTCGACTATTTCCATACAAAAAATCACGACAATCCGTTTCTTCGTTGCGACGTGATTGAAGAACAAACCAACATACAAACTTTCGCATTTATAATAAGGGTACCTACTGATTCTCTTTAATAATGAATTCTAGCCCCATAAACTACCTCTATACAAAATTTCGCCAAGACCCTATTGCTGGACAGTGTCATACTGCTACGACTAACGTAAATTAGGTTTTTTGAGGTACACGATTTTATAAGTATATTTTTTACTTATTATTTTTGTTAAGATTTTTTTGTAAAATACACACTGTCTTCTTCACACTGAGGCTATATAAAAACACTAACCTTAACATGCGGAACAGCCAACACCCGGCGCAGATCGTGTATCGCCGTGGATGCGGCGGCAACCGGCGCGGCAACCAGAACGGACCCGGATCGCCGCTTCCAGGACCGCTTGGGTGCGAGACTGGCCCTTTGCGGTGCCCAGTCACATATTACGACTGTCACTGTGCCAATGGGCACTGACCCATCAATGCGCGTTATTGTAAAAATAGACTTATTTGCGGTACAGTTTAATTTACGTTGCTTTGAAGCCGAGAGATATGTTCTTTCGAATTATAAGAGTTGCTCAAAATCTTAGTGAGAGTCCAATGGTCTTCTTCATACTGATGATATATAAAAACACTGACCTTAACATGCGGCACAGCCAGCACCCGGCGCAGGTCGTGTATCGCAGTGGCGGTGGCGGGAGCGGCGGAACCCGGCGCGGACCCGGAGCGGAGCCGGGCCGCCGCTTCCAGCGCCGCCCGGGCCCGGGACCGGCCCTCTGCGGCCGGCGCCCGACCGCTCGTTACGACGACCGTGCAGGCTATACGGTCGTAAACCTAATTGAAAGAGTTAATATAACTAAGCGTATTTGAAAACTCCGATCTGATAGAGCGCCCATGTGGGCCTCATAAGAAAACTCAGAGTCACTCAGCGGGCAAAGGAGAGAGCTATGCTTGGAGTTTCTCTACGTGATCAAATCAGCAATGAGGAGATCCGTAGGAGAACTAGAGTAACTGACATAGCTCAACGGGTTGCGAAGCTAAAGTGGCAATAGGCAGGGCATATAGTTCGTAAAACCGATAGACGTTAGGGTCCCAAGGTGCTGGAATGGCGACCTCGCACCGCAAGACGCAGTATTGGGACTTGGGAGCCCCCTCACTAGGTGGACGGAAGACATCAGACGCGTCGCAGGGAGCCGCTGGATTCAGGCGGCGCATGACCGTGGCGTGTGGAAGTCCCTACAAGAGACCTATGTCCGGCAGTGGACGTCTATCGGTTGATGATGATGATGGTGATGATGATGATGATGATGATTTCAAAACGGAATTTATGCAAAGGATATTAACCATTTTACTCATGACTAAAATGGCTTTGAATATTTTAGGCTATTTAGTAGTCCGCCATTTTCTTTTTTCCAAAATAGCGGACACGCATGAAACCTGTAGGTAGGCCAGACTCCATATTCAAACTCCTTTCCTTTTTTTCTCAATCAAAAAGCTATTAAATAGTTTAGTTTTTAGTTTCAATGGATTGCGAGAAAATCGGTAATGACAGTAGGCCGAATTACAGTTGTCATGAGTTTCGCGTGAAATAAGGATTTCGGATTTAAATTTTGCCGTACGGAACTCCAAAAATTAAGCTTACCTCTAAAAGAGACCTTAGTTGCAGGTCATCAAGCACGCTGTGGAACAAGTCGGGGTCCATAAAGCCGGGGCCATCTTGAAGTACTGCCACGTCATCCAGGGACTCCACTATAAGATTCACAGCTGTAACAATATTCACGAGTCAATTTTCGTTTATGGTGCCATGTAGGATTTAGCATATTAATAGCATTTGTAGGAAAGAGCAATATGGAAATCACGCTTTATTAACCGTTTTATGAGATACATGAAATGCCAGAATTTTTTCTGGTAAGTGTAAATTAAAATCTGTCACTTAAAATTATTTTTAATAAAATTTCGAATTATATTTTGCGAAAACTTCGAGGTCAACTGCCCAGGGTTTCTAAAAAGTTTTCCCACACAGATTTTATTAGGTCACAACTCACAGATGATCTTATTAGATCACTAGAGTCGCAGCGCCTGCTCTTCTACCGTAGCCTTTTAAGGATAATAGATGGAAGTCTTACCCGCAGCATTAGCCTCCTCTATCATGACCAGGCGCCACGCGGGTTGCTCGTCTTCTTCGTCGTCGTCGATAGACAGAGGCGAGGGTCACAGTTGCGCTCTTCTACCATAGCCTTCTAAGGATAAATGAAGGAAGAGTCTTACCCGCAGCATTAGCCTCCTCTATCATGACCAGGCGCCACGCGGGTTGCTCGTCTTCTTCGTCGTCGTCGATAGACAGAGGCGAGGGTCACAGTTGCGCTCTTCTACCATAGCCTTCTAAGGATAAATGAAGGAAGAGTCTTACCCGCAGCATTAGCCTCCTCCATCATGACCAGGCGCCGCGCGGGTTGCTCGTCTTCTTCCTCATCGTCGATAGAGGCAGCCGCGAGGGTCGCAGCGCGCAGCCGACGCCGACTATTAAACTTCTTCAACTCTTCCACTGTGCCTGCTAAGTGGACCCGGTTTTGCTTGTCGCGATCCTAGCAAATGGGAATAAAAATAGTCATCCGTATTCTGATTCCCTTATCGTGAAATACGGAAAAGTCTCTTAAAGCTTCTTGAAAATTAAGTGGCTGGTTTTTTGGGAGATTTCTTTTTGGAAATACGCTAATGAATTGCCGTATAAAAGAATCCAGAAAACTGTTTAACTGGAAATTCTACTAACTATGAAAGGTATACAGGACCTACACTTTGTCGGTTGAAGTTATAGTCCTTGGAATAAAGAATGACGATACCAACCAAGCAATACATTAGATTACAACATGGGGTTATTCAAGGGCTGGACCATCAAATTCCTGAGGCCGGCAACTTCTTCTGGTACTTCAAATGTTCATGAGCGGCGCTAATCACTCAACACCAGATGACCCGCCTACTCGTTGGCTCGGTATTTTTATCATTTTTCTATGACGTTATTCGCAATGACTCATTTAGCCAACTTATACAATACATAACACAACTCACTCTAATCCATCGGTGGTTGAGCACTTCTTGGATATTGATTCTCTGTGTGTGATCCACCGTCAACATTCGCTGCACAAGATCTTTTGCTGCGTCGCTAATATCGTCCCATAGAGGTGCATCAAACTAAAAATTATTAAACTGTTACTGCCTAGCCTGTAACCATGCAAGAAATCTTATGGAACTCAATTTTTTCACTTTTTATTCAAATGGCCATGTTCTATTGGAGGTTGGGAACGATTAAGCCTATACCTAAGCACTTTCACTGTGACGGCTCGTGCGGTATAAAGCGCGGCAGGTCAATTCCACAAAACCTGTATCAATCATCATTATAATCGCAATTCTTGTGATTGACTGCAAATGCATTGTAGTCAACACTGAGCAAGCGCTAACCAACCAGAAGTGATTGCGAGCGTGACATTGTATTAGTAGGTATACATTGTAGCTGTCAGTTTACCGCAATCGAGGTATAGGTTTCGGGAGGGAGACAGTTGACGTAAAAATCAAGGAATTTAGCGTCACTGTCAAACTCCCGCAATCTGTAACCCACCCCTACAGCCATCTCAGTCAAGCGGTACACCTATAACTAGACTTTGTTTACCGCTGCCTTAATGTTGATCAACTTAAGAAAGTTCTAAAGCCAGTGGCCCTACCGCGGTTGTTTGACAGCTACAATGTCACGATCGCAATCATCTCTGATTGGTTAATGCTCGCTCACTATTGGCCGCAATGCATTGTTGCCACAAGAATCGCACAAATTCAGCCAATCAGAACAATTGAGATTGTAATAATGATTGATGCAGGTTTTAGACAATCGCCCTACTGGATATTTATCTTCGGCTAGGCACTCCTTTGCTATTTACAATCGCCTCGTTGGCGATAAACTTGTCTTAATCAGGTACATCAATGCTAAGGTGATCTTTTATCGATAAAGGCCTAAATCTCAAGAGAATTTACACTCCAACTACTGCTACTAGACATTAACAGGTAAGGTTATGTAGTTTGGCGCATAAGGACACGTCATTTTAGGATCTAAATATGGCACGTCTGCAAGAAAACATTGGCTCTGCCTTAACATTGCGTGCGATTCCTAATCGATAACTTCGGAAGTCAGATGCTTAAGCTTAAGTAGTTCAGTTAAGCTTAAGCTTAAGTGGTAAAGTTCGACCAGGTTCGAGACGCCAAAGTGAACAAGTCATTTGTTTCATTGGAACTCATCTTGAGGTAATGCTGAGTAAATTATGTTTGTGGTATGAAAATACATTACACGGCAGAAAATATTGTACATCGACCTTTAGAGTGAGGTTTCAGCTTTGCATGTCTCTGTCACTTATACACGTTTTGTCGGTCTCAACAACAGAGACAACGCTCTACCAAACCTTAAAACCAAAATCTTAATTTGCTATAATCCGTTGATACATGTATGTTTTAGCGGATTATAGCAAACTAGCTGATGCCCGCGACTTCTTCCGCGTGGAATTATGTTTTGTCTAAATCCCGTGGAAACTCTTAGATTTTCCGGGATAAAAAGTAGCCTAAATGTCACTATCCAGGTCTTTATCTATACCCATATAAAAAATCACGTCAATCTGTTGCACCATTGCGAAGTGATTGAAGGACAACCCAACAAACAAACACACTTTGGCATTTATAATAAGGTTACGTATTACTGATTTAGCTTTTGGCTCCTTGTATGTCATGAACTTCGCAAAATAACGTCTGCTTCGCTATATGTATAGCATCTTTTCTTTTACCTTTTTTATTTTTTTTACTTTTCGTCACCCACATAGTCAAGATCGCATTGCTCACGTGTTACCGAATGAATTAAAATATACCTACATGTAATCGTCCACGACATATGGCTTCGAAAAGCCGTTCCCTCGTCCCAGTAAATGGCAAATATCCAACAAGAAGTACGTGCAGAAGTATCCCAGCGGCCCATACATCTACCGGCTTTCCGTACAATTGGCTCGACACCACTTCTGGGGCCATGTAGTGAGGAGTGCCGATGCGACCTAGGAAAACAAATTTATTACGTCACTTGATCTGTTATAATTGCTATATTAAGTATCTTATAGCTTGAGTGCTTGTGGCTGGCAAAATTAAAAATAAGGAGGTGACTATTCCTTTGTTTTTGGTGAAACAAATTAATTAAGCAGTGATATTTTACATGGTCGCATTTATTATTATCGTTTATTACACACACATCATTTAGTAATTCAGTTCTTTAGTTCTGCAAAAAATGTACTAAAGTTTGCCAAATCCCCATTCGATACGCCTCGTCTGAAATCAAATTTTATACAACGCTTAGTGCCAATTTAGAGATAAGTTTTTTTTCTTTTAAAATTGCATGCGAATATTTTTTTGTGATTTTTTACTTTAGATTGCCGATGCCCACGATTTTGTCCGCGTGTATACGTTTTCAAATATCCCGTGGGAACTCTCTAATCTTTCGGGATAAGACAATGACACTCTCCACATCTTTATCTATATCCAAGAAAAAATAACGTCAATTCGTTATTCGTTGAGGTGAGATTAAAGCACAAACCAACAAACAAACACGCTTTCACATTTATAATATTAAGTAGTGGTGTCGCAATTTATCTAGATTTCTGAAGCTTGTAAAGACCTGTAATCCACACGATGAGCCAAAAGTCAAAACTCAGACGCAGCGAAATCAGTTCTTTCATTTGCAACAAAGTGTAATGAAAATTGCAAAAGAAGCAAAGAAGTAACAATTTAATTTTAGTGATTCTTTCTATCTAATTGAAATTCTCTTCCAAGGCGCAACGGCAAAGAAATTGACAGAACTATCACATTAAAAACTTATAATGATACAATATTTACAATAACTTAACGACTTTATATTATATATTTTTCTTCCTTTCGTGGTTTTTCGCGAAAGCCACACAAAGGGCAAAACAATGCTAATTTTTATTTTAGAGCTAATTCGCACAATATTCTAAACTAAACTACAGTTTTTTTTTAGCTGGACTGTATGCTTTGGTTTTCTAAAGCTTATGTATGCGTAGCCAACTACAGTTTTGATATTTTATAGTATATTTTTAATGTATTATCAAGTAGATCTTTTACCCGTAGTACAGTTTAGTTGTCCGGTCAACCGGACTATGAATAAAAGAAATTATCCATGGTACAGTTAACCGGACTGTGATAACGGTATATACAGTTTAACAACTCTAAGCCATTAGGTACAGGTACATTTACGTTAAAAATTGACCATAAATAAGTGCGAGTTAGATCCAAAATATTTTATATTATTTATTATTATGTAATTAATTATTTATATTGTATTAAACGTATTTATTATTATCATCAACAAAGGTTATAACAAACACTTTGACGAACACAGTGTGTGAAATTGTGCTGATGCATTTTATACGTGTGTTTAGGTTAGAGAGATTAAGACAAGCCACATTGCAAATTAGTCAGTTACAGGTGTCGGGGTTATAGCGCGGATAGCTAACAACAAGGTTGAATTCCTTGATTTGATATTAACTGTCGTCGCCCTCCTGCAACTCAAGAGTGAATAGCCAATCTTCTAGGCAAGCGCACTCCATCTTAGGCAGCATCATCACTTGCCATCAGGTCTGATTGCAGCCAAGCGCTAGTCTATAAATTTAAAAAAAATAATGAAAAAAACTCGCGTCCTACCTCATGACCCGTCGCAATGTTAATGGTCTACTAGTCCTAATTTGCTTTTATCTGTAGATTCGTTGTTTTTTTGGCATTGCAATGTAGCGTATCTTAATTTGCGCGTTACTTGTAAGTGAATTAAACTAGACATGTCTGATTTATGAGACACCTAGTTGGTGAAGATGAGTGAGACGTGTGCCGATGAAAATTCCACTTTATTTCCATGCAGTTAGGGCCCAATTCAGTTCGCACGGAAGTCTTACCGTACTCATCTGATTTGAGATAGGCTTGGCCCATAGGACCCACTAGAGGTCGATTGTCCATCACCAGTTCTGTACACAATTAACACTCCGTCAGCAAAATTGCCAAAGCTATTACTACTCACAAAAATAGCATCCTATAACATTACTTAGGGCGTCTGTGCACTCATCCGTATTCGGTTCGTATCCGCGATTCTTCGAAGTGGCCGTCATACATGATTTCACAGATGAGTGCACAAACGCCCTTACAAACAATTTTCATAATAATTTGCTTAATCTAATAAAGATTTTAGACATAAGAAAACGATAGGCGAAGACACAAATATATAGAAATACAGTAAAAAAACTAACTCTAAATCAAGAAAACTGGTACATCTTATATTTTATTCCACAAAGCAAAAATATCCATTTACTGATTACACAGAAATACACTAGCATTTTATGTGCACTTGTCACCAACAATTCAACCCATATCAAACATAAGAAAAGGCTTTTCTCACCTGTTGGAGGCCTATACATGAAATCGATAGCTTTGCTCAGCAGTTACAGCCATGCATCTTATGTCTTAGTAAATAAGGTTATATTGGACTGTCAGTAAGCTACACGCCACCTCGAACCTAGTCAGACAGGTACAGACTAATATAAACTGTATGTCAGCTAGACGCCACCTCGAACCTAGTCAGACAGGTACAGACTAATATAAACTGTATGTCACCTAGACGCCACCTCGAACCTAGTCAGACAGGTACAGACTAATATAAACTGTATGTCAGCTAGACGCCACCTCGAACCTAGTCAGACAGGTACAGACTAATATGAACCGTATATCCTTACAGTCAAGGTCTATGTTAGATTGTGTTTCACGAACTGTAACATCTCTCTCAAGTATAAGATGATTTACGAATGCCTCAGTAAACCCCGATGTTTCCTTACCTGGTGGAGTTGCTCGGTCACCTCAAAGTCCCCGTGCTTGACCGGCGCGCTGTTGGCGCGGCCAGCGAGCAATATGCACACACGTGACCATGCATGACTGTTACAGACTAATATGAACCTTATTTACTGAGACTTAATGTCCATATTAGACTTACATAGAATGTACACTCGTCATCCAGTATAAGATGATCTATGAATGCCGTAGGAAAACCCAAGGTTTCTTTACCTGGTGAAGCTCTATCCACAGTGGGTGTAGGCAGTTGCACAGCCATTCCAAAGCCACCGAACTTAACGGGCGCGCAGTTATCGGGGCAATACGCAGTGGGGACTCACGTCCCCTCTCATGACAGTTACAGAAAAGTCCAGTATAAGATGACCTACGAATACCTCAGTAAAACCCAAGGTTTCCTTACCTGGTGGAGCTCTATGTGCAGTGGGCGTGGGCAGCTGAGCCGCCACTTCAAAGTCTCGAGTTTGACAGGCGCGCAGTTATTGCGATCAGCGAGCAATACGCAGTGGGGACGCACGTCATCATTCACAATGTCATTGTAACAGTCATAGACTAATATGGACTTTATTTTCTTCTGAATAAGGCTCATAATAGACTATTTTAAAGGAAATGCAATATCAACGTCTAGTATAAGATGACCCATGAATGTCTTAGTAAAACCCAAGATTTCTTTACCTGGTGGAGCTCTATGCGCAGTGGGCGTAGGCAGCTGGGCGGCCACTCCAAACCCCCCAAGCTTGACCGGCGCGCAGTTATCGCGACCGGCGAGCAACACGCAGTGGGGACGCACGTCGCGATGAACGATGTCATTCTCATGACAGTAACGAAGAGCTTCCAAGATTTGACGCATGTAGTGACTGGAAATAAATTATTATTAACGCTATATTAACCAGTTTTTTTAATAACTTTAACGATATCTAAACATATAAAACGAAAAACTGACTGATCTATCAACGCACAGCTCAAACTACTTGCTTAACTACACATTGGGCTGAAATTTGTTATGCAGATAGCTATTATGACGTAGGCGTAGAGAGGATTTTTTGGAAATTCGACCGCTAAAGTGGTAAAATAGTTTCGAAATTTGTGTAGTCTACGCGGACGAAGTCGCGGGTATAAGCTAGTTTGAAATAAAACTTCTTTAGATGCGATTTGAAAGTAACTCAGATCTTTTTCGGGCAGAAGTAACGTTCATACGTCACTTTCCCCGAAAATTACCGACAAACAGAACAGCTAATTTGAGGCCGCCATCTTTCATTAAGGTGTTTTAAAGTACCAAGTAGTTCGTGCCATACCTATAGTACGTGACAGGTATAAATGGCAATCGGAGTGGGGACACACCCGTACAGCCCCCGCGCCAACCCGGTGAGGGATAGCACGGGTGACGTGTGGGTGTGCGGGACGTTCCCCCGCCTCTTACTCCGCTTGTCATCTCGACCTGTCGTGTACTCTAAATAAATTAATATCTCCTCATCTTCAAATTACTACACAAGACAAAAACTCTTTTTCGCTCATATTCCGCGTGCGTTTTGTCTTACTTCAACTACGCATACTACGCAAGGTTTCATGCACATTTTTTTATTAGTGGTACGCACCATGCGACTGCTTCACTGTAGACGAAGCCAGCTGTGGCTCGGCGTACTACTTCAAAGCATAAGTCAGATCCATCCATACTGAAAGTAAAAAGAAGTCGGTTAATAAAAATCACTTTTATTTAGGTATGTACTTCCAATTCTTAGGACCAGAAAAATCTAGCGGGAAAACGCGCACTGATGTTGTATTTGCGTTTTGTCCGCGTAAATAAAGAGCGTCCTTGAGAGATGGCAGAACACCATGCTCTCAGGTTGTATTTTTTTAAACCTGCAGAATAAATGCTGAGCCAGGGCCTTTTCTTATCTTGTGCTATGTGGGTGCAAGAACTCATTTTAAGTAATAGTTAAGTAATTATTAAGTTCTAGATGATGCCTACGTCTTCACCGCCTGGATTGAGGTTTTTCAAAAATCCTGTGGGAACTCTTTGATTTTGCGGACTAAAAAGTTGCCTATGTCCTTCCCCAGGATGCAAGCTATCCCTGTACCAAATCTAAGAAAAAAGAACTCTACTAAGGGATCAAATGGTGCATACTACTCAAAGACCATGTACAGCATCCCCTCGGAGCTGTAGGTTTCCAGCAGCTCCACAATGTGAGGATGTTTCAGCATGTGGCATATTGTTGCCTCTCGTTTCAAATCTGTAACAGATAATAATCAAAAATGTAATTACTCTACTCTCCAGATAGGCAAAGCTCAAACATTGGTACTTGGCACAATTAGTGAAGACATTGACACTAATTCTGATTGCAACTTAATTTTAGAGTATTCACATATTTTTCTTACCACTGTAATGAGAAAATGACAAAAAATTAAAACTGTTAACCTTGTGACTTCAGGTGGCAATCTTGAGCATAGTTTTTAAATTTGCACCAAGAGCCTTTAATTTAAAATGATTTCCTATCTTATTTTAGCAATAGTAAAAAGAAAAAGATGCAGATACTCTAAGTCTAGAAAAACATCAGAATTTTAAGCAGTCAGTTTTCTTTTTTTGAACTTTATTACTAAGCCTCATCTCTTGAACCTACTCCTACCTATTACAATAGGTAGAGAGTTGGAATTTTCACTGAATGTGTATTTCTATTGCAGCTATGACAACAAATAATAAAAAAAATTAAATGTGAAAATGAAGAAAATTGAAAAAGTTATTTTTTATGTGAATCACTTGACCAATTTTATTGTATAAATAAAATAATAAAATGATATCTCACCAGCAGTGCTCAATCCAGGACTCGCAGTGAAGCGAGCAACGTCCACAATTTTCACAGCAAACTGTTGTCCGGTCTGCCGGTGGACACAGCGACGCACAAGACTAAATGGACCTCTGAAAGGACAAAGTTTTGGAACTGTTACATTTTTCTGGAACCAAGCCTTTTAGGCTAAGAGCTACGTTGATTCCTCCACTTTCCAAAGGTGTTGGCGACGCATGCTCAACATAATATCGTGGATTGAACATAGAACCAAGGTCTCAATACTCAACAAGCTATAAATAAAAAATTTTTACAAAAAAAATAAAAACCGACTTCGATACACAAACACTAAAAATTGAAAAATAATTTAATTTATTACCGAATATATTATGTATACAAGATTTAATATAGTTCCATAATAATACTTTTTGGTGCCGGTGCCAATTAGCTTTAGCTGCGCGAATCGTCTAGACTTCATATTTTTATGAGACTCCACAATGGCACCTCATTGGCACCGACCCCAAAAAATATTATTATGGAACTATATTAACTCTTGTATACATAATATATTCGGTAATAAATTAAATTATTTTTCAATTTTTAGTGTTTGTGTATCGAAGTCGGTTTTTATTTTTTTTGTAAAAATTTTTTATTTCACAATTTTTAGTGGCCCCATGGAATTATGCTATGACTGGTTAATAATCTACTGTTTACTAAGCTATTACACTGATCGCGAGCAATTTACTCTTATCCGTTGAGGAGTTCCAGTATCTATCTTCGAAGATGTTCATCAGATCTTCACCAAATTGAAATGGGACCAACTTTGAACTATACCCTTTCAAACAAAAAAAGAATTTTCAAAATCGGTCCAGGCGTCTTTGAGTAATCGGGGAACATACATAAAAAATAAAAAAAATAAAAAAAAAAAAAGATTCCGACGAATTGAGAACCTCCTCCTTTTTTTGAAGTCGGTTAAAAATGAGGCTATCTAACATCTGTCTGCGGAGGACCCTCGAGTACTTCGAGAATACTACTTGTATTCTTCCTGCGTCGCTCCCTACTTAAATTTGTTTTACTATAAAACAGCACTAGATGTATCTAGATACTCATTTATTAATCACTAGCTTATGCCTGCATTTTTGTCCACTTGAAATTTGTTGTTTTCGTTTCCCATCACATAAACATATTTTCTGGGATACAAATAGCCTATTTTATGCAGTCTCTGGGTATTTATTTTGTAGTATTAGTTTAGCAGTTAATCAATAGAAAGGTATCAGACAGACACTTTTGCATTTATTTACTTAATAGTATCTAACTAAGTATGGATTAAGTAGTTACAAATTACAATATGCCTTAATTTTGTGTTGATATTAAAATACCTGAAAACTACTTAGTGAAATTAACTTAGTTAAGTAAGTACTTAAATATGATAGTTTTAACAAATATAATAAACTACATGATGCCCACAACTTCATCTGTGTGGATTTAGGTTTTTAAAAATTCTGTGGGAACTCTTTAATTTTCCGGGATAAATATAGCCTATGTCCTTCCCCAGGATGTAAGCTAACTCTGTACCTAATTTCATTAAAATCAGTTAAACTGTGGGGCCGTGATAAGCTAGCAAGCAGACAGACAGACAGATGGACAGACAGACCGACAGACGGACAGATAGACAGACACACTTTTGCATTTATAATATTAGTATGGCTATGGATTAAGATTTTCCCAAAATCTTTAGGGTGTTAAGTACTACAAAATTGTTTTTTCAAGTTAAAAAGGCAGTTCTCATATTATTTTCTTTCATATTTTAAACAAGCTGATTCCCGCTGCTTGGCCTGCGTGGATTTAGGTTTCAGTTCAGTTCCCATCAGTTTTGGTGGTCAGGTCCCCATCAGATCAGACACTAAGTACATATTATTACTTACTAAATACTTGTTAAAATAACTATATTATACTTTCTTAAGTAAATCAATTATTTATAATTTAGGTAAGTATAGGGTACAAGATAATCAAGTAAGTAATTAGTGCATAAAAATATTAGTAAGTATTATGTAAGTAAGTACTTATTTACTAAGGTATTTCTTATTATCTTGTGTTGAATATTTACTCAATGGATTCTAATAAGAATAATTAAGAATATTAGGTACATTAAAATGGTTTAGGTAAGTATTTGTAGAAATAAATAAACCATATTACTGTGGCATAAATTTAAATAAAAGGTACCTTAGTGTTGTTTATAGTCACTACTCACTGTTGGAATAATAAGTGGAAGGATGTGTAGAAGTATCAGTAGACTTATTCCTAAGTATGTACTTACTTGCCAATTATTTCGCAAAGTTCATACACGTCGTCGAACAGCACTTCGTCCTCAGCCATTTTTACCACTAACAAACACTACTATATTTCAGAAAAGAGCCAAAAATTCCATATTCACGGCGCGTTCGCCCCGAGATTTCGAAGGTTACGCCCAGGGTAAAAAATTTAAATTACAAGGGTTCCGTACATATTCCGACCACTAAATTATATTTATTCAATAATCTGGTGCATAAGTTACGAACTAAACACAATATTCCGTAATAAAACGTAAATTGTGTGTTGTAAAAGGTGAAAAACTGCAAACAGTCGCTCGTCTTTTACCAAAATTTGTAAAATATTTCTATCACAATAACACTCACGATTAAGGTAAATAGTAAAAGTTTACTAAAATTATGTGCACACGAATTAATATTGGAATAAAAAGTTAAATTAAATCGTAAAATAATTTCCCATCTCTTATTTTCTATTTTCTTTTGACATTTACTAAGGTTGCTAGTAGCATAATTTTTGGCAGAAATATTCAGGGTTACCATTCGCAAATCAAATCAACAAAAGAGTATCAAAGAGAATATAATCACTAAAGAGTATCGTGATTGCACCATGAGAAAACTAATTGTTGCCGGGTTTAAGCTATCTCTTATTAGGTATGTACGAACCTGTCTTCCATTATACCTAATAAATATTTATTAGGCCTATTTAGGTTACTTTGTAAGTTGTCACAATATCCATGCAATTCACTAGTGTATGTTAATGTAAAAGTTTTAGTATAGGTAGGTAACTAGTTACCTATTATGGATTTTACACGAGGTAAGTAACTAACTATAATATTAGAAGTACCATTTTAGTTGTATTACGATATAAGGTTCTCCAGTGTTTATAATAATTTAAAAACTATCAAATAACTATCAATATTGTTTTGGTTGCAGTAACTATTACCAGTCACGGAACAGAAAACGTGTTACCAGTAGTGTTACTAGAAGAACGAAAGTGGCGCCCTCATTTAATTTGGTTTCTTTTCGGTCGACTTTTATTTCAAAGTTTGACTATAAACGTGATGATTCGCTAACTATTGGATATTCTGTCGGTGATGAATAATGATAGCCACCGAGCTCATTAAACATTGGTTGTTTTTACATTGCTGCTTCATTGAGTGATAATTTCACTCAAGACGTAGACCTACGTCTTGAGTGAAATTATTATCATTCAGGTTGGAGATGTTGTTGTATCTCAGGAAACTCGCTTTGCTCGCTCATTCATAGGGGTTTAAAAACTGTTTAGGGTGACATAATATTGTAGGTGCCGAGCGTAGACTTTATATTGAACGTTCCAATACCTCAACCTCACTCAATCGTGATACTGCAAGCCCACTGTCCGCCTAATCATGGAGATCCAGGAACTGTTGATGGTAGGTACATTGATTTATTGTCAGTACTTAGGTAGGTACCTAGTTACCTACCAAGCAACCACTCCATGGTTAAACTTCCTCATTTAGTGATGCCGTCCCAGGTCTCCATGAGCTTCCTAATCCACCGCTGTACCTACCTGCCATACCTCTCATAATCATCATCATGATCAAACCCATTGCCGACCCACTACTGAGTACGGGTCTCCTCTCGTAATAAGGGTCAGAATGAAAAGAGTACAGGCCATTGCTTCGGTAGGAACGGCATTCCAAACCAGTAGTAAATTATTTTGACAATTTAAAAGCACTTGTATAATATAGAATATGTATAGAATATATTCTATAGTCTGCCACGCGGGCCAAGTGCGTATTGGCACTTGGCAGACTTCATACCTTTGACAACATTACCTATGAAGAACTTTCAAGCATGCAGATTTCCTCGCGATATTTTCCTTCACCGTTTAAGTAAGTAGGTAATTTTTTAAACGCACATAACTCCGAAACGCTAAAATGCGTGTCCGGGATCAAACCCCCGACCTCCCGAATAAAAGACGGGCGTCTTAACCATTAAAATAGAATAGAATATGTTTTTTACTCAAGTTAACTTTTACAGGTGCTTTTGACTTTTCGTCAACTTCTTTAATTTACCACTAGTTCGGAAATGCTATTCCTACCGATAAGAACCAGCAAGAAACATTCAAGATTAAAGAAATATTAAACTATCGCGGCTCTTGCCACTACCTTTACCTATTCTAAATCTGAGAGTTACCTCCTCGTTGGTTCATCTTAAACCGGCTGTAAAGCTCCGTGCAAAAACTGATGTTAGTCTGTCGAATCGGTTAATCGAATATTCCAAACCCGTGTCAAAATGTGCGGACATAATATTACTTAAGTATTTGGGACTTTTGGGAGTAGATCCAAAAAACCCAATTATTACCTAAGTGCGTAAAGAATAAATTATTTCATACACAAGAATTTTATTGTTAAAATTCTTAAAAACTAAGTTAATCAATTATTATTTTTTACCTACCTAATTAAATTACAAATATCTACCTACCTGTACGCGACAGGTCGAGATGGCAACGGGGTATGAGGCGGGGGATGCCTCGCACACCCGCACGTCACCCGCGCTCGCCCGCACCGAGTTAGCGCTGAGGCTGTGCGGGTGTGCCTTGCGTTCCCTGCCCGATTGCCATCTCGCCCTGTGGCGGACTATAAGTAGCTACCTACATTATGCATTTTAAGTCTGATAAAAAATATCAAAAGACTATTCGTAAAAACAACAATATTTTTTTAATAAGTAGGTAATTATTTTATCTAAAAGTAAAACAGTCTATATTGAGCATCAACTGCAGGCTGAAACAAACGATACGCGATTACAGTGTGACGCATCACGCTACTACACCAACGCGAATAGGTACTGTGATTTCCATAAAACACACGCTTCGTAGGTCTATAGAACCCGCAATTTGCAGTGTCCTTCATGGGTAGGTACAGGGGCCCTACCGCGGTTGTTTGACAGCTACAATGTCACGATCGCAATCATCTCTGATTGGTTAATGCTCGCTCACTATTGGCCACAATGCATTGTTGCAACAAGAATCGCACAGATTCAGCCAATCAGAACATTTGAGATTGTAATAATGATTGATGCAGGTTTTAGACAATCGCCCTGCAGGTTCCTTTATAACATGACATCAATCAACAGAACTTCTAGGAGCCGCCTTAGAAACGTTTCCATCAAGTGTTTTGTGTGTCTTAGGATGGAAAATTAAATAGAAAATTCAAATTTTATTTTATTTCTCTTCTGCGAGTTCCTTTACGTTTTACAAGTAATCGTAGCGTTTTTCACTTTCTTCTTGAAATAATCACATCCGGGAACGCTTAAAATTAATTCCGAATCGGGATTCCTCTTGTTGTTTGATTTGTTCACGTTGATGGTGTAGTTACATTTGTAGTCCAGCTCGTAGATTTCAAAGGAGTTTTGCTGCAAAAAATAACCAGTTACCTATGCCGTGATATTTTGTTTTATGTAAATTACCCACGGGAGCTCTTTGATTTTTAGGGATATAAGTATGAAGGTAAGCCTCCAGAATGCAAGAGAAAATTTCATTTAGATCGGTTCAGCGGTTGAGCCTAATGTAAAGATAACAGAAAAACACAGTTTCGCTTTTATACCCGTGGATGGTAATTGGTATGACTTATTTCGTTCATCCACCTTAACAGCTGCTCTAGGATGTATACTCTGAAACGTGTGCCCGTCTATCCACCCCGGGCCGGGTCACACGTCTATTTCATTTACCTACCTCAGTAGTTGCTGACAGTTCTTTCAATTCCTTATCTGGATCTTGGCAGGTTAAAGTTTTCCAGCGCACGTAATATGTGCTGAAAAAAGAGAACTAATTAAAATAAATTCTGGAGTTTGCATCGAAGTCCATAGAAAATGTTTTTAAGCCTGCCTGAGTTAAAATAATGTGTCTTTTGGGTATAGTACGCTGAATCAGAAAAGTATTGTAAGAATGAGATAGGATAAGTATATACTCACCTATCTTCGGAAGAAAATTAAAAAAAGAAAAATCAAACAAAAATATTAAATAGCAGGTTGGTAGAACACGCCAGACCCTGGTAGAACGGGTATGGTAGGTACCGGACATCCAGGTGATGAAAATGTTTGTTTGTAGGTACAGCTTTAAAGGCACCTACTTTTTACGATGTCCTTTAGGGTGAATCGGGTTCCAGGAGATTTTGGCTTCAATCTTGTGATCTAACCACGTGAGTTTATTCAACTTCAGCCCTCGAATAAGCCTATCTTGGTTGTCTTCTTTTCGTCTTTTGAGAGTTTCGGGTTCATGTTCTCCTTGAAAAAAAGGTAAGATAACATGGAACTATAATTATTATGCGTAAGATAGTACGCTATAGGTAAGTATAATCATTATAATCTAAAAATTTGATGGAGTTCATTGCGGAGCTTGACAGCAGCACTGCGATATTTACCTAACGCGTGCACGACAGTGTTATCGTCTCGTTACTTTTATTATAACTTCAACGTCGCGCGTTGTGTCTTTCGAAGCCCTTGCCTTTGTTAATCTTAAGCCAAGTGCCCACTAACAATAAAACTTGCAGAAGGTAGTTCTGGCAAGTCACTTGAACCAAAGCATTAGCTTAAAGCTAAGACGTGCAGACGATCAGTTGTCGTTGTTATAATACTAACTTGGTGCAAGTGTTTGACAGTGGCAAGTGACTGGCTTCAGTATACTTCTGCAAGTGTTGTTGCTAATAGACCTTTGGCCTTAGACACCTACTGTGTGAACACTGAACATACTTCTACTAACTCCGTGAAAATGTTTCTACCTACATTTTGTTTGTGAAAATCGGTAAGGGAAACACAATTAGGTGTTCGGTTTCAATCACAAAAAACATGAAAAAATTGCGTGACATTCGAAGGTTTTTTTATGCAAGCATTGAATTTCTCCAATTTACCGAATAGGTCTTCGCGAAATACACGTTACTGGAATGCGATAAGGTAAATGATAATTAGGAATTAATTACAATATTTTACCATCGGTCCCGCTAGTTGTGTTGTAGAAAATGGCCGCCTTTTCACTTCGAAGTTTTCCTAGGCCGAACATACTTATTGTTTGAACTTGCAAGAAATACATTGAATTAGGCTGCAGGTCGCTGATTTCAACGTAGTTTTGCTCCTAAAAAATGTTTAATAAGCTCTTAGATTGTGCTCGTACGTAGTTTTGCTCGTGAAAAATATTTATGTTGAAGAGTTTCGCCCTCTATCTCTGAAATAGTCTTCATGTTTTTACATAGAACTAATCTTGTATCAATGAAGCCGTGATAGTCTAGTGGCTATGACGTCCGCCTCCTAATCGGAAGATTGTGGGTTCGATCGGGGGGTTTTCAAAGTTATGTGCGTTTTAAGCAATTAAATATCACTTGCTTTAACGGTGAAATAAAACATCGTGAGGGAACCTGTACTGCATTCCTAGACATGATTAATAAAGATGTTTATAAATGTGGCACCCTGTTGGACGCCCCAGCTGGTATCACTGGATGGACGAAACGTGCACAGGCTTGCAAGCCCTCGAAAGAGCTAATTGGCATGACATTGGATGTACCTATTTGAGACAGGTTCTAAAGTCATCTTCAGCGTCACTGAGCCAGCAAAATAAGCAAAGTAGGTACCCAGGTACCTACTAGGTAGGTCTCGTAAAACAGCATGTTAGGTGAACATTTTATTTAAAGTAAATCTAAATGTTTCCACTTCCCGATACCTTTGGAACAGTTTGGTGGTTGACAAGCACCGAATCTAGTTCTCCGCCGAGCCCACGAACACGTCTACTCCAGAACACTTTATATCGCATCACGGGCATATCAGATTTAGGCTCCTTCCATTCCAGTCGTATTGTCACTGTACCTGATGGAAACAAGAAATTCTGTTATACTTTTTTTTTTTTTTTTTTTTTAATAGATATAGCGAGCAAACGAGCAGGCGGGTCACCTGATGTTAAGTGATTACCGCCGCCCATGAACATTTGCAGCACCAGAGGAGCCGCCGATGCGTTGCCGGCCTTTTAGGAATTTGTTGGTCCGCCCCTTGAATAACCCCATGTTATAATCTAGTGGGAACACCGCCGATGGGAGTTGGTTCCACAGTTTGCACGTGCGTGGAAAGAAGGATCTGGCGCAACGGACGGTCGAAGTGCACCAGACACCCAGATGGTGAGGGTGGAATTCCTTACGGTGGCGCGCGGTGCGGTTGTAGAAAAAAGAGGGTGGAATGAGGTCAAAAAGCTCTTCAGAGCACTCCCCATTATACAGGCGATAGAACACGCATAGAGAGCTAACGTCTCTGCGGTGCTCCAGGCTTTCCAACGAGCCGGTAAGTTTGGGATCGTCCACAAGTCGAACAGCCCGCCTTTGGATCCGATCAAATGGAAGGAGTTGGTACTGGGGTGCTCCAGCCCAAAGGTGGGAGCAGTACTCCATGTGAGGGCGGACTTGCGCCTTATAGAGTAGGAGCCTATGCTCAGGCGCGAAGTACCGCTTTGCTCTGTTGAGCACCCCAAGCTTTTTGGAGGCTAATTTGGCCTTGCTTTCCAAATGATCGCGGAATTGAACCTCGCTCGAAATGTGGACTCCAAGGATCCCAATGCTGTTGGAAGGTGTGAGGGGAGTGCTCTGAAAGAGAAGAGGTAATGTAAAAGGGGACTTTTTGGCGGAAAACGCGCAAACCTGTGTTACTTTACTTACATTTAGAAATATACTTAACTATAGCTTATGCCTGCGACTTTGTCCGTGTGGACGACACTCTATTTTATCCCCTTAGGGGTTGAATTTTCAAAAATCCTTTCTTAGCGGATGTCTGCGTCATAATAGCTATCTACATTCCAAACTTCAGTCAGATCCGTCCAGTAATTTGAGTTGTGAGTTGATAGATCAGTCAGTCAGTCAATCAGCTTCTCTTTTCATAAATAGACTACTTAGCTTATTCCCGCAACTTCGTCCGAGTGGACTACACAAATTTTAAACTCCTATTTTACCCCCTTAGGGGTTGAATTTTCAAAAATCTTTTCTTAGCGGATGACCTTATAATAGCTATCTGCATGCCAAATTCTAGTCCGATCGGTACAGTAGTTTGAACTGTGCGTAGTTAGGTCAGTCAGTCCGTCAATCAACTTCTCTTTTTTATAAATTTAGAAGATTAAAAATCCAATTTGGCATTCGGATGTAACACTTTCGTTCTATAAGTATTATCACCATCATCCAAGGGATGACGAGTGATGACTGATGACGCTAAGCATTTTGTGCGTTCGATGGAATGTCGACGAGGAAGGGGTAAAAACTCGTCCGGTGACGGGGCTAGTGGTAGATGTGAAGGGGAAACATGATTCAAAAATAGTATGTATTGGAAACTACCATTTTCTGATTTCACTGGCTGAACCTTCAATTTCTTCGGCGGCGGTGGTGGCCTAGGCCCTTTACGTGGTGTGAATGGGGGACTCGGTGCTGAATATCCTCTAGTTCCTGCAGAACTGACTGCCGCTACTCGGAAACGGTACCACCGACCCGGCTTTAGTAGGTTTTTGAGCGACACCTTTGTTCTAAAAAAAAGTGCACGCGCTTGAAAACCCTTGGTAGAGTGGTTAATTTCTGCATCCAATTTCTATATTGTACAAAATCGAGATAAAGATGGAGCTTCAAAAGTACCACCAGATGGACCTATTTTAATTTTCTTTACATCTCTTTGTTATGATTGTTGGATCCTCATCTAACTCACAACGTGGTTGCGTACTCAGATATGAACATTTTGTACAAGTTATTGATCTTTGGACGATGCCAATGAAAATTGTGTTTAATTTAAATATAAAATGATTCCCATGCGTATCCTCACACAAAGGATCCATCCATTAGATAACATCACAATGAACGTTACATTACAAAATTCTATAGAGAACAAAATAAAGCTTGTGTTTTTGACCGTCAGGCGAGTCCGTTTCTTGGAAAACCCTCGATCAGTATGGTGCGCCGTTTAACCTTTAGCAAACAATGATATTTATCGGATCTGGTTTTCGGCTTTGACATACATAAGCTGCTTGAACAAAGAAGTTGTTAAATATAGCATTATGTTGAAAAGATAAGCTGCGATCAGTTTGATTGACATTATATCAAAACGAGTCCAGATAATGGGGACCAAAAACAAACTAAGCTCGATAGTCTCGATACTAGAAAAAAGACAGGAACAAAAGCGATCGAAACACAATGGTCCGTAGTTGCAACATGCATCATCATTGCGGTTAACGCACGCGACACGGAAAAGTGTATAGAAAGCAAAACCACCTTTAATGTACTGCTTCTATTTATATCCGTGTTAATTCGTACGGAAACCTCGATAACAATATGAAAATATAATTTCTCGAAAAATATTAATAAGTAAGTAATACTTAAATAAAAAATATTTGTCGTAGCTTTGTTGTAGCGATTGGGACATGGCCTTTTTTCTATTACAATTAAATATGGCCGAGAGGTCGGTATAAAATCGGTTATATGACTGGGCCGTGAAAAAATAACAGATATTTACTTACACAAACAGAATTTCGTATTTATGATAATATTGATATGGATTATAAGGAGAATTATTAAAGCCGAAATTAAGCGACCAATTCGAACGACCCAATCCGGGTTCAATTACCGATCATTGGATTTAAGCATAATATCATGTGTCAGTGCCGGAACTATCATAGTCACATTAATTCTGTTATGGCTTTATGAGTGTCTATTTATATCTACTGTTACTGACTTTCATACAATCACAGGAGAAAGAGATACTTCATACAGTCGGCCGATGAAGACATACGATAGAGCAATCCTGCTGGGTCCCAGAAGCGAGACGAGTGAAAATTTATACCAACCGGCACAGTAGGCAGAACAAACTTTGATAAAATTTTGCTTACTAGCTGTTAGTAGCAGATCAGTCTGTCGTGTTTGTAGGCGCTACGACCGTAAAACTAGCGCATTCACAAACACCGTCATCGTCGCACTGTATGTATTTACACTGTGGTTATATACAATTAAAAGTTTGCCGATCAACAATGCATAATTTCGAATATTCTAAGAGAACGTGATAAATCGATAATTTCTCACAAGGTTCAAAAAACTCATTGGTCTGCTCCAGCCACGCTACAAATTATTATGTTCAAAGGTTGTGACTTCATAAATGTCAATATTAATTTAACACTCAGAGCTGACTCAAAACAAAGAGTAACTGAGCTTAAATTTATATCTTGAAATAACCAAGTAGCTTAAAAAACTACAGAGAAGGAAAACCCTCGATTGGAAGGTACCGCATAGCTATTTGCATTGGTTGATTATGAGATGTATGACCATAATGACTCACTCACTTAAATGACGCAAGTTTTGTAAAAGCAAACAAACATTAGCTGATAAGCAAACTCTTCAAGACATTCTGGGAATCTATGCTAGAAACAAAATCACATCATAATATTATTATCCTATCAACTAAAATATCTACACTTAAAATGCACTTAAAACACTTTTTACTTACTTGTTGGTTCTCATAATAAGATTCCAATCTCCAAGTCTAGATTCTTCATATTTAGGGCCAAGGTGGTGCTGTTCTTCTAACAAGTAAAGAACTCGACCTGGCACAGCTCTTGCCGTGTCTCCTACACCATCTGACCATTTGATCTGAACTGCGCGGCGTCTCTCTTTAGGTTCTTCCATTGCTGGCAAAGCTGGGAGACCTTTAATAAAAAGTAATAGGTACAGAGGGAAGTGCTTTTTCCGGTTACATACGACGAGGGTCCCTCTTCGAGTTTCTATGATTAATCCTTGAAGGCAAGGTAACCACATAATAGGAAACATGGGCGACAAAGAAGAAATTAGTTCGATGATATAAGGGAGTGGACCCGACATTTTAATACTCCGAAACAAAGAAGATAGCACATGACCTTTAGCAAAAGCTTTCTTCGGCTGAAATTTGAAGATTACACCAAATTATGTTGTCTTATTTCCATTTTTTTTCAACACTTCTAGGCAAAGGAAAAACGCAATTTATTACGCTAACTTTTTGAGTTGGTTTTGCTCATTCAGTTCATATTTCGACACATTCAGTTATAATATTCAGTGATATATCTATAGTGAGTATATAAATTATTGATTGTAGCCAAACATTTGTAGGTTTGAGAAAAAGCTCACAACAAAACCACTGGACATCTTCTTTCGTGATATTTACCTGGTAAATCCAGAAGATCTACAGGCTCATTGCACATAGAACTGCACCCGTGTTTGCAGCACCGTTGCGTTCCGTCGCACTGGGAGTCTTGATTGCAGGCTTCGACACAAGCAGCCGCCCACCGAGGGTTCTCTTCGGATGGACAGGTGCCCGGTTTTCGTTCCTCTGCGCGACATGCTGAACGACACTGTAAAAGACTGATACTGTTTTAGTGAAATTACAACGAAGTACTTGTAAAATAATGTATGGTGGGCGTCGGAAATTAATAAGGCATTGGACTGTAGTAGTAAAATGATGAGATTTTTGGCAGCGGTAGTTTATGGGTCTAGCAGCTAGCTAGAATTCATTTTTCAAGAGAATAATTTTGTAACGAACAATTACGTCACAATACATAAACGACAAATATTTTTCAATTTTTTAACATAAAAATACAGTAAAATGTAGAGTAGGTAATTACTGCTGAAAAATATTTTTTATGTTAAAAAATTGAAAAATACTTATCGTTTACGTATTGTGACGTCATTGTTCGCTTTCCGTGCAGCATGACGTTAATAATTAATTAGTTGAAAAGAAATAAAATCATAATTTTCTTTAATGATTTAAAATGATTTTCTTTAATTATGAATTCTTGTATTGTAGTGGGGACTACACAAAAAATCACATCATTTCAATACCATAGTCCAAGACCATATTGAAAATATTATTATTATTGTCTTAGGGTTAAAAACTCCAAAAATGTGCTTAATAATCATGTTTTCGATGATTGGCGGATGGATTGTCTAATTTAGTATTAGTAGTTATTCTAGAGCAAACTATCAATCTGGTACAATTTTTTTTTTGTAGATTTAAAAATTGATATACAATTTATTATATTAAAAAAACTTAAATCTATATTAAAAGTAAAATAAAACAACATTAAATTAAAACTAAAACCCCTTTGGACGGCCAAACTAATTCTTTGACCAAGGTAGCTGCCAGCTATCGGGTTCCCGGTTGACTCGATAACCCTTTTCGAAATTTCCTCAAAAAGAGCTCGAGCCCCAAGGTCTCCACATCAAAAGGCACGAATATGAAGCTCCCATCGAATCTAGTACAATTGAATTAGTCAGTTGTTAAGCCTAGGTACATGTACAAGTACATCCCTTCTAAGTTGCAACAGTTAACAATCAGCACTGGGAATTATCACTTGATTACTAAGTAAGTGAGAAAAACCTCACACCTATGGCAAAAAGTTTTGTATCTATTGAGGTGAAACGCATAGTGCATTGGCATCACTTGAACCTCGTTATGTTTAGCATTTGGTCGGTTTTGTTTCTAAAAAAAAACCGGCCAAGTGCGAGTCAGACTAGCGCCCTGAGGGTTCCGTACTCGGGCATTTTTTTTGACATTTTGAACGATAAATCAAAAACTATTATGCATAAAAAAAACTTTTCTTGTGATGTAACCACAAATTCACGGTTTTCGGATTTTTCCTTTACTTGTGCTATAAGACCTATCAACCTGTTTTATGATTCTAGGTCAACGGGAAGTACCCTATAGGTTTTCTTGACAGACATGACAGACGGACAGGCAGACCGACAGACAGACAAACAGACAGAAAGACAGACAGGTAGGCAGACAGACAGGCAGTGCGAGTCCGAGACTGAGATGGAGATTGAAAATCTTAATTACACACAAAACAAGGAAAAAAACTAAGAACTAACAAAATTATTTTCAAAGGCGACCTTATTGCTGAAAGAAATCTCCACCAGGCAACTTTCGGTAAGAGGAGAGACAGGAGAAAGTTTCGTACCTTGATAGGTTACTTGTAATTATTTTATTGCTAAAATTATCTCCAAAGTTGATATTATGTTTTCATACTTAGTACGTCTACCTAAATCTAAGTAAGTATTTTACAATTATTTCAACTTGATATTTTCATGCGTTCCTTATAGGCTCGACTTGACGGACACACAGATAGACAAGGAAGTGAAAAGGGTTTCTTATTCGTTTTAGGGTACGGACTCCTAAAAATTGGGGGTTTTCTATCTTCTCGACGATCTATTAAGTAGGTACATTGTTTGGATTTCTCGTTTATTTTCTTAGCTTCGTAATTATACTTTTGCGTTACTTTCGCGTTGAGATTATGCTCAGTTAATTTGCTGCTAAACTTATTATTAGCGTCGATTGCTAAATTGTTTGGTATGCAAAGCAATTATTTACTGTAACTAGATGATGCCCGCCATGTCGTCTGCGTGGATTCAGATTTTGTTAAGATCCTATTTTATCAACGTCCTGGCTGTGGTCGCCTATAAGTCCCGAAAATTGCTAATGCGCGTGGCCGCCATTTTAGTGATGTCAGCACTAGACTGAACTTTCGAGCTGATGGTATTTTTTTTGGCTGACGTCAAAATGACGTCATTTCGTTGTTAATGAGACATGGTTCCAGCGCAATAGCAATTTGTGGGACTTATACTAACTAAGTTATAGAGAGAACCCACATGCAATAAGTATCTCAGTCTTCTAGACCAAGTGATTTAAGAGCTGTATGATACAGTCAATTAATTTCTCCTATAATTAGTTATCTAAATTTTCATAGTGGTTATACTTTAAGGACATTTATAATTTCTTCAGAGCGAGATTCCCAGTGAAACGCATGGTTGAAATCCACTACTCTGTCATAGTCAAATAGGGTCAAGTCATAGGGGCCCAATTACTCTAATGTGCCCAGGGCCTCCAATAGGTTAAAGATGGCCCTGGTTATGAGACATGGTTCCAGCGCAATAGCAATTTGTGGGACTTATACTAACTAAGTTATAGAGAGAACCCACATGCAATAAGTATCTCAGTCTTCTAGACCAAGTGATTTAAGAGCTGTATGATACAGTCAATTAATTTCTCCTATAATTAGTTATCTAAATTTTCATAGTGGTTATACTTTAAGGACATTTATAATTTCTTCAGAGCGAGATTCCCAGTGAAACGCATGGTTGAAATCCACTACTCTGTCATAGTCAAATAGGGTCAAGTCATAGGGGCCCAATTACTCTAATGTGCCCAGGGCCTCCAATAGGTTAAAGATGGCCCTGGTTATGTAGGTATCACAATAAAGATTTATATCGCTCAATAGGAAAGTACAAACTTAGCTTTATAAGTGCCACTGCTTGAAAACAATAGAAAGTAAAGCTGGAGAACAGCGCCTTTATTCAGCTTCATACAGGTTCATTAAAATAACATAATCAGCAAACACGCATTTGAAAACATAATGAACTCTGGAGTTCTACGTGACTCAACTACAAAACTATGGTCCACAACATTGACTCTTATTTCAATAAGTTAAAGATGAAAATCCAAAAGCTCTCCACCTTCATTAGAAGTTTGTGGGGCTGCTCTGAAAGATAGTAGGTACCTACTACCACAATTTTAGATCGTAAAACTGTGGTACCTACCACTACGTGATGTGTTGCTTGGCTCACTAGATACTACATGCTGCATTATTATTTACTGAGCTATGGAATTAGGATTTTTTAAATATATTGTAATTTAATTCATAATTGTTAGAGGTGGTGTGATTAAAAAAATAGCAATTAATCGCTATTACATTTGAAAACGTCTTCTTCCTCGTAAGAGTATTGAACTTTTGAAATGGATTTGCGAATGACACCAACACAATTTCCTAATCTTAAGTTAGCATTAGATAACGAATGCCAATGCTATATTGAGAATCATTTAGGATAAAATATTAGATCCTTATCTAATGCGAAACCAATATAAATGATATTCAACGGATGATAAAAATACCTGAGATTTTGTTTCCTTGCTTGCATCTATACAGATCAAATCACATCTTGTCTTGGATAAAGGATCTGTCTGCAACCTTGTATATCTTCTCGTCTTCGCCCAAGCTTCTGGCACCGACGCCACAGCAATCAATATAAATACTAATTGCATTTTATTCCTTATTTTTCCGTAATAAATCTTTTCTATGAAACTATGATTGTAATTGTAACATCTGTAAAAACATAGCACAAACTTAATGAAAGGTAATAAACTTCGCGTAATGGCTCATAAATTCCGACCTCACATAATCTAACTAGTAGATTTAATAGTGATTAAGGATTTAATTTCTGAGAATCAATAATTTGCAGGTGGTCTTGAACTTTTATCGGATAAAGGTACTTAAAACTTTTAAAGTTCTTTTCTCGCGTTCGTGGAACCGGGAACTGCATTGTCTTGAGAAATTTGAAAAACTTTTTGTTCTTGCGAGACATGATTGGACTTTCGATTTACATTTGAGCTTATAAAGACTTTAATTTATCCTACCTACTAAGTACTTATTTAAAACTGAATTACTTAATTTAATCTGGGGGACAAATTTTTCAGGAAATAATGATGAATTTCTAGCAGGTAGGTAAAACATAGGTTTAGATGCTGGTCATGTTTTTATTCATACAAAAAAAAATAAGTAAGTATCACTTAAAAGTCTTAAAGCAAAACAATATCAACAAAAAAGTGTCCATCAAAACAGAGATGTTTGAAGAGCTAAGACCACCCTCACGGCATCCTTTGGAGGATTCCTAAATTGATTTCAATTAACTGATAATCACGTCATTATAGTTATACAAAATCAAGAATCACCTCCTGCAATCCACAATCATTCATTGGTGGTCCGTTTTCGAAATCAATATGTACCGAATATCATCTCGATCTCCAAGTGTCATTGAACCAGTGTTTGATCGGAGGAATAAATGAGCGGACGCGCGTTCACGGGGTTTGAAATGCGCGGTACGACTGAGCTGCGCGTACGCATGTCATGACGAGCTGCTTCGTAGTTCGTGTCCCTACTTCATTAATACTCATCGCCGATGCTTTCCTGTACAGTATACAGCTATGACGGAAGGTTGATTCCACCAAGCCGGTTTCCTAATTAAAAAATTGTACGGCGTCTTCCTGCTGCTTGGTGTCAATGTATTTAAGTTTCAATTCTAGTCATTAGCAATTGCGGATTGCTGTGAAAAGTCTTCAGGAGGGAGTGCAATTTGATGTTGCTTCGTTTCTTACTGCAAGAGAATTCATAGCATTTCACATCTATCAAATAAAGGGTAAAATCTTCGAAATGGTCCAATTATTAACTAATCATCATTGACAAGAAATCGCATTTGTCCCTTCCTCGCAATGTCATACATGGTTTGACGTGAGGGTAGGCATTATTAGGTAAGTTAAGTTACTTATTACTGGCTATGATGACAAATGAACATTGAGATATTTCAAATTAAGCAGTGCTTTTATGCCTCTATGACCTACACACCACTGCCTTGACGATAAGACAGGTATGTTTGTTCAGTAACGTTCTAAAAGATCTATAGCATCTAATTTTTCAAAAGTCCAAAAAGATTAATCAAAATGTAAACATCCAAACTAAGTCCGAGTGTGCCAATTAACTTTTTGAAACAACATTAATTAACAACACTTGTTTTAGAAATAATACAATACAAATAAAACTTTTGGACCGATTTCAACGAATCTTAACGAAACAATCCGTCTCATTAGCTTTTCTGGGAGAAATACGAGATAGAGCGGTGCTCTACAACTTCCTCGTGAATAGATATAAATATTATGTTAGGCACAAGAAAAATTAAGCGTTTCATGAAGAAGCATTAATTAATTAACTAACGTTTATCTTCATTACATTTATCTTTCAAATTATTTTGATGTCATCTGTGGGACCATTGTCGTACTTAGGTACTTCTAACACTCGCTTATTAAAGTTTAAGAGAAAAGAAAAATATTAAACAAATGGCTTTATCATCTCAAGTCTTACTCTCCAATCCATCGCCAGCCTACTACTAAGAACAGTTTCCTCTCAGAATGAGAGGTTTTAGACCATAATCCACCCCGCTAGCCAAGTTAAGATTTGTAGACTTCCTTCACACACCCTTGTGAAAATTATGCAGAACTTCACCGTTACAAGAAATCAAATCAGAATCAATCAAAGTATATACTTTACTAGCTTATTCCCGTGACTTCTTTCACGTGGACACAAATTTAAACCTTCTTATTTACCCTCTTTGGGATTGTATTTTCAAAAAGGCTTTCTTAGTCTGCGTTATAATAGCTATCTGCATGCAGCCCGATCCATCCAGTAATTTGAGCTCTGCGTTGATAGATCAGTTACTCAATCAGTCAGTAAACTTTTCCTTTTATTTAATATAGATTTGCAATACTTTCCACGTTCCTACCGTCACAAATCCAAGTAGGTCGAAAGTAAAAAGAATCAAAACTGTGGAGATGTATCTCACTGCGCTGGAAGCAACGACCTGTTGATTGCTCCGCACTCTGCATCGCGGCATGCCCTTCGCGCTTCAAACTGCTTTTGTAGTTCCCGTAGATTTGAATCACTCTCGTGTCAGAACTGTCTTAAAACAAAAATGTTAATGAACGAAAGTATCTTTCTTAACTCAGATAGACAACAGTCCATAATATATCGGTAATAGACTTATCCGTTAGTTGATAATAACATTATCATCATCATTGACCCGTTAGTTAATAATAATATAAAAATTATAATATGTTTTAACAGGTATTGTTATGGATTTTAATTTTTAACTGTCACCTTTACCTTTTCCAATCGAGAAAACCTGAAATCATTAATATCGTCAATGATACTCAAAAGTATGTTCACTGATGTTGTTTGTACAGTCCTACCGGTCCGAAATGTTGTTCCCAAACTTTATTTTTTGAGAACTCTTTTACTTTCTGAGATAAGACGTAAGAAAGTAGCCTATGTCCCCTTCCCCCGTCTCCTTGATGCAAGCTATTTATGTAACCACATTTCGTCAAAATCGCATTTGAAATTATCGTATGGTCTATGGAAACAATATATTAAAAAATGTAAATAAATCAATAAAGGTAGATAGGTAAGTATATTATTTTTATCTGGGCCCCATTATCCGTAACCGAAATGGATTTAAGCAAATATTTTATTCGTCGGTGGATGTTCTTCAGAATTTATTACCTATAAATCATTTTTTATCTCATTCTAAATGTAAGTCACAGGGGAGCACTTAGTAGTGTGTGACTCACTTACTTTAATTGATTACCTACTTGTTGTACCGCTGACAGACAAAATATCATCATAATTTTAATGTAGATAACGGGTAGGTACATACGTTTTATTTGTCGCACAAGTAAAGAGATCTCTTTCTTCATTCGTTCCTTCGTTTCTTCTCTCTTTACTTGTTTAAACTACCTACAGAACTGATTTTTTTTCGTACCTTTTTTATATTTCTTTGCCACAGATTCAATTCTAACTTCCTGGAGCAATTATTTCTTTTTGATTTTTTTATTGTTTTTATTTTTTGCTGTCTGTACTCATATCACTATTCTGATTATAAGCTTAGGACATTATTCATGTAATGCATCTTTGAGATGTCTCGTTGTTTTTTGTATGGATAGTAAGTAGGTACTTATTTGAAATTTAATATTTCAGATCGTATTTTAGCATGATAACAATCGTCTACTCCTAATAGTTAGCATTCCACATTTATTGAGTCTCTTTATTTTTCTGAATCATGATCCATCATCTCATGGTGGTCCCATGTAACCGGAGAGAAGCTTGTTCTTTGACATCCGTCGAAATGTCTGAAATCAAACCTGCAAACAAGAACAAAAGTTAGTATGGAGGCACTTTTCTAAAGTTTGCTTCATTGGCGGGTTTGGAGTGTTATGAAATGTATATTTGGCTGTACCTTTTTGTTTTTGTAACATCTCAACTGTTTACCTAAATTAGCAATAAAGAAATTTGTATTTGTATTTGTGTATAACGCACACTATACTAGGGCATCTTACGTTCATTACTCATGAGGGAAATGGGAACTGACCATGGTTGGTATGATTATTATCCACTAGTAAGGAATAACTTTCTTATGTGCCTCAACTTCTGCCAACGCAGCCCCACTTAGTTTAAAACACATTAGCTTATAAATTTTAAAAATGGTAGTATATATTATTATACTTACAGCAGGGCGATTGTCTAAAACCTGCATCAATCATTATTACAATCTCAATTGTTCTGATTGGCTGAATTTGTGCGATTCTTGTTGCAACAATGCATTGTAGCCAATAGTGAGCGAGCATTAACCAATCAGAGATGATTGCGATCGTGACATTGTAGCTGTCAAACAACCGCGGTAGGGCCATTGATCCTTCATTAAATATACCCTATATTTAATGAAGGATAATATATGATTGTCTCAACCGATAGATCATCACAAACGGGGGTGCAATGCAAGGATCATCACAGAACTTAAATCTTCCCTGTCTACTTGTGCCGCTCGTGTCCATTGCACAGCTCCTAGCAACTCACATGACATCATCTGGTCACCTAGTGGAAGGATCTGCCAACGATACTGCGCTTTCCGCTGTCGGGTCGTTATTCAAGCACCTTGTGACCCCGTCGCCTCTTAGCTGTTTGAACTATGTGCCCCGCCCAGCATTATACAATGTATCAAGTCGAACCAAATCACTGTTGTTATCTCGATGGCCTAGTAAGTAAATAGGAACACGATGTAATGTAAGTAGGTACCCTTACATTAAAAGGTCATGATTTTAAGTCCGGAGCAAACACCTTTTAGTTTATCTTAAATCTCTAGTACTTAGTTATGTTTACACTTTGCTATTGGTACCTTTAGACACATAATTATCTGGCGTCAGTAGATGTAATAGGCACTTGCAATAAATTAAATTATTTACCTATTGTACCTAGCTTATGTCATGGACGAGAATAGACCGGGATAGCAAACGTAGCACACAACTTTTCCTTTTCAAAAGAAGAAAATTTTAGACGAGATGACGGTCAACCTTCAAAACTGAGTGTTTCATAACCCATTCAATCACTGGATGCCCAATGGTTTCTTGCAGCTTGCCTGTCCAGTTTGGTGACGGGCGAGGAAGATGTTTAGGATGGGCAACGTGGAGAGGGAATGGCCCTCCCCACGAGCCCTAGCCCTCGGGAGGACCTGTGGATAATGGACACGGGGCGGTCCGTTGCTTACGGTGTGTTCGAGTTAGTTGGCGTGCTGTGGTTCCAGCATGCCTCTAACGGTGTTTGGGGCTAGCCGAGCAACGAGGCGTGTTGGTCCCTTGTGCTCCGTCGTTAGCGGTGGGATGGAACGTCTCTACTATTTTTTTCATATCCCAAATATATTTAAATGAGTAAATTATTTATTTATGCTTTCAGATTTAAAGAGGGATAGACAATTGTATTAAAAAATCTTAAATCTAAATCAATAATATAAATAATAGCATCAAGAGCGGGAGCCGCAGCAGAAACAGCTGAAAACGGCAAGCGGCGCAAGTATGCCTCTCTTATAGAGAGTTACATTTTTGTGCCGTTTGCCGTGGAGACCCTGGGGCCATGGAATCTTAGTGCAAAAAATTTTTTACGAGACATTTCACCGCGATTAATAGCCTCATCTGGTGACAGAAGGGCTGGCTCATTTTTTGCGCAACGGATCAGCCTGGCTGTTGAGCGCGGAAATGCAGCCAGTATTCTTGGCACCATTCCACGCGGTCATGATTTATATAGTAATTAGATAAGGCTAGCTTTAAGTTTTATTGTAATATTTAAAAAAAATCTAAATTAAAACTAAAAAAAATTAAATATATTTAGTACATACGTAAGTAACATACCTAATATTATAATAAATAATAATACTAATCTGTATCAGTATTTATTATAGGTAAGTTACACTTAGTTGCAGCAAATCTAGGCCATTTAATTAGAAGAAGGATACAAGTAATTCGAGCATAATATCGTCATGGTTCATAGAAGGTGAGGTAATTACACCTACTAGGTAGGTACCAGTTCATATGTTCGCGTGTTCATTGTACCTAAATATTACAAAATATAAACAGGTTATACTTAAATCAACACCCTATTAACGTTTTGCAGGTGCAGGTGAGTAAAATCTTCCTTCCTAACAGATACAGATATTTAAATTTTAAACTAATCATCCTGCTTTAGAATAGCGTTTTTCAATGTGTAGGTACTTACGGATTAAGAACCCGCGAGAGCCAGACCTTTGTTATTTTAAACCGAAAGTTTCTCTGCGTATTGTCACAAACACAAGGAAGAACGATCAGGGACTATGAAGTTCGGATCATGGGGGCATGGTCTCGCCTTCGCGGGCTCTCTCTCTATTATGTACTTAGGTACTAATAACAGAATCTGGTACTAACTAAGCAACTAACTAACTTAGCTCGCGGTCTAAATAGGTCAGTAGGCATTGTACCTAAACCTAGTAGAAGGTACAGTCCAGAAAATAATCTCGAGCATTTTCAAATATGAAAGAAAACTGTGAACGTTTTGGAGTTGTCGTCAGTAGGTAATAATTACTTACTAACGGTTTAAAAATTAAAATTATTGGCCCAGTTTTATAAAAATAATAAGTATTTCTGGTTTATTTTTGGTTAATTCCAGCAGAGACTGGATGAATCGGTAAAAGCACGACACTTAAAGTTAAAACCATTTTGGCTCGTTGCCAAAGTGTTTTAAAAATGCAGGAAATGTTTTAAGCGTAAGGGCCGGCAGTAGGACTAGCTAGAATCTTGCCAAGGCCTAATTCTACAATACTATTATAATTCATAGTAGCTGATCGTTCGTCCTTATGTTGGACACTATACGCAGATAAACTTTCAGCATTTATAACATAACGAAGGTCTGGCCCTAGTGGGCTTTTAGTCCATTACGTTTAGTTGTTACTTGGAAGGGAAAGGGGAATATTAGTAATGAATAATATGGCTAATATTCTTAAAAATAAAATATCAAGTTTTATATTTAAAACTACAATATATCTAGTAATACATTTTAACAGTAAATTATTATTACTACAATTATTATCTATCTAATTATACAGAAATAATATCTAAATAGATATTATTTCCGGCGTAATACATAATTCCTCTTTTCCGTTGAAAATCAGTTATTTTTTGTACATTTGAGGTTGATGCCTACCTAAATTAGAAGCACATGCTATCCAATATTCTAAATGACCCATACTTCCTCTCATTGGAAAATTTTAAGACTTGGGAAGACGCAAAGCGAAACTAAATGAGTCTCTGCCCCTAACCTAATTATTTATTAATATAGGAAAAATCGGTAAAGTGCGTGTCGGACTCGCAAGTGAAGGTTTCCGTACCATGGTACAAGAGTTAACACTTTCTAATTCTTTTAAAGTTTCATGGCGGCCATTTTGAAATTTTATTACTCACTAGCTGATGCCCGCGACTTCGTACGCGTGGATTTAGGTTTTTAAAGTCCCGTGGGTACTCTTTGATTTTCCGGGATAAAAAGTAGCCTATGTCCCTTTTCAGGTCTTAAACTATAGGTACATACCCATTACCCATGCAAAAAATCACGTCAGTCCGTTGCTCCGTTGCGACGTGATTGAAGGACAAACCAACAAACAAACACACTTTCACATTTATAATAGGGGTAGTGATTTGTAATTATAACGGCAATAGAAATACACATTCTGTAACAACTCTCTACCTATTGCGATTCGCGAGATACAGCCCGACAGCACAGACGGACGGACAACGGAGGCCTAGTAATCAGGTCCCGTTGGGACCTTCGGGTATGGCACTCTATCATATCAGCGTGTCACAGTAACAGGCCGATGCCGATGGTGCTCGACTTCAGCAGCGCAGTACACCAGCTTGATAATAATTTATCTGTGCCTCATTGGACTTGTTTCCGTCACGCGTTATGTATATCCAAACCTTTATAGATATTTTTAGAATATTGGTCCTGTAACTATTTAGGCAAATGGAACGGCTAAAATTTAAATAGATATCGCATTTGCATTTTACAGTTTAGACGTAATAAAAATGTAAATGAATGTGCATTGGTTGAATATTAAATACAGCAAAATAAAATAAAAATGCTTTAATTTGCCGGAAAACATGCATGTCGGTACACGCAAGTGTATGACTGATTTTTTTGTACTGCAGTGATAGAAGTTATTTATATTTTTTTAACTACGAATGTCATATGTTTATTCGTATTAAGATTCCATACTATCAAGTCTCAATAAGTACTTACATTGTAAATATAAACATTTGAAGCTCCGGGAACTCTTACGAACGTGCGCCGGAGCCTCTACCTATACTTATATATACCTACTTAATATTTAAATACTAATATTTTACATTAAAAAGTAGTTAAAAAGTCCTTTTATTACCTTTTAACGCCTAAGCCGCTAAACTAAGCTAAAACTTCAAGGTAAAACTGGATAGGCATCTTCTAGGCAAGCGTGTTTCAAGTTCCAAACTAGACCTCAATCACTGCTTTCAAGAAGGCATGATTGTTGTTAAGCGCAAGCCTATCTAGCAATTTAAAAAAACTTTTTGAGCGCTACCGTCCGGAGAGATTTTATAGAAACAGAACCAGATTAAAAAACTTTTACAAAAACCTAGCTTAGGATCATTCACATTACCGCAGAAGAGAAGGTAAGGAAAGCGTCAAGTTCCCCTCTATGCGCGACAAGGCACGCGAAGTTCTCGCGACTTCATGTCGCTTTACACCGTTGTTTGTTGTCGCCCTTACCAGCAATATAATCGGGTGGACCCATCTATAGTACGTGACAGGGCGATGTGGCAATCGAGGTATGAGGCGGCGGGATGTCCCGCACACCCTTAAGTCACCGGAGTTATCCCGCACTGGGTTAGCACAGGGGCTGTGCGAGGCGTCCCCACCCGATTTCCATCTCGACCTGTCGCGTAGACTAATCACCGTCTTAATCACCGTAGTAGACTTGTCACCGTATGTCGTATTTTTGCTGTTGATGGCAAGCGTCCGTTTTCTAATCATCCCATAACAGATAAATGAAGTGCACAACACCCTGTTTAATAGCTCCGTTAAATAGTTTCGTGCCCTTTTCTAGCAATAATAGTTCCGTATCCACCGAGATATCATCGGTTGTTTTATCAATCTCACAATTTAGACTAACTGCCGTACTCAGAGTCGCTTAATCGTTACTTAAGTTTAGTTAAAACGAGACAGAGCTATATCTCTCACATAAACCTGTCTCGTTTTAACTCAATCTTATGTATCTACCTAACGATTAGTGACTCTGAGTGCAGCTGTTAGTATTTTAATCTCTCGCGAAGTCGTGATACCAAAGATCCGGGCTTTGTAAATAGGTAGGGTAGGTATCGTAAGAACAGAAAAAATCAGGTAAAATAAAACTTCTAGTAAAATAGACTTAATATTATTTTATTTTCCTTCAAACATCAAATCTTCAAAATATTATTTTTAAACAAAAATAACTAACTGAAAATACGCCTTTTTTATTTATTATTATTAAATAGATAAATTATACTTAAACGTAGTACCTACTTACTAAACTAGAAAGAAAATGGCAAAACCTACATACTTCAAATATACTCAAGCACTCGAAGTTAGATTAATTTTAAATAAATATGTAGGTAAGTACTTAGATAATCATGGAATCATATATCATGAAAAATGTATTTTAATTTTCTTTCGTCGGAAAACCGATCGATACACAAATACGCAGAATATAGGAAAACTCTATAGACAAGAAGCTAATTACTGAAAAAAACCAATCAAAACCAGTATTTTAAAAATCTCTATCGATAATTGAAAAAAAATCTTGAAATATGGGCCATTTTAGAAATCGCCCGCACTCAGAAATCATTTCCTATCGACTGTATTGATTGAAAATGATCCACAATGCTGCGTATCCAATATGTTTGCACACTCACTGGGTTCCGCGCATCTAAGTATTACAGTATTCTATAACTGCTTCTTTTATCGCCTTTAGCACACTGACGCATTCGCACGCGGGTACCTAGCCTGCATGTCTCAAACATATTCCGCGTACACTACCTATGTTATGAATTATGATCGATCTACAGGACAGGCTGGCTAGCGTTCAGGAAGCTTTGAGACATCTTCTCGTCCAGAATTCCGTTGGGATGTTGGGGTCCCAAAGTGCTGCAATAGCGACCTCGCACCGGTGGACGGAAGACATTAGACTTGTCGCAGAGGGCCGCTGGATTCAGGCGGGCGCAAGACCGTGGCGTGTGGGAGGCCCTACAATAAACCTATGTCCAGCAGTGGACATCTATTGGTGGATGATGATGATGACAGGACAGAATTGCTGAACATTTTTACGATTGCTCCAACTCAAAGCAAAACCATGCATGCATTAATTATTGAAGTATATGCATATATTCATGGGTCGCGGTCGGTGTACGAATATAGTGGATAGGGACGCCATATGCTATGCTACTACAGTTCTTGCAATTCACGAAGGCTACTGAACTTTACTTGTGGTAACGTCGTTTACATGGTCATTGCGTAAGTGTGCGTGCATTTCGGACCAATCAGTCGCGAGCAAGCGCTGTCAAACGCACACTTTTAGTGTACCTTACGTCTATATATATAAAAGGAAAAGGTGACTGACTGACTGACTGACTGACTGACTGACTGACTGACTGATCTATCAACGCACAGCTCAAACTACTGGACGGATCACGCTGAAATTCGGCATGCAGATAGTTATTATAACGTAGGCGTCCGCTAAGAAAGGATTCTTCAAAATGCAACCCCTAAAGGGGTAAAATAGGGGTTTGAAATTTGTATTAAAGTCTGTCAGTTTTGAAGTGTCTATAAAGAAGTTATGTAGTTAATATTTTTGCAATTAGCAGTATGACATATTTTATTAAGCTCATGTTAAAATCTCATAGTTAAAGATCAAACCTAAGGGTGTAAAATAGGGGTTTAAAATTTGTGTAGTCCACGCGGACGAAGTCGCGGGCATAAGCTAGTATACCGATAAGCACAAGCATGAGTCAGTAGCCTTCATGAAATGCAAGAACTATAGGTACCAGTGGGTAAACTTATTCCACAGTAGCTTTGGATGTTTATTTCTTGGCCGTGGTGGCAGCAGCAGTTGTTGGAGCAGCGGTGGTCGCACCACCAGCTGTGGGAGGGACTGAAGTGGGGCCTCCAGCAGGGGGCATGCCACCAGGGGGAATGCCAACAGGGGGTATGCCACCATTGGGGCCGTTGGGGCCAGCGTCCAAGTTGAACGACCACATTCCGTTGTTGTTGGTCATGCTGAAGTTCATTCCATTTGCTGATGGCGCTGCAAAAAGGATAAAATCATAATATCATCATCATCATCATCATGATCAACCCATCGCCGGCTCACTACAGAGCACAGGTCTCCTTTGTGAGGAGGGTTGTGGCCATAGTCTACCACGCTAGCCAAGTGCGGATTGACAGACTTCAAATACCTTTGAGAGCATTATGCAGAACTCTCAAGCGTGCAGGTTTTATAAATGATGTATTCCAAGTGTAAAGCAAGTGATATTTAATTAATCACTTAAAACGCACATAACTACGAAAAGGTGCCCGCGATCAAACCCCTGACCTCCGATTAGGAGCGAGACGTCCTAACCACTAGGCTATCACAGCTAGCTATTATAATATACTAAGTACTATCTCACATGCGTTGCAATACCAATTTGCGCTGCACCTATATCACACGCTGATCGTAGGTAGGTACTATTAGAATCCTTCACTTCACTATTAGATATTATAATTACTGAATCGGTGCAAGAACCGTATTGGAAACAAACCGACAAGCTTTATCGATACTAATCCATACATCTTAATTCTAAAATATACAACAAAAAACTTCTGAAGTCGGTTATAAATGGTATTTTTTCCTAAAACCGTACTTAATATTATCTAAACTTCAAACATCATTGTTACTTATTTTCACGTTGTTACAGACGTTGTTCCAATAAACTAAAAGTCGACCATGAAAAACCAACAATAATGGAATTTTCTAGTTTAAAAACAATGTTGAAAACTGAATAAATATGTTATGGATAGACGCGGAAGCGTAAAATTCAGTTTGCCTAATTTGCATTTTTACTTATTTTTCTGCAAATTTAATCCAGAACAATACCTCTTATTTTATCTTTCAGACGAAGAGCTATGCAATATGCATTATTCATATTATTAACTAGTTATTGTTTGCAATTTCATCCGCAAGAACATAATAAAAAATTTATCGCCGGCTCACTACAGAGCACAGGTCTCCTTTGTGTGAAGGGTTTTGACCATAGTCTACCACGCTAGCCAAGTGCGGATTAGCAAACTTTATAAGTACACCTTTGAGAATAATAAAAATTACGGGGAACTCTCAGGCATGTTACCTGCATCCTCACGATGTTTTCCACCATTAAAGCAAGTGATAGGCATTTAATTGCTTACAACGCACATAAATGTACAATTCCGGGATGGGCTGCAGACCACAAACTGCAACCACAAACTGCATGCAACGCCACTCGTTCCTATAAATCTATGCAGTCTGTATGTCACCGCGCTCGGAATCAATTTTATACAGATTGATAGAAACCAGTGGAGTCGCTTGCAGTTTGCAGTTACAATTTGCGGTCTACAGCCCATCTCGGACTTGTACCTTAACTCTTTTCTCAGTGGGAACTTTCCGAACCGTTCGCGTTGGTAGTCACAGATGTAGCTCATACAAGAGACACTTGTTGCTCTACATGAAATATATAAAATTTTGGTTTTCAAAGCTAGAGTTAAGATACTTCATCATCATCATCATTCTCAACGGATAGACATCCACTGCTGGACATAGGTCTCTTGCAGGGACTTCCACACTCCATGGTATTGCGCTGTCTGAAACCAACGTCTTTCTGCGACTCGTTTGATGTCGTCTGTCCACCTATTGGGGGATCTTCTAACGCTACGCCTCCCGGTGCGAGGTCACCATTCTAGCACCTTGGGACCCCAACGTCTATCGGTTTATCTAACTATGTGTCCTGCCCATTGCCTTCAGCTTCGCAACCCGTTGTGATGTCGTGTCAGCCATGTCGTGATCTTTGATCTTTGATCATTGATAAGATACTTACGTAATCTCATATTAATATTCGAAGGGATCCCTTGACCTCGCCTCCTAGCTCCGGGTGGTCGTCGGGTACCGCAGACGCAAAGCCCGAACATGTCCCAGTCATCCTCATTGCTTGTGCTAGTGGTAGTGCTTACGTCATCGTCGTCATCGCAGAAGATGTCACAAAATAAGTCTGTTAAGAAAGGCTGGAAAATTCTTTTATTAGTTATTTTAAAATCAAAAACTAATTAGTTTGACATGCTATATAGATAAAATATGTACGTATATTTATATGTACTTATGTATGTTTACTACGTAATTTGTAAAACGCGTTTTCTAGGTGACAGCTTTCTTTAAACTTTTCCACATTTTCTCGCTATCTCTAGCGATTCTACTCCATTCATTGCTCTTCAACTATCGTCGCTCTATATTTTAAGCGGACTGCCTAGGCTGCGTTTTTTAGGGTTCCATACCTCAAAAGGAAAAAAGGAACCCTTATAGGGCCACTTTGATATTTTGCACGATAAATCAAAAACTATAATGCATAAAAATCTATTTTAGAATGTACAGTTGAAAATACCTAACTCATTATTTCTTCATGAACACATTTTAATTTTTTTTGTGATGTAACCACAAATTCACGGTTTTTGGATTTTTCCCCGTACATGTGCTATAAGACCTACCTACCTGTCAAATTTCATGATTCTAGGTCAAAAGGAAGTACTAACCCTATAGGTTTCTTGACAGACAGACAGACAGACAGACATACATACAGACAGACAACAAAGTGATCCTATAAGTGTTCAATTTTTCCTTTTGAGGTACGGAACCCTAAAAATGAAACGATCCAGTTTATGCGTTCACAGTTCACACTCAAGCTCAACCCTCACTACTAGGTATCCTCACACTTTCTTGGCGGAAGAGTAATTTTATTAGAAAGCTATTTTCAAAATAATTTGGTGTTACACTTCGAATTTTCAGTCTTTTCACTGTGAAAAGGACTGCATGACACTTAATTCCACTTTTAACTATGTAGGATCTAGGTATGTAGAAATGAGATTCCACTAATTGAAACTGAAACAAACCTTTCCAACAATAAGTTGCAATTGCACAAACAACACTAAAACGAACACGCACGATCGAAGCGAACCCATGTTGGTAATATTTTTCATAAAAACACTGCAATGGTTCCTCTCTAACTTATAAGTATGCTTTGCGCAAGATGCCTGAAATATTAATAGATGTTTACAGGCCAAAGAATAAATAGTGTTAAGTATATACATACTACAGGTAAATCATCTCTCATCATAGTCAGTCAGTACGTAAAAAGTTTCTGATCTTGTGCTATTTTCTTCACATCCTTATGAATGTGACTGGTGCGCTCCTTTACATTAGGTATCTTATTATTCACTCTGAGTGTTAGCGCAAATAATAGATGTCATGTCATTTGTAACGGGGGCTGAATTTTCATCACTGATTTAATTTTAAATTGATATCTTAATTTTGATAGATTTTATCTCAAAATCTTTCACAATATCAAAATTACGTGGCAATTGAAAAAAATTGTCCAAAATGAAATACATTTTATTCTTATTCTTTTATTCTTTGTGCCTTTCGAAGCGTCTGCTCTATTTCGTATTAATCTATGGCCTCTCCTTCATCGAGTTATGAAAATTCACATTTTACATAATATAAACAATTGTTTAACTTGTAATGGTCGTTAATTTAAGTTGGATATTGTTGTTTTGGACACGGTCAAGTTTGAATGTCACCGTGTACGTGTGTACTCAGGTGCGTGTCTACTTATTTTGCTACGGACACTAAGTGCCAGCATAATATTAATTATACCGTGGAATATGTGGAATGAAATACCTTCTTTTTTTATTCAGATACAAGTTAGCCCTTTGACTGCAATCTCACCTGGTGGTAAGTGATGATACAGTGATGGAAAGATGGAAGCGGGCTAACCTGGAAGTGTATGGTAGTTCTTATTAAACCCATACGGATACCCTTTTGATTTCTACATGGCATCGTACCGCAACGCTAAATCGCTTGGCGGCACGGCTTTTCCGGTAGGGTGTTAACTAGCCACGGGTTTAATCCTCCCACTTGACCAGACCAGAGGAAATTACAAAATTCAAAATTTCCGTGACCAACCACTGATAAGACCACAGCACTCACCACTGCGCCAGGGAGGTCGTCAAAACTTACCTGCATACTTTATCAGTTCTGTGAATTATTCAAATGCATTCGAAGGTTATGCAGGTTTTATGTTAATTTAAATAAGACTACTATTTAAATAGGTACCAAAACGAATTGCAATTTCAGCCGTTATTTGCGCACTGTCGATTAAATAACTTATTACCGGCTACCGCTGAAGAGTTTACCCTCTTTTAAAACAGATCAATTTTATTGTTAAACATCTTCCTAACTCTACCAATGACTCTCAGTCTATCTCACTAGCATGATTGTGTACATTTTTCAGCTTGACATCCTGAAATTCTTGAGGTTTTTTGGCTGTTGCACATTCCTCATCTAAGATACTGAACTAATAGAGAGAGAAGTAAGAAGAGAACTATTTGTACGGTAGCTTACGCACTACATCCGACTTCCGTCATCCGAGTTCTCTCCGTCATCCATGGAAATATCTCGGATGTGCCTCAGAGTCAAATCGGATATATTATGACGTAGATTTCTCAAAGATGTCCAGTCCACTGAATAGCTTGAATTTGGAGCAGAGATCGGATAAGTGCGTAAGCGATATCGGAGTTCGGTCCTAGTTTTTTATATCCGTATTTTCACGGACTCAGATCGGATGAGTGCATAGCCACTCTTAGAGGGTAAAATAGGAGTTCGGTGTAGTCCACGTGGACGAAGTCGGTCAAATAAATGTGGTCAAATTAATGGCACAATAAATTTTATTTCGACAAAAAAATTATAAAAACACGTTAGATTTTGAATCAATATCCATAGCCGATTTTGTAGGTGACGCCAGGTTTCCTTGGAATCTTGCTGCCAACCTCGACCAGTATGGGGGAATAGTCTGCCTTGGCTGGCTTATCCGTACAGTTGTTGTGGGGGATCTGGAACACGTATTTGACGTCTACGTCGTACCTGGAGGAATGAGAAATATTAAGAGAATTATTTTTATTTTATTCCCATACAACTACAGTCCGTGACAGGTCGAGATGGCAATCGGGGTATGAGGCGGGGGGATGCCCCGTTCCGGGTTAGCGCGGGGGCTGTGCGGGTATCAGGGTTTCCCCACCCCGATTTCCATGTCGACCTGTCGCGTACTATAGATTCCTGACTACGATCCAGCCTGATAGGGCCCACTACTGAGCATGAGTTTCCTCTCAGAATGAGAAGGGTTCGGGTCATAGTCCGCCACGCTAGCCAAGTACGGATTGCAAACTTGACACACCTTTGAGAACATTATGGACAGAGAAATTTCAGACATGCAGGTTTCCTCAAGGTGTTTTTCTCACTACTTTGTTCCAGTCTCTCCTTTTAGAATTAGTTGAGTTTAGGCTACAGTCCACTACGCTGGATTGACAGGCACATGGAGAACTCTCAGGCATGCAAGTTTTCTCACGATGTTCGTTTGCACTCCATAAAGTGGATGGGATACAACAATAATTTAGTAAAATCATATATTTTGACCGTGGCACTGTCAAAAGCCATAATTTGGCTTTATAAAAAATATGAATTTCTATACGACATTATGTTGGACGTCTACAAGAAGCAGTTTGAGAGTACGGCTTTGCGTTTGCTGGGAGGCTCGATTTAAAAATGATTGCTCTAATTTTGAAATGTTTGAAATGTTTTTTTTCTTATCCAAGCACATGCTTCAGGCTTAATTTAGGCTTATTGTATAGCTATTACTAGCCTACGGGAATCCATTATATAACATGTTACGAATGATGATAAACTATAATTTATAACATTAGGAACGTGAGAAGTTTTTATAAGCAAATAGTGCCCTAGACGATATTGACAAGGCTAAAAAAATCCTAAAATAACTCACATTATTTTATGTAGGCATAAGCCAAGTGCCACATCAATAAACTTGGATTCTTGGGATAAGCTTACTCAAACCTTTCCATTCCTTTTTTCTCATCGCCATAACTTTGCTCCCCAGAATTTATTTAAGTAGGTAAGTTATATTTTTTTTATTCCAATACAAGTTAACCCTTGACTGCGATCCCACCTTGTTAGTACTTAATTAGTAATCACGTGTTAGTTTTGCTTTACCTGGGAAGTTTATCTCTTAAATAGGCCATCACATTCTTGGGTAGACTTGTGGTCCGTGAGAGTACGAAGGCGCTGAGATATCTGGCCCCTTCTCTCTGTTCAGCGCAATGCAGCAACAGCATCCAGGTCTTGTACTCCGTGTCCAGGACATAGGTGTTGTATATTCCGTCATCTATACAAATAACTTATTTTATCCAAATATTCACATTACATGTTATCAAATTCTTCACAGATCAGTGGTTTTCTTTCTGTGGGGCGGATTTTTCGCCAAATACTTACATATCTAATGTTTTGTATAGGAAATGTTTCCCGGCTTAGAAATTTCATAGATATCTGAAGTCCATATTTTCAGTAAACCATTCAGACACGAGGTGGGCACAAGGAAGGAGGTTAAGGAAAAGTCACCTATTAAATGACAATATTCAACAGAATGGTAGGTATTGTAAATTGATATCGATTATATTTTCATTGGGAAATCGCAGAAATCCGAAACTTTTAAAGAAACTCATGTATCCTTGTTACCTCATATTGCTGTTGGAATGGCACACCTAATGCAATTACCTATTAGATAACGTTAATTGTGCATTCTAATGCGCAATTATTATTGAATTATTCAGGCAGGTATATATTAGGTAGGATAAACATACTGTATGGTAATACTTATCGTACCTAATATAAAAAAAAGTTATAAGTATACAAAGTCCTATACAAAACGGAAACGCATTTAACTCAATTTAATTTTTAATTGGTACGTAAAGTGGGCAAGCCAACAACGTTTTGCCCAACAATTATTAACGTATTAATAAACATTAATTACAATTAAGACAATAAGTACAGTACGCGCCAGAAAATAATGTACATTGGTCTTAAGAATGACATTTCGGCTTTATAGAGCGTTGTCTCTGTCACTCATACACATAATATGACGTTTTGTCGGTCTCAACGACAGAGACAATGCTCTACAAATCCGCTATCGCCTTCTAAAGGTCGATGTACATTATTTTCTACCGCATACTGTAAGTAAGTACCTACCCTGTGCTGAAGAAGCTGTGATAGCCTAGTGGTAAGGACAGCTGCCTCTCTAATCAGGTTCGATCCCGGGCACGCACCTCTAGCTTTTTGGAGTTATGTGCGTTTTTAAGTAATTAAAATATCACTTGCTTTAACGGTGAAGGAAAACATCGCGAGGAAACTTGCATGTCTAAGAGTTCTCCTTAATGTTCTCAAAGGTGTGTGAAGTCTGCCAATCCGCACTTGGCCAAAACTCTTTTCACTCTTATGGTGAGATTTCAAGAGCGCACTTTGACTTGAGCGGACAAGACAGATTTAAAACAAGACAGAGCTATATCTCTCACATAAATCTGTCTTGTTTTAAATCAATCTAAAGTCTGAGCAAAGTCAAAGTGCACTCTATAGATCTCAGCCTTAATGAATTTAAAAGTGAGCACACGAATCAGAAGATTTTCAACTTACAAGTAATTTCAGAGTGCGTCCAATGAGCAGGTTCATTCATATCGATTTTCCAGGTTATATTCCCCAAGAGGTTTTCATCCAATGGGTCGTCGGCGAAGCGGTAGGTAAAGTTCATGGTCACACCCGGAGTCCATTCGATAGTGCCATCTGAAAATATAAAATTCTATTCAATTGTTGATTTAGATACCACACTGTCTTCCAGGCTCATGAAGTTAAGTAATTGTTCTATAATATAAACAAGAATAATTAATTAAGTTTAGTTTATTTAGTAAACATATAATATTTTGACTCCTGGTCAATATTTTGATCAACCTTGGTCTCCTCAGGATCAGGCTTGCAGCTAATACCTGTAGTATGTGACAGGTCGAGATGGCAATCAGGGTGGGGACGCCCCGGTGCGGGCGAGCGTGGGCTCTGTGCGGTTGTGAGGGGCGTCCCCTCGCCTCATACCCCGATTGCCATCTAGACTGGAGAATAGTGCCAGCCGCACTGAAACTTAGGTATTGTTGTTTACTACATAAGGTAGTTAGATACAGGATAGACCGTATTAATTTTTTAAATTCTTTCAGATTAGAGCAATTTACCTATAATGTAACATTAGCAATTATTATCACCAGGTTCTCTTGGTGGAACTAGCCTATCCCTCATTGAAACGTACTATACCAGGTACCTACCAGTGGCGTGCATAGGGTTTAAAGCCCGGGTAAGCAGTCGTCAGGTAAGCAAGTCAAAGGATATAATGAGCATTGAGTAATTTCAACCGAGTTAACTATTTCTTGGGTAAGCAGCGCTTTTATGCCTCTATGAGTTGCACGCCACTGGTACCTACTTAGGTACAGTACGCGGCAGAAAATAATGTAGGTACATCGGCCTTTAGAATGACATTTCGGCTTTGTAGAGCGTTGTCTCTGTCACTCATACCTATATGACGTTTTGTCGGTCTCAACGACAGAGATAATGCTCTGCAAATCCGCTATTTCCTTCTAAAGATCGATGTACATTATTGCTGCGTACCTACCTACTGTATTTGCTATCTTGCCCATTCAAGTTGTGTTGTGCTAAGTAAATCCTTAATGCCTACCTTCAGCTTGCACATGGTCATCTTCTGTAAACACTGCTCTCATGCAGCTATAAGAAAGCGCTTCTTCTTCACTTGCATAGTATTCTACTACGAACCAGCTTCCTAGCATCTGCAAAGAGAATATTTTTTCCTGATAAAATATCAATAGCTATAACACATTACGGAGATTTTGCTTCTAAAGTAAAATGTTATTTATTTTGTTTGCTTTTTGAAATCCAACTCTCGGATAAAGCCGAGTATCGATAGCTCAACGGTTAAAGGAGCGGACTGAAAACCGAAAGGTCGGCGGTTCAAACCCCACCCTTTGCACTATTATCGTAGCTACTCCTAGCACAAGCTTTACGCTTAATTGGAGGGCAAATTGGAATATTAGTCAGCATGATAAACTTGGCTAATAGGTATTCTTTAAAAAAATCTCTTTTGAACATTATAATATTTGAGTTTTCATTGTAGTTAGGTGATGTAGATTTTAATCATAAAGAAACGGCAAGTTGAAGCCTCAATAGCTCTACGGTTACAGGAGCGGACTGAAATCCAAAAGATCGGCGGTTCATCAAACCCCACTCGTTGCACTATTGTTGTACCTATTTCTAGCATAAGGTATGCGCTTAGTTGGAGGGGAAAGGGGAATGTTTAAAAAACATTTAAGAAAAAAGAATGAGGATTTCAAAGGCGTCCAAGCCCCGCTCAAATATAACTGTTGAAGTAACTAAGATAAATCAGAAATTTCGGAATAACATCATGATATAATGACACCTCCAAATAATAATATCAGATTAACATATTTTTCAGTGTTTTCTTTTTGAAAGTCTGTACCTACATTTCCTTAGTTCTGTTTCAATAGAGCCATTAGAAAATCATCCCAACAACAGAGTGGCTTAATTCTGTTATAGTACAATTTCTAAACTAAACTGAATCGACATTCTGCCTCGTGGACCAGGATAGCACTAGATTTTGACCTATCAATTTAGTTCAGTTTTATTTTATATTGTGGCTGAAGGGTTGATGTAATGAAGAACCAGCTACATATAATGATGTTTATTTTACACTTTACAATTGATATGTTATGTACAATACAGACAGGCTCGCGAGCTTTATATAATACAATGGTTGAAGATGTTGACGTGACGAGCGGATGATAGGGAATGTGGAATCTCGTAACGTGCGTGACCAGGAGGATTCTCTACTGCGTTCCAAATTTGAATATTGTTGTGTGGCAGCTGCGAAGTTTTCCTAATAGCTGCCAGCCAAGTAACGGTAGAGGTTGCACCTCTACAATATTTAAGTTATATTGAAAATTAGAATAAAACTTAAAATTAGCAAATTAGCGTTATATAATAATTACTATACAAATCCAAAGTCATTGTACAAATCATGCCCGCGTGGAATGGTGCCAAGAATACTGGCTGTATTTCCGCACTGGACAACCAGGCTGATCCGTTGCGCAAAAAATGAGCCAGCCCTTTTGTCACCAGATGAGGCTATTCATCGCCTCGCGGTGAAATGTCTCATAATTTTTTTTAGCAAGAAGAGTTTGGTTTATATATTTTGTACAATAGAACTACCTAGTAAGAATATCATCAAAGTGAGAGCAGGCAATACTAGAAGTTGATTCAAACATGTTTTTTTACCCTGAATTTGGAACAATGCAAATCTAACCTGTGGCCCTACCGCGGTTGTTTGACAGCTATACAATGTCACGATCGCAATCACCTCTGATTGGTAATTGCTCGCTCACTATTGGCCACAATGCATTGTTGCAACAAGAATCGCACAAATTCAGCCAATCAGAACAATTGAGATTGTAATAATGATTGATGCAGGTTTTAGACAATCGCCCTACAGGACAGTCTTAAGTTGACGTTTCAATAAGTTTCTGGTTTCAATGCATTCATTTGCATAAAATATAGTTATGCAACCTTTTGCTGAGCAAAATAGTCTTGTAACAATAGCTCTTAATGTTACAGCCGTAAAGGTTATTATGACATTAAATGTAATCCTTTTATGTCACAGTGGAGGTATCATTTTACTTTCTAATGAAAGGATTATACTAAGCTGTCAGGCTATTGCGCAAATTAAATTATAGTTGTAAGCTCATAACTTGTAAGGTGATAGAATTATACACACACACACACACATATACACACACACACGCACACACAATATTGTTACTAAAATAGCCTAATTTAAATTTGTACTCCAATATTAATCGATGGATCCAAGGGAAGGCCGCGGCGCCCGTAACACAGGTAACCTAACCTACGGTAGGTTAGGTTAGCACGGACGCCAAAGCACTCCTTTGTGTTCTCATATTTTTATTGTTTCTACCTTTTTTATGTGTACTTGTTTTAAGGAGTCTTTGTCTTGTACAACATTTTTGAATAAATAAATTTGAATCTATGGTAGGTATAAAAAAAATAAAAAAATTGTGTTCTAAAGTGTGGTACCTACCTATTTACATTATTATATTTTTTGTATCTTGAGTAGTGACTCGTACGTACTCGATGACGTACGATGATGATGATGATCTCACAAATTAAAGATCCTCGCAGTAGTAGTAAGTAGGTAACTGACGACAGTATAGATTTTTTTTGCCGGCAAGCTTTCATTGTCGCACTATAAAGTTTTCAGCACTGTTCACGACAGTTCTAACAGTCCAACAGCCGCCAAGGGATTTTTTTTCTGATTAATAACAGGCTGAATTTCGTTGAAATGAAAAAATTGTAACCGTAAAATGGACAACTTCTAAGCGTAGGACTGGGAAAACGTGCCACTAAATTTGTAGGACTATTTGGCCATTTCATTGTAGGTACAAGTATTTACTAAGCTGCATACAAAAATCAGCTGGTTATTCATAATTTTTATGACCACGTTATTGTGACATATTTGTGAAATAATTATCTACCTACTATTTAAAAATTCATATTGTGACTGCCTTTAACAAATTGTAAAAAGCTATGTGTAACTTTCGTTGAATATTTTGCAAACACAAATCAACTTTAACTATCGACGGTATTTGCATAAAGCATGTCGTTAAATATAAATTAGCTGATCAAGTGATCTCAAACTATGCTAATGTGATGTACCGTTACTAGGTATTTACTAATAGCGATAGATATGGGGGTACGACACCTTTGTTTTTCTAAATATATAAAAGGAAAAGTGACTGACTGACAGACTGATCTATCAACGCACAATTCAAACAACTGGATGCATCGGGCTGAAATTTGGCATGCAGATAGTTATTATGACGAGAGCATCCGCTACGAAAGGATTTTCGAAAATTCAACCCCTAAGGGAGCATCAATAAATAATTGGAACCTCGGTAATTAATACGGATAGTATTAGGAAACTAAAGTTATATGCATTAAAAATAATAAAAAATACCATTGGTAAGATATTTCATAACTAGGAGGTATAGGTTAAACTGGTAAAATCTAGAAATTATAAAAAGTTAAATAAAAAAAATAAGAAAAAAAAGAGTACCTAAGAAAAATTTAATGACCTATGTGTTAATCCAGGGTATAATCTATCTCCATTCAGCCAAATCCGTCCAGTAGTTTATGCGAGATTGAGTAACAAACATCCAAACCTCCAAACATCCACACTTTCACATTTATAATATTATTAGGATTAGGATTATGTAGATATGCCGTACGACAATAATCGGAAGGTTAGATTTGAACGTTGACCCCACCTCCTACTGATCTTTACGATTTCAATAGGTAAGTATATTGAAATGATTGTCAAGACAGCATTATTAATTTAGATAGGTATTTCCTGATCTGGTGTTAGCTGTTAGTTATTTATTAGCCATAACTTTTCATCTTAAAATTTGCATTCCGGGTTTCAAAAAGCGCACCGCGCGCCGCCCCCCACAGCAAGACTACAAAATTAACTTTTATAAATCGATCACAAAGATTTATAGCCCCTACAACTCTTCTAATCGCGACATAATAGGTAGGCCAAGTCTAAATGTTTTGATAGAGTCTAGTCTAGCTATCAAATAAATTGTGTAAAAATTGGATAAGAATGAATGTATTTTGTAAGGTGGGGTTCTGTAATTTAATTATGTAGGTAGGTACACTTTGATGCATAAATGCAACTCCAAAAAAGTATTAGTGTCAATGCAGTGCATACTGATTACTGATGTACTTCGTTAACATTGTTAAGATTATACTTTATGACATCCATGACCACAACATCATCACCATCATCATGATCAACCCATCACCGGCTCACTACAGAGCACGGGTCTCCTCTCAGAGTTAGAAGGGTTTTTTTTCCATACTCTACCACGCTGGCCATGTGCGTGCACTTCACACACCTTTGAGATCTCCAGCTCCAGCTCTTAAAGGTGTGTGAAGCCCCCTCGGAGAACTCTCAGGCATGCAGGTTTTCTCACGATGTTTTCCTTCACCGTTAAAGAAAGTGATATTTAATTAATTAAAACGCACATAACTCCGAAAAGTTAGAGGTGCGTGCCCGGGATAGAACCCCCGACCTCCGATTAGAAGGCGGACATCCTAACCATTAGCCTATCACAGCTTACCTACATAGAGGACGTTGATTCTAACCAACTTCTTGTTAGCTTGACAATTATTATTGTTTTACCTACGCACTACGCACTACGCACTACGCAGAGGGTTGCAGACATTACGGGTTACGCATAGTGGTCAAAATCACACTTCACACTAATATTATTTAATATAATATTATAAAGGCAAAAGTTTGTATGTGTGTGTGTGTGTATGTTTGTTACTCCTTCACGCAAAAACTACTGAACGGATTTGGCTCAAAATTTGGAATGAGCATAGATTATACTCTGAATTAATACATAGGCTACTTTTTACCCCGGAAAAGTGTTCCCACGGGATTTTGAAAACCTAAATCCACGCGGACGAAGTCGCGGGCATCAGGTAGTACTTGATAAACTGATTATTTTGATCTAATTCTTATTCTTATACAGCAATCTACTACCTATCTAGTACCTACACAAAGCCACTCACGAAAAAAGGCCACAAAAGATTATGTGCTTTATTTCTATCTAACTTTCAGTACGGATCGCTGCAAAGATTTCTCTGAAGATATCTACCTAGATACAGATAGGCATTTAACATCTTTCTAGAATTTTTGAAAGCCTAGCCGGTTTTTTATGGGCTCTTAATTAAGATGTGTTTTACATATTTTCGTAATTTATAGGTCTACAAATTATAAAAAGAGAAACGGCCTTTGGGTGCACTAAATTCTCTTTGGCTGATTTATTTATTACATATATTGGTAGTCTTTGCTAACTGTACTGACTACAGTGTACCTATTGCAAGCAGGGCATCGAATATTTATGAAACACAAAATGCTAAGAAATCATGCAGATTTAAATATAAATTCTGAAGACAGAGAATTGATGGGGTAAAAAAACATATTGTGTTTTAATTCGTTTTTATCGACCTAAGATGAATGTACTAAAGTTGTAGTGTATAGATCCATATAGACCTAAATAATTGGATTTTACAGGGCATCGTACTGAAACGCTTAAGTCTGACGCATACCTATACGGAAGCCGAAGTAGAGTCGTATTTTTTAATAGCAACTTAAAGTTTAAACTCAGCTTTATTTACTTTGATATACGGTTCACCTTGGTCTCATGAACACAAAATACGGAGGCGTGTCTCTATGTCAAAGGAAATAAGGCATACCCAAAAGACGCGGCCCCTTGACTCTACTCTACTCTGCAGGTTTGCGTTGCGCCTAAGAAGCATTTTCAGCCTTTATCAGGTAGAGCGTAAACTGCAAAAACTGAATAGGTCTTCTTAATTGTTACAAAGCTGTTGTATGAACTGCATTGTAAGTAAGTATTATAATTTGTAATACACAAAAATTGTAATAAATAGGTATATATAAAACTCATTTGAAATCATTCGGTGCGTAGGCGCCGGATGCATGCTTGATAACGATTGTAACTTTTATTTTACTTACGCACATAAATATTGATAAGTAATTAGATATATTACGAGATATATATTATGCGTTACGTTACACCTATAACTTTTTGATACATAATTTGCGTAAGTAAGTAGTAAGCTAAGATAATCCATTGCACATATTAAATTTGGCAATGTACCGTAGGTCCACAAACTACTTTATCTAACTCTACAGCAATTTGAAGTCGACTAAGTATATGTAGACTTGTCACTTGAGACTTTAACCTATTGATGTTGACAGCAAAAATATTCCATAATCCATTGTTATCTTTTCCAGAATTTTCTAAGCATTTTATTTCCTCCTACGTACAGGAACATTAATTTCGATAATGTTCCATCACTCCCTGAAGTTATAAGTAGCTACGAGTATATTTTTTATGTACTCACTGACAAATCTTTAAGCCTAGGATCAGCTGTGGCTTTCTGCAGCCGTTACGATGTCACTTAGAAACCGATTACAGGTATGTTTAAAAGTAAAAGGGCTGACTCATTTTTTGCGAAATGGATCAGCCTGGCTGTCTAACGCAGAAATGCAGCCAGTATTCTTGGCACCATTCCACGCGGCCATGATTTGTATACCTAGTAATTAAATAAGGCTTAGCTTTAAGTTTTGTTTCATTAAATAAAAAGTAAGATAAATGTAATATTTTCATTAAAAAAAAAAGTAAGATATTCTTTATTGTACACCATAGCAGAAACACTAGAAATAGGTATAATATATGGGTATGACATGGAAACTGCTCCATCCCTTCCAAAGTAGCCGCTTCCTTCTAACACTGTTACGTAGGTTCCCCCAAGTAAGATCGCAGTCAAAGGGTAACTTTTCATTACATATCCTACCTTTTTTTTCATAGTAGGGGAAAATCCACATGGACATAGTGCCTGACTCCTACCGACTAAAAACCCCTCCTTTCTCCTAGCAATAACCTTGTTGGCCTACCATTACTGCCACGGTCTGGCTCTTCTTCCTTCTCTTTCATCTTTCTCCTCTTACATATCCTACCTGCGACAAATCAAAATGCGGAACCGCTCGGACTTCTGGACATTTCCTGTTATTTACAATTCTGCTCGAAACCACATTTGCAGTCACTAACATCACCAAAAAATAAATTACACTTGACATTTTTTAATAAACAAAACTTTTTATTGGTTAACTTTTGAAAGAAACGTTAAATTTTAAATGTTTATTTGTTTTAGTTGCAAAATGGTATAAACAACTTTTTTTAAGTAAAAAAAATCTTTGTCACGGACGTTGACGTAAGCGTATTATTCATTCGAACGGTTATAGTGGACTAACAAAAGGGAATTCTTATCATTTAGTATGGGACATTAGTTAATGGCAGCCGGGACGCGTTCAGAATTCCATTATCAGCTACCTACTCTGACTCACATTAATTTGTTTTGATACCGATTTGGTTGTCGGTTTAATATTATAGTATTGTAGTGGTTAATGATCTAATAGTAGTTTATAGTTCACTCTGGTAGCTCTATGTGGTTCATTCGCTTGTGGTGTTGCTGCAATGATACAAACAGTTTTTTGCCCTCTAAGTGTACCTGCCCACTGAAGTTAAGTGGAGCGGGGGAGGATTCGACTCGGCACGGCGAGCCTAGTAGACGGCAGCCTTTATGCATAAAAATCAGATTGATAGATGACGCGTTGATTGGTTAAGTATGTCATCTTTGTGTAATGTATATTGTGTACTAAGGTCTCTGCTCCACTCTATTTCAGTAGATAGGCATCCTAAGCCTCATAGCACAAAGCGACAGAGATGCGCGAAGCGAAGATGCATTTTTCCTACAATGTTTCAAAGTAAACTGATCTTTGAATCCACTACACTTTCATTTTATTTTTCACGTAGATAAGTAGGTACCTACTTATACATTAAAATCTGTGCTTTGAGCACTCCTTTGCTAACTTTAGATTTCTATGTTTATTTAGTTAGTGTAGGCTAGTTACGAGAGGAAACTGGATTGAAAATTAGGTACCTATCTATTTTTTTTAAATGTCATTAGGTAAACTACATAGTACCTACCTAACTAGTACCTATGTACTCAGATATTATTTCTAACCACATACAAGCTCTTACGTTTCACCCCTATTTCTTAACTATTGAGTTACCAGCGTCGTTGGCATGAAGTATAAAACTAAAAAAAAACATTGGTCGATTTTATTTATTTCCTGCTTTGCTAAGTAGGTCTAAGACTTTGGTGTCAACCATTTGTGATTCCTTTCCAAAGGTCAGACAACAAAACAATATCAAACACATCGATAACACAAGACTAATAAGAATATTATTTTAGTTGCTAAAGTTTGTGTAGTCCACGCGGATGAAGTCGCAGGCATAAGGTAGTAAAATATAAAATAATTTAAATACCTAAATAGGCTTACCCATAATAATAATTTACAAAGCGTGTCTAATTTATTTATTTGAGCCAGAACACGTGTGATCGCAGACTGGTTCTGAATGTAAGTATCAGCAAAATTCGTGTCATTTACAACTAGTTTTAGTAACCCACATACGAAATGTAGGTAAAAAATGTTGGGGGTCTTAGAAATTGTTAGGTTTGCTTTGCGAACGTTATAGATATTTACTTAATATTATGTCTGGGTCAGGTAGTAGATAATCGGATTCGTTTCAGAATATTGTTTTGTTTGCAGAAAACTGGTTGGATCAAATTAACATCTAAAATCTTTTATACACATCTAAATATAGGTACCTACTTAATATCTTTCATTGTCATAACTCACAATAAAAATATAAATATTCTTCGGTCCATATCCATAACCCATACCCAGGTACCTACTTAGTGTACTAAAGCAATTTTTCACGGCAAAAGTGCAGTCAAAAGTTTACCTATGCCAGAATATTTTTTTGTGGAATTTTAACATCTTCTTCTCTTGCCACTATACAATAACAAGTTGGAGGTTGGCTGGTATTTCGTTATAAAAATGAAAAATAAAATTTCTTCTTTTTTTCTTCAACTTCGAAATAAAAAGGATACCTACTTATTCGTAGTTTCGTCATGTCTCTTATTGTTAGTCATGTCATAGCTGTGTTAGAAACTAATAAAAAGCTATTTATTCTTTATGTTCAAAAATATAAAACTTTATCTAATATAATTAAGAACTATCTCACGTCTACGTCAGAGAGAAAACTCTTAATTTCATCTCCTGCTTCTAAATCGTCGTAAAAAATTCACCGCAACGCCCGGGGGCTATTTGCTCACTAGATTTCTTAAAAGAACTAAATTCCGACAGCCGAGGAATGTCAACTTATCGGTTCCATCTTCAACTTATATCAAAGAAAGTGTTTTTACTTTTGCCCGTGTTATAGTGGACCGCACAAGTTGATTGTTCCACTTCATTCTGAACCGTATTGTTTGGGTAATAGAGTTCAAAAATTTTGTAATATTTTTATGGTCTGCCATAGATACACATTATCCAAGAAATGTAGTTGCACACTCTTAAAATAATTAATCTTTAACAATTCTATGTTGAGTTCGAAATAAGCGTGGCAAATGTTTTATTTAGGACTCGGATATCTTGCCATTTCTTATTTTCTGTAAGCTGGCTTATAAACTTTAATAAGAGCGTACAATTCTATGATTTTTATCTCATCGGCTTAAAATAAGATCCTGATAAAATACTCATCGTTAAAATAAAAAATTATAAAAATTTAAGTTCGTACCTATTTAATTTTAATTTTAAGTAATTAAACATCATTTGCTTTAACGGTGAAGGAAAACATCGTGAGGAAACCTGCATGCCTGAGAGTTCTCCACAATGTTCTCAAAGGTGTGTGAAGTCTACCAATCCGCACATGGCCAGCGTGGTAGACTATGGCCAAACCCCTTTTCTCTGAGAGGAGACCCGTGCTCTGTAGTGAGCCGGCACTGGGTTGATCATGATGATGATGAAGTATTTCATGTAAACCAACTTATGACACTTATCATCTTCATATCAGCTTACGGACATCCACTGTCGAACATAGGCCTTCCCTAGTAACCGCCACCACACCCTGTCCTCCGCCTTCCACATCCAGCCACTTGATGGCACTTAATTATTAGCAGCTCAAAATTTTACTATGCATTTGGAAAGCCGATTCGACTGAAAAGAAAATTATTTTTTTCTCAGTCGAATCTGTTTTCTAGATATTATCTGTTTATTAGAGATAATTATGATCTCTAAAGTATATCTACACCACACTATCAAAGTAGTACAACTAAACAGTACAACGAATGGAATTTGCATTTTTTTTGTAAATTTCAAGAACAGACACACTTTATGAAATGTACAGAGGTGTATCTTTGGATTTTTTTCAGGATTTATATCAATGTGCTATGAACTCATTTTCACCGATTTTGTTTTTGTCCTTATCTTATGGCGGTCAGGGGATCGCCTTTATTATTCACGTCACTGCATTTGTTTGTACGAGCGTACATTGTGAACGTAGAGCCGCCATTGGTAGAAATGGCAATGGACAAAACAGTACCCAACTATAACTTACAAACGGTATGTCGTACTTTTTGTGAAACTTTATCAATAATTCAAAATACTTTTCTATGTAGCAGCGTGGCTATGCTACCATTTTGAGGGGCACCTTTGGACCAGGGATAGACTTTTTGACGACGTTGTTACCGAACCGAATAATAATACATACTTAATATTATAAATGCGAAAGTGTGTCTGTCTGTCTGTCTGTAAGCGCTGAACTATACGCCCGGCGCCGCCCTGTCCGAATGTTCGGTGCGTTTGGTGTGTCACGCCAACCAAATACAACTACCGATAGTTCAGTCTCTGAAGTATCGGCGTCGTACGTTCAGCAGGTGTGTCGCTACCCTAAGGCCAAGCGCGGATGACGTGCCCCCTCAAACCCCGGTTGCCATTTCGACCTGTCTGGGACTATAGTGAGGAAAACAGTTTATTGATTGCTCTACAAAGTGGCTAATTTAGTAACACGTTAATAGTTGATACTGACAGATTAACGAGCTAATGTGCATGTAATTACTAATCAAGTATCGCCCTTGGCTTACAGTTCTTATGACAGGCCAATAGTATAATAATCTGGTTGCCGCTGCATGGTATATTAGTGCTGAGGAAAGTTATCATTTTCCTTGGTTAGTATGTGACAGGTTTATATTTCCTCTGGTGCTGCAAATGTTCATGGGCGGCGGTAATCACTTAACATCAGGTGACCCGCCTGCTCGCTTGCTCGCTATATCTATTTAAAAAAACAAAAAAAAAAAAATATTCTGATAGGTAGGTATAGTCCGCGACGGGTTGAGATGAAAAGGCACTCCAGGGTTGCGATCACAGATATGTCCAGATATGCAACTAGCGTGGCCCCCTCAGTCCCTTTCGCTCAAGCAGAGGACGTACTTACTTGTGAAATGTTATTCCGTCTATTTAACGTTCGCTTCAGCTATTGTAGCCTAGTATACTTACTGCAACCCACCATTGCACAATAACTTCAAAAACAAAAAACAACAAAACGAATCGATTATTTATTTACAATACTTGAGTCAACATAACCTCACTTCACGTTGTTTGCCAAAACCTCACGTACAAATACATTTGGACAAACAAAAAAAAGTGGCCACGGTGATAAGGACAAAACATAATCATTTTGTCACGTTCTAATAAGAGCTTTAATGCATTTAGCTATCTCGCTCTAACAGTAAGTGTCACAATAGGGCTACTTCTAATAGTCCTTGTTCTGAGGTTGCGATAGTCAGAGCTCAGACTTCAGAGGTATGCAATAAATAAATACTCACTTCATAGATTAATTATTATTGGTCTCGCTCCGCTCTTTATTTCGGACCATGCCATTTGGGGGCATATTTAAAATTCAATAACTCAATTCTAGGAACTTGAAGTTTGTACCTACTATCACAATACACGTAGAATCTTCGCGCGAATCTAAATTAGTTTGCGTCGAGGAATCACAATCGATTCAGCCGTTTTGTGGCGAACTGCAGTAAGCTGAGCACGTACTGCCTACCCGCGCTTTCCTAGCATTCCTTTAAGCCAGTGGTTCCTAAATAGTAGCTTCAATGCCAATGTCAGGCTAATAAATTCAGGTATCAGCTACGTAACGCGACCGTAAAAATCTTTTTCGTTTGCTCGTTTCATTTTTGCCATTAATTAGGTGCCCACACAATCGCCGCTAAGTAGGTTTACTTCAAAAGCAAAAAATAATGGTCAATAAAAAGTTGTGCCTCACTCACTTAATCGAATGGTAGCTTACTACGCGTAGCGTCTCCACTTGAGCATTTAAACTATTAACTATTTCAAGTGGTGGAAGCCTTTTAATATTAGAAATACAGATAATTTTGCCCTATTTCTGTGTTTCCTGCCATGCAATTTATGTTTGTAAATAAAATAAATCTGCGATCCATGGTAATCTAAACGGTAAAAAAAGTTCGTCGTTCAAAATCTTAAAGCCTACTTGAACCAACAACTTTTTTTTTGTTTTTTGGGTGAATTTAGAATTATAGATTTATATATTTTTTTTATAGATGAATCACCAATTTGTTAGAATACTTACGGGTTAATAATTTTAGTAAACTGGGCAAAGGATATTTTATTTATTTATTTAAAGGATAAAATTATAAGTAGGCCACCGAAGAAAATTTTGGGAAACACTGCTGCAAGTACTGAGAAAACGAAGCACTGGTTTCACAAATGACCACATACCAAAATGTTTTCTAATGGATTTAACTTAAACGCTAAAATAGCTTGAACGTATTTCCTTTATCTTTACACTATTCCGGTTGTAAGGATTAACGCGTCACTGTTTATCTCTTGCAGCTAATTTATTAGTCTGTGGGCTGGTGGCCTTGACTATCCGATACGGCCTTGGGAGCTCAGCACGGTTCATCGTTGATAGACCTTGTAAGGATTACACGTGGAAAGTGTAAAAACGTAACAATTTAAATATGATTTGCAGTCAAGGGCTAACTTGTATCGGAATAAAAAATAATGAAAAACCAGCTTATGCTCGTGACTGCGTCCGCGTGGACTACACAAATTTCAAACTCCTATTTCACCCCCTTAGCGGTTGAATTTTTAAAAATTCTTTCTTAGCGGATGCTACGTCATAACCTACGTCAGCTACCTGCATGCAAAATTTCAGCCGTATCAGTCCGTTGAAAAATCAGTCAGTCAGTCACCTTTTCCTTTTTATATTTAAATATAGATAAATAGGTATACGACTTTATAGCGTACAAAAAGTATCAGCATATATAGACCGTATTCGCCTTAATATATCAAGTTTATGTAGAATCAATGACTTACTAATTTATTGCTCCATTCACCTAGTTTGACTAGAAAATTGTAAAACATAACCGACACAAAAAGTGAAAGTTAAGATGCAGCATAAATTAATAAATTGAAAATGTCAGTTATCTCTTCGACAAAATTATTATAATTATGAAGAAATAGGTCGTTTTTGATATCAGGAAATCATTAGTCAAATAAGTACTTAGTTTAATAAGTGACAACGGAAATTATATTTTACTAGCTTATCCTCGCGACTTCGTCCGCGTGGACTACACAAATTTCAAACCCCTATATTATCCCCTAAATGGTTAAAATTTCGAAAATCCTTTCTTAACGGATTCCTACGCCATAATAGCTATCTGCATGCCAAATTTCAGCCCGATCCGTCCAGTGGTTTGAGCTGTGCATTGATAGATCAGTAAGTCAGTCAGTCAGTCAGACACCTTTTACTTTTATATGAATCTAGCTAGCGGGCAAAACCGCGACTTCACCTACAGGAACTGTGCATTTGTAGGGTTCAGTACTCGAGGGGTGCCAACGGGATCCTATTACTAAACTACCGCTGTCCGTCCGTCCGTACGTCTGTCCGTCTGTCTGTCAGTCGGCTGTACCCGTCGCATGAATCGTAAATCGTAACAGGTTGAGAGTAAGTTTTCACAAAGTGTAAGTATTTCTGTTGTCGCATTTACAACAAATTATAAAAAATTAAAACGTGCATAGTGTTATACCTATCTCGTACGATAGTACGGAACCCTTCGTGTGCTATCCTTCTGATTTATCAAGTGCAAGTATAATAATTATTAACTCTTATCAGTTCTTGCAATGGCGATACGGACTTATTTTTTTTTAACACTCTTTAAAAACCTCCAATAAATACCTCAAAAATTCAAGGCCAAAACCCTTTCTCCTTGACTTCGGAAAGCCGAAAATGTACACACAAGGGCATGGCACGTACGTGAGAGCTTCGTTAGCATTCTCGGCTGTTTATAATTAATGCCGAGAAGGTTTACCTACGTGGGCGTTTACTTACATTTTCGACACTTTCTTCTAGCATTGCGGCGTAGTAACCTCCTTTTCTTGTCTTACCTATAAACCTAGAGTTTTACTGCCTTAGTAGTCATCCAGTGATCAATAAAGGACCCCCAACATAAGTTTCATCAAACATTTATATTAAGAATAGCTTACCCGGCGAACTTCGTACCGCCTAACAGTCGGTTCTTTATTTTTTAATTTTTTTAATACTTACAATTTTTTTTAATTTTCTCTCCGTAAGAACCATCCTCATACTTCAAGGAATATTATAAAAAAAAGAGTTAGCGAAATCGGTTCAGCTGTTCTCGAGCGTTTAAATTTAGCGTTTCATTTTTATATATAGAGAAGATTATTAAAAAGATTCCGACGAATTGAGAACCTCCTCCTTTTTTGAAGTCGGTTAATAAGTACACTACGCGGCAGAAAGTAATGTACATCGACATTTAGAAGGATATAGCAGATTTGTAGAAGAGTCTCTCTGTCGTTGAGACCGACAAAACGTCAAGGTATGAGTGACAGAGACAACGCTGTACAAAGCCGAAATGTCATTCTAAAGGCCGATGTACATTACTTTCTGCCGTGGACTGTACCTATATATTACTTGCCCACAGAACTGGCTATATTTTATACTCAGCAAGCTCGACAAGTTGCGAGGCAGGAATCCATGGGTCGAGCAGTTATCTCGAAGAACCCATAAACGTTGGGGTTCCAAGGTGTTAGAATGGCGACTATAAGGGCGACTATCCATTTTGCTAACCAGACGAGACCTATGCTCTAGTTATGATGTTAAACGTGAATTAAGTTGACTGGAGGTAAATGGAAATTTGCGAGGAAATTTGCATAAGAACCAGAGACCAGTCACTTTATTTACCGAATCACTTCGTTTCGGACTTTATTCCTCAAAGAAATTCCAAGCATAGCTTTTTTCATAGCATGCTGAGCGACTAGGACTTGATAAACTAGCCTCACGGTCATCGATAAACTAGCCTAGTAGGGTGCACTGATTAAAGAGAGGCAACAATAGACTGCTTCCACATTAATCAGGGTTATCTGGACGAAAATGCCATATCGTTAAGTTGGCCTAACTACATAGTTTTTACTGAGCAATTAAATAAACAACCGAACTGGCACTGTTACCTACAGTTTATATTTATCGATTTAATTGATCAATGAACGATCATTTTGTAGCCATTTTGTAAAAGATCCAGTATTAACGATTTTATAGCAATAAAACCTCAGGTTATTACTCTATCATCACGACAAACAGTATAAGCTATAAGCCCGGCCCACTTGATCACCATTCATTTGTTGTTAGAAATTAAGACAAACGAGAAAACTGGTAGACTGCCCGTAGAAAGTGTAAATGCGGCGCGTTTTTTAATTGATACCGTATGTGGTAGGGATGGAGGCGGTTTCTTCGCTTAGAATAAATGTAATTCAATTAAAAGATCTTTTTTCATTGATGGCACGTTTACTGATTGACTATTATAGGTAGGTATACGAACTAGCTGACCCGCCCCGGCTTTGCTCAGGTGGAAATTCTACTACTTCATTATTTCTTAGTGCAGGTCTACGTAATAGAGAGGACCTATAGTACGCGACAGGACGAGATGGCAATCGGGGTATGAGGCGGGGCGTCCCCAGTCCCCACACACTCGCACAGCCCGTATACTATACATTAATCTCAAGTTTTCAATTAGGTACCATCGTTATATCACTTATTATGGTGGGTCTATCCTACTGGAGAGCTCCCGCCTCCCCATATGCTAGGACTTTCCGGCTCCAGCATAGGTATATAGAGAATAGAGATACCCTCATTATAGCGCCTCACTTGATACAACCACATAGATCGATAAATCACCCACTGCGCAAGTTCAAGATTAAATTTTTTCTGAGGCCAATTGATACCAAGAATAAAATGCTTGCGAAAACGGGATGTGAGAGGTCGCACACATCATAACATAACTTTCATTTAACGAAATTACTATCGATACCCAGTCTTGATATCGATAAATGTTATTGATCAATATAATTATATTTGAAACTATATTTTAAGCTGAGTAGCCCGAAATGTTTGAGCGAGATTTTTGAGGAGAAAGTAAATCATTTATTGCGAATACCTATTACCAACCGGTCCTATCTTTATAATGGGTTAGCAGTTAACGGCGGTAACACCATCGATTTATCGAATATCGGTTTCTATATTATTCGAACAACTGAAATTTCGACACGGTAATAATCTTTAAATAGCTTATACTTAACTATGAACGGTGTTTGTCGATCATAATTATTACTTTTGTCGATAGGCTCTGCTTAGCAATAATAATGATAGTTAAACTGTGTGAAATGATGAAGTTAGCATTAGAGAGCTAGAATCCAAAACCGTAAAGTAATAAAGTCAATCAAAGTTTATGGATGAAACTCGCTTTAATAGACATGGTAGAGCAATTTGAATGGCATTCATCTCCAAGATATCTTTTATCTCTTGGGGTAAGTAGTAAGTACCTACTTCTTCGTCTTCTTATACTTTGGGACTATACAGGTTCTTGAGTACCATTTCAACCGTCCCTGATCCATTGTGATCAAAATGTGAAGTACCTACTTACTACTTACCTAAACTTGAATAAAATCTGTTCAACACTTTTTTAGATTTTAAAAAGACGGAAGCAACATGCAGCCATACTATGTCAAAAGATATCTCTAGCACCTACTTAGATATTTAATTAAATGTTTTTTTTGACACTGCGTATTTTCTTTATCTACTAAGTAGGTATAAATGCAACCAACTGTGCAGTTTCAAACTTAATAAAGGCGTCTTCTGTGTTTTGTTGCAGCTAATCTGAACTATGTATCCCGCACCACAGAAGATATAATAGTACTAACGTACCCGCACCGGGTTAGCGCGGGGGCTGTGCGGTTGTGCAGGGCGTCCCCTCGCCTCATACCCCGACTGCCATCTTAAGCTGTGGCGAACTATTGTTAATAAATAATGGTTAATATTAAATCTTTTTTGTTTATGTTTTCTTACCCTTAATTTTTATTTTTTATTTTTTCCTACCTTTGTGTTTTTTACATAAGCTGTTAGTTCTAAGTTTTTTCGCACGACTAGTCCGTCTAAATTTGCATGCTGTAGCCGCCTATAATTTGAATTATATAATGACTTATATAATTAGACTAGAACTTGAATACTTGATGTAAATTTTATTTGTATGTTTCTGTTGGTGGTTCAATAAATAATAAATCACTCACGATAGTTTAAACGCTAAAAAAATAAAAATAACCCATAGAAAAACAGTGAACCAATTCCACTGGCAACTGCATCTTGCATCATACCTAAACAATTTTGTGTTATAACTTATTGGGTTTGTGTTTGTTTTTTAGCGCTGATCAGAGCTCAAGTCATACATGTAGCATCAAGACCGGGAGCCGCAGCAGAAACAGCTGAAAACGGCAAGCGGCGCAAGTATGCCTCTCTTATAGAGAGTTACATTTTTGTGCCGTTTGCCGTGGAGACCCTGGGGCCATGGAGTCTTAGTGCTAAAAATTTTTTACGAGACATTTCACCGCGATTAATAGCCTCAACTGGTGACAGAAGGGCTGGCTCATTTTTTGCGCAGCGGATCAGCCTAGCTGTCCAGCGCGGAAATGCAGCCAGTATTCTTGGCACCATTCCACGCGGTCATGATTTATATAGTAATTAGATAAGGCTAGCTTTAAGTTTTATTGTATTAAAAAAAAAAAAAAAGTTGTTACATAATTCCTAGAAATCAACAAGTATATTATATTATGACAAAGAAGAAAGTATGCTATCTATACTCGTTTGTCATGCAAGATTTTGACAGAAAATACCTTTATCGAAATTTAAAAAGCCTAACCCCGATTTTCGTGAAATTTCCAAACCCATGGCCCACATACGATCGGACCTAATCCATCACAATCCGGAATGCTAATCGGCAGTCAACGCGGCGAGAATGCTCAAACGCACAAACAGATAAATAAATAAAATTGTGCGGAGAAAAATGTGTGTCAGTGTGCTGGGTGCGCGTCCGGCCGACTTGGGTGCGTGGTTCTAACGCCTCTTCAGACGGACGGTCGGGACCGGCCCGGTTCAGCAACATAAAATTGTGAAGATGTGAGCATATAAAACTAAAACATCAATATACAGCTCGTTCGAACTGTGCATTGATGTTTGATATGCCATGCCAGTCTTTCAGCTAGAAGAAGTCTGAATTGAAACTTTGCTGCTTAGCTGGGTCGAGATTTTGCGCATTGGTTGTTTTGATAAAGTAAACCCCCACAAAAAATAATTTCTAACGAGATGTTCAAAACCTAATTAATGTCATTTATAGGTTAGGTTACATGACGATGTCAGTGAACTTTTTATTGCGAGTTTTTGTCTGAAATGGCAACTTGCTATACTCGTGAAATCGGAAGTGTGTTTTTCCAAAAATAATTTATATACTAAAGGTTATTCTTCGAGCCATTTATAAAAGAGAACAAAGAAGAATAATATAAGATTAAATACTTATGAAAATAAAAAAGAAGAAGTTCACGTACAACCGATGGCTGTAAAACGCATGTAAGTACGGAAAAGAAACCCAAAAAGAAAGAAGTAAAAGGGGAAAAATCAATAAAACTTACTAAATAGGAAGACGAGGTCCATTGTAGGAGCGGCCACTATGTCGAGCTTACACTTGCAAAAGACTTTATTAAATTTTGCTAAGATTTAATGGACATTCGAAATAAACAATTTACAAATATTCGTATGTAGTTAATAAAATAGTAATATTACACAGTATAATAAGATAAAGATATTTTTGGAAATAAAATAAAACCGTTTGAGAAGAGTCTCAAACGGTTAATCTAGTCTTATCTGAAAGTATTGTGAATAGAGCTTTACGTGCTAGAGTAGGTAATCATACTAAAACTTTTTATATCTTCTACCTTTAAAGTAAGTTGGAAGACATATATACGGTATGGGTTGTGTTTTTCGAAATCGACCGATTTTCTTGCATAATAAATTTTAATGTAAAATTATTATAATTTTGTTGGATAATATTGATTATGTAAGAATAAAATAACCATCTTTGAATAATAGAAAGATAAGATTATGTTCATAATGTGCAAATTCATTAAAACTATCCTGAAAGTAAAAGCGGCTAGTTATATACATATATATACCTATTATAAATTTTGTGAAGCTTATTGATCAATAAATTCGCTAAACTCATTAGCATTATAATATTTATAATAAATCTCACTTACTGTTTTAATTATAATAATATGTAAATAATTATGCATAATATTAATTGCAATTAATTATCGTTTTTCGCATAATACATTCTCACTATTTGCAAAATAATTTAGTAACGTTTACTATTTTCTAGTAGATAGGTACAAGTTAGGTTATTTTTGTAGTTAAATATTTTATTTATTTGTTAATTTATGATTAGTTATATAAATAATTGTGAACCCCGTTCAGTGAACTTTTAATTCATGCAGATTTTATGTCAAATAGCGACCAAAAAGTCGTTTAGAAAATACCTAATCTTTTATTCCAAGGCGATCAACTGCAATTTATTTTTATTTCCAGCATAAATTTTATTTTCACCAATACAGCTGCATAATATATTCACGATTGACTCACCTAAAGTGATTAACCATTGGGTTAGACGATTAAAAACCATGAAAATGCAAAATATATTGAGATTAATGCAAAACGCAGTTAAAAAGTAGTTATGAGATTTTTAAAACTTATAGCATTTGGTTATCCGATACTCGGTCTATTATATTAAGAATTCATTGCTTTGGTGGTCTTATATATTTATTTATTTAAATTTGTATAAAATAACACAACCATCGTGGAATTTTTAAAATATATTGAATAAAATTACGTAAGTATAAAGAATTATAAAAATAATGAATGTAACAGGTCATCTTCATGCAAATTTACACACATGGGGTGTGGGTTTAATAGAAACTGCCATAGCCCTTCCGTTAGCCCACTTTTATCTTAGACTACATCATCACTTACCACCAGGTGAAATTGCAGTCAAGGGCTAATTTGTATCTGAATAAAAAACATTATTAGTTCTTTCTAATTTTAGATCAAGACGAGAATAATAATTAGAATTTTAGAGTTATTTTAAACTTAGAACAAAGAAATCCCTCTTTTTTGTTTCTGATTTTTAACTGAAACTAAAAACTTTAAATTTTTCTCCATAGAAAAAGGATTCTACTGGATTGTTCAACTGTCAAATGAATCTAATTAAAGCTTTGTAGGTATATAAAATACTATACTTGCTATAAAAGCCTTATTAATTATGGTATTATAACCGATGATACAAAATGAATTTGACAGTTGACTTCGCGTTCTACTAAGCGTCACTTCAACCTTAAAAAACAAACGAGTACCAGTGTGCCACTTCAACATGAAAATGTCATCTTTGGTCCAGTTCTTGACTAAAAGGTCCAAATCTTCTATATAATACATAAAAAAAATACTGACTGACTGACTGACTGATCTATCAACGCACAGCTCAAACTACTGGACGGATCGGGGTGAAATTTGGCATGCCGATAGCTATTATGACATCCGCTAAGATAGAAAGAATTTTCAAAAATTCAAACCCTAAGAGGGTAAAATAGGGGTTTGAAGTTTATATAGTACACGTGGACGAAGTTGGGGAGATAAGGGGATAACGGGGGTTGCCGTTTATAAGACTAAAATCTAAGTAAATAGATCTAACCTAACCCCTACATCAGGTTTCCTGAAGGAAATTAGATGAAGAACTAAATCTAAGTACAGAACATAGCCACAGTCGTTCGATAAATTTTCATTTTGTCTGTATCACCAACTCCATTTAAGTTTAACATAACTTATATTTACTTCTAGTCTTAAATTAAAATTGTTAGTTTCGATTTTTCTCTAAGAATGAGAAAATAACGTAAAATATAAGTACATAAAACCTTGATCCTGTTCTGATGGTCATAAAATTTTCTCAAGTAAAAATGTTCAAATAAATGAAGCAAACAAAACGTGCGTTTCGGTCACCGATAGCGAAAGCTTATATTGACATATTGGAAAGTAGTCGACGTAAAGTTAAATTGTTTAAAATAAAAAATAGACCTTATTTTAAGGGCTAGAAGGTTGAAAATGTGACAATTAATAGTGTTCATCCCATAGGCACTGGCAATACCCACTTTTGGATTTATTAAGGTCATAATAGTAAAATTCAAATGTGTCAAATTGTAATGTTTCTATCATAAAGTATGTTGAACTCATATTCATATTAATATAATATTAGCATATCAGGTTGAATAATTATAATTTGTGTTACTTTTTTACTAACAAACTAGTACTTGGTATATAGGTACATAACATAATATATCTAATCATTAGCAGTCTCCACTCTCCATCTCTAATAAAATAGATCTTATATCAAAAGCGTTAACTTGGAACGCAGCTGTTCTATTAATAGGAACCTAATTGAAATCTGTAGGTACACAATCTTATCTCCCGCTTACTTGCTTGGCGTTACGTGAAGTAACTAAAATATGTATCTAATCTGCGATTACGTTACATCAAAGGAAAACGAAAGCTATTGCAAAAACTTTGTTTGCCCCATTGTATGCGGATTGTAGATGTTAATAACACTGTAACATCATCATCGCACCTGCAATCGTGCAAATAAATGGTTCGATTTGATTTAAAACTGAGTGTTACCCAAATTGTCTGTAAACCAAATATTTAAAATATTTTTTGCAGGTTTATAAGGAAACTAATTCTTGGTCTGGCATTTTTAACTGACTAGCTGATCTGGCCCGGCTTCGTTCTAGTGGAATTTCCGAAAATTGGTGAGGGCATGGAATTCCCGAAAATTGACCGAAAGCCCAAATATCAATTCTCATAGATTTAACATGAAAAATACACTTCACTGTAATGAAAGACTTTCATACAAACTTTCATCATCTATTTAATCCCCTTGAAGGTGGAATTTCCAAAAATCCTTAGTTAGTGAACACCTATGTCATAAAAGGAACCTAAGTACATTTAAAATCTCAAGTTTCTAACCCCAGCTTCTAACACTGTACGTTCATAGATCAGTCAGTTTTTATACGTCTAGATTGAATTATATTTGAGCTCAAAAATCTACTGGAATTTTCTGCGATCTTTGGAATGATTAAGTGTTACTCTGGTGTAGAATCAAAGTAGACATTAACCTCAACATTCATCCGTAAACTAGCACAATATAAGCTTTACTAGTTTGTTCACTCTTTTCAAAAGCTGTCACCATCATCGTAGAAGCCGCTGTAGTAACCGATTTTGCAAACTAATTTGTATCATCACGATGTACGTTTAAGTCTTAAAATTGTTTTCCTACGTTCATAACTTCAACCCTTTCTATTTTGAAAATTTCCACCAGGTATTTTAAACGGAAAACTTCTTTAATTATTTAGTCACAGAGTCTTTATTTGTTTGTAATTTTATTACGGTTAAGCTGTTTTGTTGCCGTGGTTAAATTCTTTATCGTACACGAGGTTTGTACTGAAACAAAAGTTGGTCGCGGCGACATCATTAACAAACCGGATCCCAGTTGTGCGACTGAGTTTCATTGACGGCTCTTAGTTCTTATATGCTGGTATCGTTGCTAATTTAAGATGAGCTTTTGCTTTGCTAGAAGGCTATTTAAGTTGTTGGCAGGAAAGGCGTTTTCTGGGACCTCGTAGAAGTGGGCAAGTTTACTGGTTGTTATGGTATGTTGCGCTTCGTCTTATACGGATTGCTGTCGTAACGCCTTATCGACAGATTGCGCCGCAATCCATCAGTTGGTGTCGTGCCAATTGTTGGCATTAATTTGTTGTATCAAATCATTTGTATTAATAAAATCTTTTAAGGATGCTGCATCTATGATGAAAAGAGGAGCGGTAAACCGGAAAATGTATTAAAAAGATTTAGGTCATGAAATTTGTTATTAATTATTATCTTCTCATTTTTACCTGAGAACATTTACTGTTACAGATAGTTCATGAGTGCCACAACACCCAGTTTTCAGCCTTCCTGTTTCAGCCACTTCCCACCACCCTCTTTATATCATCAATTTAACCATCCCAATATTAGCATTCTCAGTTCTCAGCCTTCCTCTTTCAGCCACTTCCAACTAAGTGGCCGAAAGAGGACCTTTTTATATCAACTATCGTGTTACTTCTAATCCCTCTCATTTTAATATTGCTGCCAGTCTCGATACCTCCACCATTTTAGTGACGTCAGCACGAGACTGAAGTTTCGAGCTGATGGTTTATTTTTATTTCGGCTGACGTCAAATGACGTAATTTCGATGTTAATGAGACATGGTTCCAGCGTAATAGCAATTTGGGGGACTTCTACTCATTACACAATTAATGAGATTTTAAAAATAGAGAAAAGATAAAATTACTTTGAATAAACAGAGTCAATTTTTTTTTCATTTTTATTGAACTACTGGTCAACAGAATTATACAAAAAAAAATACATTATACAAATCCTAGGTGCTAAGGTAAGGTATGTAAGTTAAGGTAAGATAAGGTAAGGTAAGGTGGTATAATTCAAATTATTCAGCTTCAGCTAGCAGGTAAGAAAAAAAAAGCAAAGAAAAAAAGATTAAGTGTAAGAAAACATTGCGATGACAATGTGCAATGGAACTTATATAGAACCTGAACAGTTATCGAAAGCGCAGACAGTGTTCAAATTAAAAGTACTAAAAATACGTTTTCAGGTAGGTACAATTAAATATTCATATAAAAAGTGGCATTGCCTTATAAAGGGCGTGATCTGAAAGTAAGTACCTGCTCGAACGTTCGTCAAGTTTACATGGTTACAAGCTCGATCAAAGAAGCCCGTCACATTGCAGACTACCGTGATGATAACGGCGTGTGACATCAGCTATAGTTTTTTTTGTTTACTTTTGAACTGAAACTGAATCTGATTGACTGACATGAAATGTAGAGGGTGTGTTTTTTGTATAGAGTAGGTATCGAATAAGAAAGGATTTTTCGAAATTCCACCCCCAAGTGGGTTTATGTAAGGTGTATATAAGGTGTGGGTCATGACGTTTATATGACGTTTTGTCGGTCTTAACGACAGAGACATCGCTCTACGAAACCGCTATCTCTTTCTAAAGGTCGATGTACAATATTTCCTGCCGGTTACTGTAGCGAGATCAAAGCATGAAAGTATCTCGCGACGTAAATCTCTGTGACTAAAACGAACGTCATCCATGAACTTTCCACTACGTTGTAACGTGATCACGTAATATCATGCGTTGGCCGTCATTACTCAGGATTACCGTAGTTTGTATGATATGCTAGTCTCTAAGGCTATTATATGAAAAAAATGGTCGAAAGTCTATGATTTCTTTTCTGTAGGTACTTTGACGACCTCCCAGGCGCAGTGGTAAACGTTGTTGTGTCGTTTAGGGGCTAGAAAATTTATAAGAATCACCTCCAATTTTAATATGGACTACCTATCTTCAAGTAAAGAGAGCATAAGCGGAAAACGGTTTTCGGATTTTTTCCTTTACATAATAAGCTATAAGACTAAATACCTGATAAACATGATTCTAGGTCAACGCGAAGTAGGTACCCTATAGGTTTTCTTGACACACACGACAGACAGACAACGAAGTGATTCTACAAGGGTTCCTTTTTTCCTTTCGGGGTACAGAACCCTAAAAAAACTAAAGCGATAAGATTGATAGATATAAAGTAGGTACCTAACAGATTTACCTACTTATTTGATCAAGGATGTTACTTTACGACGACATAAAACTTTCCTATCATTTGTTTCCGGTGTAAACCGATCGAACAAGACATTGTGCTCGACCGTTAAACGGCAATTTGAGCGAACACACCATGCAGTTCAATAGACACAGTAAAAGCTTGTTAAACTTGTAATAGCAACATTACAAAACTACTTGCTTGTGGAATCGTTCGCTACATTCGATAGATAAAGCGATTCGTATCAAAATTTACATTTACATTTTTATTTCAACAAAAAAACGATTACAATGTTGGTTTCTTCGTGCTCGTAAGCGCTTGACGGCTTGTCTGAACAAAGTACATGCGGTTAGTTGTAGTATGTAGTTAACAAAAAAAATACATGTAGGTATACCTGCATAAAAAGACCACAAAAAAAAATTATATTTACTATGTTATTAGTCTTAATCTATAGGTAATTAGTTTGTATCTAATGTTGGAGGCAAATAGGACAAAACAGAATATTATTGATCGAGAAATAGAAATAGTTCTTTTTATTCATATTGTGTTTTTCAGTTGTCAAAATAGAATAGAATATAATATAATATTTTTATTCAAGTAAACTTGTACAAGTGCTTTTGAATCGTCAGGTAAGGTTTAATTTACCACTGAGAATAACCAGCAAAAAAATAAACACAGCAAAAAAGAAGAAGACATGTTGTGCCGACCCCACGTACCGTGGGATAAGGTGAGGAAGAAGAAGAATAACCAGCAAAAAAAACTCGGTGTTTGCTCTTTTCAAATATTCAATTTACAATTATTATTATGTTATGCCATATTCAAATAATAATAATTTGGCTTTTCTATTCTATTTAACTAGTTACTGTTCTACTGATGCAGCCTAAAGCGAACCTGCCTAGGAGGTACAATTCACTGTTATTTTGATGGTACCAATATTATAGCTAGCGGGAAGAATGAAAGCTGAAAACGAATGCCATATTCTAGCAGAAGGTATTTATAAAAAGTTAATTTTTTGCCTACTGTCGTTATTTTTGGGATTGAATTAAAAAAGTGTTATTAATAAGCAGTTGTTGTTAAGTCATTGTCAATTTTACCAGTTTCACTAAAAATATTGGAGGATTGTGTTATTTTCTAGGAGAATATTGAAAAACGAAGGGGAAAAGGAAACCATAAACCTTCAGCCAGGAGTCACAAATTGACGCATTTCAATCGGAGTCAAACGAATATATTACTTTTTCTAACGTCGCTATATAAACGTATTAGAAAAGTCGATCAGTTGGTAGAAAAGCCCGTAGTTATAGCAGCGAGGTAGGATAAATAGTCATCTCCTAGAAACGTATGTGTCGTATCCGGGCGGCGCGCGCGCACGCGACTTACGCACCTACTCGGTAAATCACATTAGCTACTACAGAGTGCAAACCTTTTGACCTACCGCGTGCGCTAGCGTGTGTTTTTGAGAAAGTTATGTTTCCTATAAAGCTTACCAAGGAACGTGATATTTATGACAAGTCTATTCTCACATAATATCTGTTCTAGATGGTTTTTTTTAGAATATTAGCCGTGTTAAATGACTAATATTCCTCTTTCCTCTCCAACTAAGCGCCAGGCTTGTGCTAGGAGTAGGTACGACAATAGTGGCGCGGGTGGGGCGGTATTTGAACCGTCGACCTTTCGGTTTTCAGTCTACTCCTTTACCCGTTGAGCTATTGAGGCTCTAAGTTGGTCAATAACAGCCACATGAAATAAAGTTTGAAATCGTGGGTAAACTGAATCATGTAAAATGTATACTTATACTCGTAATGTACCCTGCATTATAGAGCGATGACTGCGTAACCGCCTTACCCTTATAGCATAGAACTGGTAAGCACTATGAAAAGAAATTTGAAAATTCATTATTTTATTTGCATTATGTACTTAAGCAACAATGTGTGCTTTGAAAGTGCTTTATGTTGGACGGCTAGTAACTAAGGTATATAAGTTAGTAAAAACTTTTTGATAACTGACCGGCTTACCTAAGTGCAAACGAGTTCAATAACAGATTTTCAACTATAAAATGCTCGGGCAACTAGTTAGTACATTAGGTACTAGAAAAAGATAATCGGCAACTTTGGTTTCGTTGAGTGTCATCTTCGACACTCTTACCTACTTTATGTACGCTCTATGAAACCAAAGCTATCCGATTGTCTTTTTCTAAAATTCGATGTGAAATCTTTTTTGTTGGGTACTAACGTGTATTCTCAGGATCGCACTGTAGTTTAGCGAGCGCATATCGGTGCGCTGCGCAGTGCCAGCCCAGTTGCGCGCATCCTACTGGCGACCTTGCCGACCGACATGCAACCCGAGATTTCACTTCCTCTGCTCGAAGCTGAAAAACGCCTGTACCTTGACAACTACTTACTTAGTACTTATTTTTATTATAATGACCAATTTGCAGTAAAGCATCTTTATGTAGGGAAAATGCAAAGTAAAATAAATGTCTTTGGAAAAATGATGTCGAATTATTGGACTCATATCTTCAAGTTTGGAGAATGGAACTAAGTTCGAAACAGATTAACATTATTCCCTTTTCGGGGTCGGATCTTTTGTAAGGTTCCGTACCTCAAAAGGAAAAAGGATCCCATATAGGACCACTGTCTGTCTGTCAAGAAACCTATGGGGTACTTACCGTTGACCTAGAATTATTAAATTTGTGAGGTAGGTACGTCTTATAGCACACGTAAAGGGAAAAATCCGAAAACCGTTATTTTGTGGTTAAATCGCACAAAAAAATGTGTTCATGAACAAATAATTAGTATTTTCAACTTTCAAAGTAAATTACTATACCTATTACATTCTAAAACAGTTTTTCATTTATTTTTATGTATTTGAATTTTCATACAAAATGTCGAAAAAATACGAATGCAGTACGGAACTCTCGGTCTGACTTGCACTTGGCGGTTTTTATCCCGATACAAGTTGACTGCGACACCTTGACTGCAATCTCACCCGGTGATGATGCAGTCTAAGATGGAGGCGGGCTAACCTGGAACCTATATTCATGGCGTAGCCTCCATACTACGAGTATGTTAGAAATGACCTACAGCTCTGTCAAATGACATTTGGCTAATTGGTGAAATAAAACCATATTTTATGAGAAAAAAGAATCCATAGTTTTCGTAGGTAAGTATATACAGAGCGGAGCGAGACCAATAATTAATATATGGTATAGACTTTACTTAAAATTGTGTACAAAAATAGGTTTTGCGGTATTAATTAATTAGAGAAAATCAAATTAAGTTTTTATTCCTTTAATTAATTAAAATTCAAAGATAGACAAATAGACATACACTATTATGAACAGGATGGAACTAGTTTTAGTGTTGTCAATTGAAAGTTTTATGTGTAATGCAACAATGAATGAATTGTGCATTATACATTCTTCAAAATTCACCGGACATGAGTGGTTGACATAAACAGCTCACATCCGTTAGGTTTTTTCCTTTCTTGATTTCCTGACTTTTTTCCGCGACAGGTCGAGATGGAAATCGGGGAGAGAACGCCCCGTACCGGCACTATCCCTGGCGGGCGAGCGCGGGTTGCGTGCTGATGTGCGGGGCGTCCCCCCGCCTCATACCCCGATTGCCATCTCAACTTGTCGAGGACTATGCATACCTATACATACGCCTGAATGAATTGATTGGCTGAAGTTTGGCAGGACAGGCTTACATAACGAATGGCCGCCAAAGTTCTCTTTGAATTATGCCAACAGCGAACGAAGAAAGTAAATAAAGAAGAAAGGTTATAAAATAAACATTTTTAGGAATTTTTATCTTGAATAAATATTCTCACGACCGGCAAATTTGAATTTCACCTTCACCTCGCCGGATGCTTTGTGTATATTTGACAGTTTGCTTAAAATAGTATTGAGAAATTTTTGCGGCCCGTTCATCTAGTTTTGCGCAATTAAATATTTGCCTAAAAACAATATTAATTAGCCGCATCCGGATATCGAAAGTGAAATAAATATGAACTTAATGAGGTAACAGGTTTAAGAAAATGGTAGATTGGGTTTTAAATTTACATTTGCTAGAATCGAAACAAAATTATTATTATCATTAAATTCAACATTTTGCGAATTTTGCCACACTAATGCAAAAGTTCCAGGGAGTAGGTACATCATCAGGTAATAAAGGTAAGTATAAAAAATCTTACGTCAAAGTTTAAAGTCTAATTTCTTTTATATTTGTTCAGAATAGTATTTATTAGAAACTAGATGATGCCCGCGACTTCTTCACGCGTGGATTTAGTTTTTTAAAAATCCCGTGGCAACTCTTTGATTTTCCGGGATAAAAAGTAGCCTATGTCCTTCCCCGGAATGTAAGCTATATGTGTACCACATTTCATTAAAACAGACAAGAAGACAGACAGTTATCTCATAAAGCCACCATGATCCAAACAAACGTTCCTTCCAGTGTTGGGGACAATACGCAGAGAAACTTTCGGCTTTTATAAAATAAGGAAGGTCTGGCACACGCTGGTTCTCTCTCTACTAGTAAAAGCACGTAAAAGCCTACCTGAATAAAGAACGTTTTGAATTTGAATGTGAAACGCCCATTGTGCAAGTGACTGAATCCATCAGATAACAAGATAAAAGATCCATTTCAAAAGAAAACAAAAGCTTTCATTCCTCGTCCCAAATGAGACGTTTATATTTCTGCCGTCGGAGAACTAAACGCAGCTAAGTGCAAAAATACAAAAATCTAAATAATAGGTATTATATTTTATGTGTGCAAAGAGGTAGTTTCGAGATATCATCACAAATATACTTAGTAGGCCTAGTAGCACCTTCCAGATATCAGTAAAACATAACATGACGTTAAATGTAATATGGCATCTGATAGTTAAGTACGCGTACGATTTTTTATTTATATTAATTGCTGAAATAATTTAGCTACAAAATGTTTAAGTATGCTAAGAGTAACGGCTAAAATTCTTTCCAGCTCTTTTCAGTAGAACCTGTTAAACCTAACAAACCTATGAAGATGATATTGCTAAGGGCGAAATTTGAATGCCATAAGTCTACGTTGTCGCATTAGTGTACAAATTGTGAAAAACCAAATTAAATTTAAATTTCGCGGGCAGACCCATCTCTTGGGCCTTAGGCCTACATTAAATAAATATTTTAGTTTTTTTATTATGTCGTACCAATTTTTGTCACTGTATACCCCGATGATGTAATAATTATCTTAAACATCACATTACCCAAAACCATTTTTTTTAAAGTACCTAGGTACTTGTAAACGAATTGAAAATCAAGGACCACAATATAAATTAAAAATCAATCGCTATATTTTATAAAAGTTTAAAAATTCTTATAAGCTACCAGTTAGAACATTAAAAAAAAAAAATTGACTTGGATTGAAAAATATATAATTGACTTTGAACTTGTAACCAGAAAGCATATTCCAACTCATCCTAGTCAATGATCACAAGTAGATACAGGATAGTAGTAGTAGACGGGTAGATACTTCATAGTTTTTTAGGGTTCCGTACCTCAAAAGGAAAAACGGAACCCTTATAGGATCACTTTGTTGTCTGTCTGTCTGTCTGTCCGTCTGTCCGTCTGTCCGTCTGTCCGTCTTTCCGTCTGTCCGTCTGTCCGTCTGTCTGTCAAGAAACCTACAGGGTACTTCCCGTTGACCTAGGATCATGAAATTTGCCAGGTAGGTAGGTCTTATAGCTGGTTTTAGGGGAAAAATCTGAAAACCGTGAATTTAGGGTTAGATCACACAAAAAAAATTAAATTGTGGTCATGAACTAATAATTAGTATTTTCAATATTCGAAGTAAGATTACTATATCAAGTGGGGTATCATATGAAAGGGCTTTACTTGTGCATTCTAAAACAGATTTTTATTTATTTTTATGCATCATAGTTTTTGAATTATCGTGCAAAATGTCGAAAAAATACGACTGTAGTACGGAACCCTCAGTGTGCGAGCCTGACTTGCACTTGGTCGGTTTTTTTTTTTGTAAAATGCCCATCAAAAACTCGAAATCGACCACGTGTTACTTAACTGAGTTTTAATAGTAGGCAAATTTGTTTCCACTCACAACCATATTTTATCACGAGATCAGAGATACGTCACAGATAACATTGATCGCCTGAATGGCTCCTGATAGATTGGAGGCCGATTAACCCGTCGTATTCACTGAAGACGCCCATATAATATAGGCCTGATTTGAAGACAGGTGACTATTTGTTGGGTGAATAACATGATTAGCGGATTCATTCAATCTGTTCGCGTTCACTGCTAGACATAAGTAGTTTTTTTGAAGAGCGTGCTACAGCCGGAAATATAAGTAGCGTGTCGTGTTGTGCCGTGACGAGTCAGAAACATACTAGTTTCATACATTTAGTATAGGGTAGATTGCTTCGACATAATGGGTTAGAGACAATTCATTCAATCAGCCTGCTAGACATAGGTTTTCTGAAGAGCGCGCTACAGACGGAAATATATTAGTACTTACTTAGCGTGTCGTGTTTTGTCGTGACCAATAATATAAAAAAAACAGTTATGGGTCCTAAAGAAAAGTGTAAAACAGCTTTCTTTGGGTATCGCGGGAAAAATATCTCACAAAAAATAATATAAAAAGGCTAAGTAAACTACGAGTACCTATTTCAAGTCAATTCAATGATTTTCAATACATTAAACGAACATCAATTAACATTTTTCATATAAAAGCGGTTGCCGACGAATAAAGCATTAACTGTCACTACAAAAAAGTTGGCCTGACTGAAACTCGAATTTGCCCTTGGGCCCAGAAATCTTGTGGTATTTATTCTGGACATTTATAAGCTATGTATCTGTGTCAGAAATTATATTTTCGGTGTTAACCTTTTGGGTGCAGAATGATCGTCAATTTTTATTGAGGTAGCCAAATTGACGACCTCCCGGGCGCTATAGTGTACGTTGTGGTCTTATATAAAGATAAGTGGGAGGTCGTGGTTTTGATTCCCGGCAATGGAAACTATGAATGTATAATTTGTTTAGTTTGACTAGTCTGGTGAGAAGCACTGTTTGGAGCTTTACCGCGATTACGCACTCATCCGATCCGAGTCCGTGAAAATACGTTCCTTTTTGTTTTGTATGGCAGCTTATGACATAATATGCCGTAGATATTTTTATATCCGTTTTTTCACGGATTCGGATCGTATGAGCGCGTAATCGCTGTTAAGGAACTTCTAACAAAACCTGAAAGCTTCGACGTCACTGGCAGGTGTCAAATGTTAATACATTTGACGCAGGTAGCCTGAAGGTAGCCCTATTGTTCTATGATTTCACGTCAACATAGCCCTGTTAGAGGAGTTCCCTCACTCTAGTTCACTCTGACCATACCAGCAAAGACATCGCTAAGCGATTTAAGTAGTGCGATGCCTCGTAGAAACCTTTTCGGGGGAGTTTAATTAAACTACCATAGTCCACACTCCAAGGTTTGCTCTTCCTACGCCTCATCATCATGACTTAGGTACCATTAAATGAGATCGCAATTAAGAGCTAACTTGTCATTGAATAAATAAATTAAAAATTGTTACGCTGGAAACATACACAAAACACGCTCAACCAGGAACCATAAAACGCGTGGTCGTTCGTGACAACTGATAAGTCTCGGGTTTTTATTACTGTGTGTTCTACTAGTCGATTAGGAAATATCTCCATCAATCTTTGGTACAATCTCATTTGTTGTGATTGGCTGAACTTATGGCATTCTTGCTTCAACAATGCATTTCAGCCAATAGTGAAAGCGTCGACTAGTCAAAGGCGATTACGATCGTCACACTGTAGCCTCTGCTGTACCCTAGACGTCAAACTATTGTGACTGGTTTTTTTATTCAGATACAAGTTAGCCTTTGACTGCAATCTCAACTTGTGGTAAGTAACGATGCAGTCTAAGATGGAAGCGGGCTAACCTGGACCGGACCTGGACCAGGGGTATGGCAGTTTTTAATAAACCCATGCCCTTTTGGTTTCTACACGGATGGTACCAGAACGCTAAATCGCTTGGCGACACGGCTTTGCCGGTAGAGTGGTAACTAGCCACGGCCGAAGCCTCCAACTAGACAAAAAGTTTGAAGCAATACTTAGTTCAATTTTAATTGACTCGACACACGTGATTATCGTTCATGTAGCGTGTTACAAATATGTTGCCAGCTTAACTTGGAAATAATTGCTCTAGTGTGGACGGTTTAATTTATGGGGGTTTTCAAAATAACCGGCGTCGTATTCGCTTTTCAATTTCGTTTGTTTATCGAGGTTAATCGTTTTGGACTTGTTTAATTAGTTTCTGGGAGAAAATTTTCTCATGGAAGTTAACTTACACTATAAAGGTTACCATTATTGGCTGCAGAGGAACTTATCTACCTCACAAAAATTGTGTATTAAAAATACTATAAAGATTTCTATTTTTTTATTTTTCATTGTTTTTTGTATAGGTATATTTAAAGGTAAGGCCGGTAAGATAAAATGCTCACTCTGAGGAGAGTTCTTAGTAGTGGGCCGGCGATAATGATGATGATGATATTCAAAGGTTCAAAGGTGGCTTAGAGAGAGCTATGGTTAATTTTTCTCTACGTCATCAAATCAGAAATGAGAAGACCCGTAGGAGAACCAGAGTAACCGACATAGCTCAGTGGGTTACGATGGACATTAGGGTGATGATGACAATCCCTATATATAAAAATGAATCGCGACTGTGTCGCTGATCGCAAATCTCGAGAACAGCTGAACCGATTTCGCTAATTCTTTTTTCATAATATGCCTTGAAGTACGAGAATGGTTCTTACGGAGAGAAATATTTTAAAAAATCCTGAAAAATAATCGACTGTTAGGCGGTACGAAGTTCGCCGGGGCAGCTAGTATTTTATATTTTTAATTGTTTTTTATTAGTTTAGACTCAATGTCTGAATCAAAAACGGTTTTCTTATCAAGCTTCACAATCATTTGCAATTTTCTATAAAAAACACTTCGCTTAGTCATGGTGGATTCAAATAATAACAATTCAAACAAAAAAAAGATAAATTCGTTTACTTTTACTTAACTTTTATCTCGATGTATTTCAATCTGATCAACAATACTTGCTTTAAACTTAAAGCCGTGATAGCCTAGTAGTTAAGACGTCCGCCTCCTGTTCAGAGGGTCAGTGGTTCGATCCTGGGAACGCATCTCTAACTTTTCCGAGTTATGTGCGGTTTTTTTATTATGATTCAGATACAATTAGCCCTTGACTGCAATCTCACCTGGTGGTAAGTGCAATCTAAGATGGATGCGGGCTAACTTGGAAGGGGTATCTCAGTTTTTATTAAACCCATAGCCCTTTGGTTTCTACATGACATCGTACCGGAACGCTAAATCGCTTGGCGGCACGGCTTTGCCAATAGGGTGGAAACTAGCCACAGCCGAAGGCTCCCACCAGACCTAAGTGTGAGATCTATAGAGTGCACTCTGACTTAGCTCAGACTTCAGACAGAGTTAAAACGAGACAGAGCTATATCTCTCACATAAATCTGTTTCATTTTAACTCAATCTTAAGTCTGAGCAAAGTGCGCTCTATAGATCTCAGCCTAAGTCTATAGGTATACTCGTCGATAGGTATACAGAGCTTCAGGCCGCCCTTCGTATTCTGGGGAGGGCAAAGGTTCGCCAAACATGCAAACAGAAAGCACACAATCACACACACACATATCCACATCAGAAACAGCAGCCTCATACAATCAGGATGCGACTGCTGCATCTGTTTACGGTCACCTAGATGCTGCAGTTGAAGACGGTACACAAACCATGATAGATGACCCCCGCAGACGCACAGTAAAAACTGGAGAGACAGTAGAAGTATCAACAAATCCTTTTGCACGAGGAGGGGTAGTCCAGAGATCACCACCAACTAAGAGCATGGACCAAAACATTGACGTAACAACAAACACACAGGTAGGAGTAGCAGGGAGTCAACACGTCCCCTTAGCCTCAGACTCAGAAAAAACAGTGCGGCTAACAAAACTCCACGAGAGAAGAGGCTCACTTGGCTCGGCGGAAAGCTTATTTACAGCTTTTAAAACCAAAACAGGAGTCGCAGGGAAAAGAATGAGGAATGAAGAAGAAGACGGGGAAAACATACAGGCAGAAATAATGAATGCAATTGCAAGACTCACAAAAATAACAGTAGGCCTAGTTAAAATTGTAAGCGAAAACGCAAACACCAAGATGGAAATAAAAAACGGTGTCAGAGACCTGAAAGGAAATATAGAACACTTAAATAAGATGACAAAGGACTGGGAGAACTTCCCCCGTAAAGCTTCCAAAACAAGAGCGATATCCAAACTCACCAAAGAAATCGGAACACAAACGGTGGAGGATGACAAAGAAATCCAAAGCAACGAAGAGAACAAAAACTGTGTTACAAAAGAAACTGGAACACAAACTGAAGACAATAAAAGTGAAAATCTAGACCATATGGAAGATAAAAGGGAAAGATCAATCATTACTCATAATACCCAGCAAAAGATCCAGAATTGTAATAACTTAGAAAGACTAGTGGAGTTAATTGATATAGAATGGCCAGAAGAATCTTTTAGTATGGTGAAGGTTGAAAAAAGGAGTCTATTGACTTTGGATAAAGACTGGGATATTGTGGTAGTTGCAAAGCCCGGCCGCATAGAGAAAGATCAAGCGAAGGGCATCAGGAAAATGCTAAAAAAGTCTTACCCGGAAGCTATGGAGTTACTAGAAAATAGCGATACAACCACGGTAGAATATACAGTGCGAACCAGCAAAAGCTCAAAAAAAGGAATTGCGGAAGGGGAGAGGTGGATTTATGTTATTCCGCGTACAGAAAACTCGGAGGAGCCAAAACCTGTGGAAACATTATACAAACAAATCCAAGAACTCAGTAAGGTTCTCAAAGAGCATAGAAGAAACAGGAAGTTAGCTATAGTTGCTGAAAAAGGAGTCAACAAAGAGCACCTGCGTAAGATTTTAGAAACACTCCTAAAAGGCTTCGGATTCGAAATAAAACTTCTTTTGGAAAAAGGTCTAACCCAAACAGTAGACAGGAAAAATAGGAGGGAGGAACACACAGAAACCCTATTGGTGAAAGGAAAGGGCTCGTATGCCGACACTCTTAAGAAAATGAAAGCTAATGTCTCAATGGCCGACCTGAAACAGCTAGGAGTCAAGGTTAAAACTGTCAGAAAGACTGATAATGGAAAAGTGCTAATGAAAGTGACAGGAGACGCAGAGGCACTAAAAAACAAACTTTCAAGCGTTGTAGAATGCACAGAAATTGGACTGGGGAAAGAAGTGATATTTCATATCACAGGAATGGAAGAGGATGTATCGGCCGAGGACTTGAAAGTAGCAATAGAGTCAGAATTGAAAATACCGGTGAAGGTCAAATCCATACGACCCACTCAGTACGGAAGCAAATCAGCCACAATTGCGATAAGCCCACAGGCCGCAAGAAATATTGCGAACGTTACCCCGGTAATTATTGGCTGGACAAGATGCAGACTCAGAAAACGAGTTTTCGTGGAAAAATGCTATAAATGCTGGGAAGTGGGGCATAAAGCCACAAAATGTGAAGGACCAAATCGAGTTAGCCTCTGCCGAAGATGCGGAGGAGAGGGGCATAAAGCAGATAGCTGCACCGCTGAACCAGCCTGCCCTCTCTGCAAAACGACAGGACACAGGGCAGCCACAACGGGTTGTCCCAAGTTCAGAAGGGCTATAAACGTCGCCAATGAACAACATCAAAGAGGTCGGGCAAGGACAGCACCAACAACACCACTTAATGGGGATAAAAGTCCTACAAATTAATGCAGATAGGGTCCGCGCGGCTCATGATCTCCTCCCAGTCACAGCTATAAAGCACGGCATAGACCTCGTTATTTTAGCCGAACCAAATAAGAAATACGCTGAAGCCGCGGGATGGGAAAGAGACCTGAGAGGAGACGCGGCAGTTATAATATACAATAAAGCCCTGACGGTTAACGCAACAATTAGAGGAAATGGCTTTATTGGTTTACAGCTCACAAGATTCACGGTGTACAGCTGCTATATCTCACCTAATTGTACAATCGACGAGTATAAAAGAGACCTAGATGAACTCTGTGAAAGCTTGCGACTCCAAAGAGGAAAGGCTCTGGTGGCAGGAGACTTTAACGCTGCTTCCACCGTGTGGGGAAGTAGACAGACCAACAAAAGAGGCCAATATCTTATGGATGTGCTTGCTGATCTGGATTTGAGTGTCGCCAATGTCGGGAAATCACCAACATTTGAAAGAGGAGACAAAACGTCCATACCAGATGTAACCTTGGTAGATGCAAACTTGGCCGGAAAGATCACAGACTGGCATGTCCTAGAAGAAGAGTCAATGAGCGGCCATAAATACATTGTTTTTAACATTGGCGAGAAAAAACCGACTTACGTGCCAACGCCAACTGGTTGGAACTTCAATAAAACCAACAAAGAGAAATTCGAAGAAACGTTAAAAGGCGAGTCTATAACAACCCCATCCGAGTTGATCGCAGCAACAACCAAAGCATGCAATAGAGCTATGCCAAAAAGACGAGCTAGACGTAGCAAAGCAGTCTACTGGTGGAATAGTGACATTGCCGCAGCCAGAGAAAAATGCCTCAAACAAAGAAGAGTGTATACCAGAGCTAACTCTAAAAAGAAAAAGAAACAGGACAAGTCTGAAGAGGAAAGGCGTGAACAGGACAGAATAAGCGAAGAAGCAAGAAATAATTACAAGGCAGCCAAGTCTGAATTACAAATTCTTATACTCAAATCAAAAGGAGAACATTGGCAACAAATTGGCGAAGAGGTCGATAAGGACGTATGGGGACTGGGATACAAAATAGTGACAAAAAAGCTCAGAAAATCTCCTCCCGCCCCCATAAGTCTAGACAAGATGCGCGACATTGCAGAGGCCTTATTTCCCACTCATGGTGATTTCACGAGGATTATCGAAGCAACCGACCAGATCCCGAAGGTTACATGTGAAGAACTAACTAAGGCCTGTGACCGGATTAAACAACGAAAAGCACCGGGACCGGATGAAATAGCACCTGAAATAGTCAAATTAGCTGCGAGAGTCATCCCAGAAAAAGTGAGAGATGTCATGTGCAAAATCCTCCAATGCGGAGAGTTCCCGAGTATCTGGAAAACTGCAAGACTTATCTTACTGCGAAAAAACAATAAACCAGCAGATGATCCCTCAGGCTACAGACCTCTCTGCCTTCTGGACTGCTATGGCAAGCTTCTAGAAAGATTACTACTGAATAGGATAGAACAAATATTGCCAGATCATGGTGGATTATCAGATGAGCAGTACGGATTCAGACAGGGCAGGTCTACATTGGACGCCATCGAAAAGGTGAAAAGCATCGCCAAGGCAGCCAAACAAGGAACTCAGCGAACTAGGAAGTTGTGTGCTCTTGTTGCATTGGACGTCAGAAATGCTTTTAACTCTGCGCCGTGGAACCAAATCCTGGAGGAATTCAAGAGGAGAAAATTTCCTGGGTACATCAGCAATATTATTAGCAGTTACCTGGATCAGAGGACCATTATAGTTACTGACTCTGCGGGGACTTCAGAGACAATCAAAGTAACTAGCGGAGTACCACAGGGCTCCATTCTTGGGCCCACGTTATGGAATATCCTGTACGACGGCGTATTTAAACTAGACATTGGTGATGAGGCCCGCCTCATTGGTTTTGCGGACGATTTGGCTCTGGTAGTATGCGCCAGAACAGACCAACTACTCATACAAAGGACGAACAGGGCCCTTAAGAAAATAAATGAATGGATGGTCAAAAAGAAACTGAAACTGGCTCCAGAAAAAACAGAAGCAATAATCCTAAGTGGAAGGAAAAAGCACGGCCCCATCACCTTCAACGTTGAGGGAGTGCAAATAAAACCAGGTGACAAGCTAAAATATCTTGGAGTGTGGCTAGACCGTAGCTTGAAGTTTGACAAGCATGTGGCCCAAACTGCTGAAAAAGCCGAAAAGTTAACAACAGCACTAAGCCAGCTTATGCCCAGGAAAGGAGGACCAAGAGCCAGCAAAAGAAGGATCCTAGCATCAGTGGCACACTCGGTGATGCTGTACGGAGCACCAGTCTGGGGCCAAGCACTCCAAATGGCTAAATATAGCGACATGCTTGGCAAAATACAGCGGCGACTGGCTATCCGAATCTGTGGTGCATACCGGACAATATCTAAAGAAGCGGTCATGGTCATAGCAGGGACGATACCCATAGAAAGGCTAGTCATGGAAAGAATGAGGATATTCAAAGGAAAAGACCAAAAAACCCCACAGGAACAGCGGCAACGGACCCTAGAAGAGTGGGAAAAGGAGTGGAAGGAAAGAGGAAAGGGGCAATGGACTAGAGACCTCATACAGGACCTCCGAAAATGGATTAATAGGAAACACGGGGAAGGCGATAAATTAATCACACAGGCACTGAGCGGGCACGGAGTATTCAACACTTACCTGCATGCCATCGGCAAGGCACCCAGCGACAACTGTCCCTACTGCGGTGAGGAGGACACACCGCACCACGCAATTTTTGAGTGCAGTATGTTCGCAGATATAAGGAACGAAGCACGTGGAAACGGAGAACCTCTCACCAAGGACAGTTTGGTGCCACAGATGCTAAACGATGAAGAGGGGTGGAATAAGGGTGCAAAAATGCTCCAGGAAATAATGAGGAAGCGTGTGAACGACGAATGGTCCAGGCAAAGGGCAAACGAGGCCTGACCGGACAGCCCCTTTCCTGAAGATTTGCGTATTGCAGTACCGGGGAAGGACGGCCAGCGAAGGGAGGAGGTTTTAGTCCGTAGGTCGCTGAGGAAGCCTCAGCGAAGTCGGGCATGCCAATTGGTATCCATGAGGATTTCCTCCTACCCAATTTAAAAAAAAAAAAAAAAAAAAAAAAAGGTATACTCGTCGAGACCTAGCATAAGAAGGTACTTACCTACTGATCTTTATTTCATTGAGATGTTTTGCCTTTTACCTTTTGTGGATGTGTTCCCAGAGTACAGTGGCATCCAAGTCACTAACTATTGTTTTGATGCTAATGCCTAACTGTGCTTTGCACTACAAGTACACTTTTCTTATGTAGAAAATTAATGAAGTAAAGTAACAACTGTCGGTTTTCTTTTCTACGGAGACCTTCACTGAATTAGCTTTTTGATCAACTGTTTAAGTTACAAATACATTTTTGGTTTTGATTTTCTTGAGCGGTTACAATTACGTTTTATTAACATATGGTAAATTAAAACTACCCGACTATTCGAAAGCGCTTGTAAAAAGTCTACTTGAATAAAAACATATTCTATTCCATTCTATTCATAACATTATTAATATTTTTTTCTAAAAAAACAAAAAAAGAGTAATAAGCTAATGTTGCTTAGGTACCTCATAGAGGGTGGAATAATCAAACATGAAATTTTAAATATCAGATCTAGTGTTCATAGGAGTATCTAGGCCTCTTTTGGATAGATCCTATGGTTTTATTATACCTAATTGTAGAAGTTTTCTTGATATTTTTATGATCTATCGAAAAAAGTAATCCATTACTAATATTATAAATGCGAAAGTGTGTCTGTCTGTCTGTCTGCTAGCTTTTCACGGCGCGAACAGTTCAACTTATTTTGATAAAATTTAGTAAGTACAAAGTTAGCTTACGTCCCGGGGAAGGACTGCATAGGCTACTTTTTATCCCGGAAAATTAAAGAGTTCCCACGGGATTATTAAAAACCTAAATCCACGCAGACGAAGTCGCGGGCATCATCTAGTCCTAAATAATTGTCATTGTTGTCATCAAAAACTGATAGGCACTGATAGACTGACATACCTACGTCTCTTGTAAGAATTTCCGTAGTAGCCGCCGTGGTCGTGCGTCTCCTTGATAGATCACCCTTTGACTATTCTAAACTATGTATAATTTGTGTTATATAAGGTATTTTTGGACTCTCTAACTGAATAATTAAATAATAATGCCCGAACCATTCAGACGGACTATTTCTTTTCAATTTTAATCTTGAATTATGATAATATGATATCAAGCTGCCAAACCACAGAACTTATGATTCAAGGAATTATTTCCTCTCGCTCGCAGCAATCAGATACGAAGCACAAATCATTCCCAGTAATTGATCCTGAACGATTCAGCCCGATAGCCAGCCCGGGGGATATCGAGCAAGTTGAACCTGTGTAACCTTCAACGTTGACCCCTCGCTTCATTCATCACACGGCCTTTAATTCCGACTCAATCAGTTCGAAAATTTGGTATGTATGTAGGCAGACTTTCTCCGGGTGAAATGGTCGTAGAGAGGGGGCCCGACCTTGTTAGAGGGAGCCTGACACCTGCGCTGTAACCACTTGTCACTCTCGGCCCGGCGCGCGCGCACCGTCGCGTTCGAAAACCAAACGTAATCCGCACGTGTCATCCGATTTCGATTTTTATCTGTGGGACCATTGCCTTATCTGTGAGAACTGTGACATTGTGTGTGCTCGTTTGAATTCGGAAGCTTTTACGGTATGTCGCCTTTTTTAAATTAATTGTTTACATAATGATAAGCTTAGTTAGCATGTGCGTTCAGGAGAATATGCACATCCTGGTTACTGGAATAAGCTAGAATGAAGAAAAACCATGCAGTGCCAAGAAACATATGACAAGGGTTTTATAGAGAACGTGCAAGAATGCTGAAATATCATGCTTAAATCTTTAAATAACAATTCAACATATCCCATCAATATGGGTTTAGAGTATACAAATCCTGTTGGCTAACATACTAGAACGGCGAAGAAACACTTACGGAAAAATGAAGCTTTCATGACTAGTTTATGCTGGCGACTTCGTTTTCGTTTCGAGGAGCTTAGTAGGTACCTACATCTTGTTACCAGTTACACACCCATTTTCTAGGAGTCGATTAAAAACCATTTTGTATGATTTGATTTGAATAAATTAATGAGATATTTGATGCTCGCGACTTTTTCCGTGTGGAAATTTTCAAGATCCTGTTGCACCCCTTTTTGGGGTCAACTTAAAGACCTCTTCACTTTGTGATTAATTAGTTTTGAGGAAATATGTATGTTCATATCCTCCAGGAATATGGTTCAGTTGTTCTGAAAAGTAGGTTACGTAAGTACCTAATCATCATATTACAAGGGATTTGTCCTGACTGACTAGCTAACACTGGATCGACGCACGGGGTCTAGCAACGCCGCTGGGGTTAGGAAACTTGAAATTTTGACAGTAAGTTCTTCCCTTCTATGACGTTAGCGCCCACTAATAACACAGGACAGGACAGGATTTTTGAAATTTCCATCCCTAAGGGAGTTAAATAGTGGATAAAAGTTTCTATGGAAGTCCGTTCTTTTTTCAAGTTATACAAAATGAAGACTACGTGTTTCACGATTTTCACAAATTCTACCCCCAAGGGAGTTAAATAGGGGATGAAAGTTAGTGTGAGTTTGTCATTTTCAAGTTACATCTATGAAAATTGGTATGTGGGCTTTCGGGCAAAAATGAAGAATTAGGTACATAGGTATATCAGGATTTTTGGAAATTCCACCCCTTCACCAATTTAAAAAATTCCACTCGAGTAAAGCCGTGGCGAGTCTGCTAGTCAGTAACCATATCAGTACCCATATTATATGTGTGAAAGTGTGTTTGTTTGTTGGTTTGTTGGTTGTTGGTTTGTAGGTTTGTCCTTCAATCACGTCGCAACGGAGCAACGGATCGACGTGATTTTTTGCATGGGTATATTCAAAGACCTGGAGAGTGACATAGGCTACTTTTTATTCCGGGAAATCAAAGAGTTCCCACGGGATTTTTAAAAATCTAAATCCACGCGTACGAAGTCGCGGGCATCAGGTAGTATATAAAAGGATTAAGATTTCTTTGAAAACTTTTCGAAAAATCTTTTCTTTCTCATTATTTTAGAATAAAATTTTCTTTACACATTCGAGGGAAAATAAAATGGCGGGAAAGGCGGTAATATCTCGCGAGCATTCAGCGGAGCTCGTCAGCTCAGTGGGTCAACCAGACGCTCGCTCTTGCATTAATGAAGTGAATCTTATTGAATGTGTTTACATAATTTGATCAAACTTTCTCAATTTCGTCCTCATTTGATTTTTCCTCTGAGAATATATTATTATCTATTACTTAAAAAAATATGCTTTTGCTTATAAATTATAATTCTTGCTACTTCTAGTTCAACCACCTAAACGAAACAAAATTTACATCTTATGTTGACTAAATACCCAAAATTTCTGAATCACATCGAAAGATTTAATAATCCGAAATAGTCCATAGTTTTAACGGTAACTTTTATACGCTGTTAGATTATTTACATGATAAGCAAAAATTCTAGTTGTACCCCGGATGTCCTGAAAATTATGTTAGGTATTTAAACGCT